>NW_022436983.1:9826018-9827807 GCF_009761245.1 Sapajus apella | reverse complement strand
CCCCTGCCCCCCACCGCACCCCCTGCCCCCCACCGCACCCCCTGCCCGCGTCCCTCCCCGCGTCTCCTCCTGTCCCGCTCCATTGTCCTGGCCAGCCTTGCGCTCCCTCCTGCCTCCTCCCACCTCCCTCTCCTCCACGTGGCCCAGGCTCCTTCCTGGGCTTTCCTGGGCGCCCAGCATTCTCCATCTGCCCCTGTGTCTAGTCTCTCCATGTCTCTTTCTGCCGGCCTCTTGTCTCTCAGCAGCAGGAAGAGGAGAGGGAGCTGTGGTGGGGATTGAGGGTCCTTTGTGGGAGGAGACTGGATGGCCCCAGGCAAGGGACTTCCAGGGCCGGGGTGCCTGGGTCCCCAACGGTGCCCAGCATTGGTCAGGCCCCTCTTAAGGAATCAGGAATTAAGAATGGAAGCCGGGCACGGTGGCTCACGCCTGTAATCCCAGCACTTTGGGAGGCCAAGGCAGTAGGATCACCTGAGGTCAGGAGTTCGAAACCAGTCTGGCCAACATGGCGAAACCCCGACTCTACTAAAAATACAAAAATTAACCAGGCGTGGTGGCAGGTGCCTGTAATCCCAGTTACTTGGGAGGCCGAGGCAGGAGAATCACTTGAACCCGGGAGGTGGAGGTTGCAGTGAGCCGAGATCTGGCCACTGCACTCCAGCCTGGGTGACAGAGTGAGACTCCATCTTGGGGAAACGAAACAAAACCAAAAAACAAAGATCAGCGGGCCGTGGCGGCGCAGGCGTGTGATACCAGCAACTTGAAAGGCTGAGATGAGAATCGCTTGAACTCAGGAGGTGAAATTTGTAATGCGCTGAGATTGTGCCACTGCACTCCAGCCTGGAAGGCAGAGTGAGACTCCGTCTAAAAAAAAAAAAAAAAAAAGAGGGGGGGAGATGGGAGAGTTTTTCAGTTTTGTATTTATTTTTGAGCAGGGCATTGATGCCTACAGTGCTACAGACCACAGGGAGAATACACAGGGAAACTGCTGTGCCCCACATCAGGGGGTTCCCAGTCTCCCTTGTCCCCGACCCCTCCCCAGCTCCTTGTCCAGGTCCCTGGCCCTCTGCTCAGCACAAGGCATGCTGGCAGCCACAGAGGCATCTACTGACGTGAACACACACCTCCACTTACTCGGTGTTGGCAGGGGAATACCACAGCGGCCCAACTAGGGAACATGTGAACGGTGGCAAGAATGGACAAGTGGCCTGTGGCATGATGGATGGGCTGGCAGACAGACAGACAGATGGAGCTGCTAGGAGGTGACTACCTGGCTGGGCAGGGCTGTCTGGGAAGTGATGGATGGGATGCAGAGGGGCTGGGCCATGGTGGGAAGGAAAGATGGATGGATGGATGGACAGACTGACAGATGAAGGACACAGCTGAAGGGGTGGGGGGATAGACAGGTGGGGTCTGGACAAGTGATGAGAGACCCTGCTGAGGACGGGGACAGGGTCTTGCAAGGGTGTTGTGGTAGAAGCGATGGACAGGACTGGGTGGGGACAGATTGCTCACTGCCGGGCTAGCTACAGGCAGACGACAGACAGATGGACCCACGTGTGGATTGACGAATGGGCAGAAGGATGGAGGGGGAACTGGGAGGGAGTCAGCAGGGCCCCGCTAGGACTGGCTGATGAAGATGGATGGACAGACAGAGGGAAACAGGGCAGGAAGGGGAATGAGGGGAGGGGAGACCATGTCCTGTCCCTACAGAGTCCCTGAGACCTGGCCATTAGGAAAGCGCATGTGAGTGTGCATGGACAGGGCTGTGTGTGTGTGTGTGTGAGTGTGC
>NW_022436983.1:9793527-9826008 GCF_009761245.1 Sapajus apella | reverse complement strand
ACAGGGCTGTGTGTGTGAGTGTGCACAGACAGAGCTGTGTGTGTGTGTGTGTGCAGGGACAGGGCTGTGTGTGTGCATGGACAGTGCTGTGTCTGTGTGTGAGTGTGCATGGACAGGGCTGTGTGTGTGTAAGTGTGCATGGACAGTGCTGTGTGTGTGAGTGTGCATGGACAGAGCTGTGTGTGTGTGTGAGTGAGTGTGCACGGGCAGGGCTGTGTGTGTGTGTGAGTGTGCACGGGCAGGGCTGTGTGCGTGTGTGAGTGTGCACGGACAAGGCTGTGTGCGTGTGTGAGTGTGCATGGACAGGGCTGTGTGCGTGTGTGAGTGTGCATGGACAGGGCTGTGTGTGTGTGTGAGTGTGAATGGACAGGGCTGTGTGCGTGTGTGTGTAGGTGTCTGGTGTGGCTGTGTTCCTGGCACTTCCTGGTGTGTGTGTAGGCTTGTGAGGGCCCAGGCCTGGTGATGGGCATGGGAATAGAGACCTGGAGGAGTGTAAGGTCTCTCCCCTTCCCTCAGGGGCTGAGGGAGTCCTGGTGGGTTTATCCTGGAAGCCTAGCAGCCAGGGGGTCTGGGGCAGATTTCTGGTGAATGCGGGCCTTGTGTGTTAGTGCCTGCAGGGAAGGGAGGGGGCTAGAGTCAGATTCGGAGGTTCTGGGAGACAGAAAGTAAACAGAGGGGCTTCCCTGACCCCTTCCTCCCTTCCTCCTTCCTCCTTCCTCCTTCCGAGCCTCCGCCCAGGCCTGCAGCCAAACTGTCAGGACTCAGGAAGCGGGTGGCACCTGGCAGCTTCTCCGCCAGCCTGGGGCCCCCAAATATGGTGTCAATGATAAAAATAATCCTAGCTGACATTTACGGAGTACTTGCCATGTGCCAGGC
The DNA here is from genome assembly GCF_009761245.1 of Sapajus apella. Lineage (NCBI taxonomy): Eukaryota > Metazoa > Chordata > Mammalia > Primates > Cebidae > Sapajus > Sapajus apella. The sequence goes on along the minus strand of NW_022436983.1, from coordinate 9,825,132 downwards.
ACATCGCCAGGGTTTCAGGCTCCCGTGTCTCCCCTACAAGGTGGGAATTTCACTATATTCATCCCCACTTGACCGAGAAGAAGCTGAGAGCAGTGAAGCGCCTCATCCGAGTCTCCCAGTCAGTGGCCGTGGGAAGCCAGAAATTTGCCCTCTGACCATCAGCAGCTTGATCCTCCTCTGCACATGTGCCCAGGGGACACCGGTTGTCAGGCAGAACACAGTGCAAGGAGGAGAGGAGGGTAGAGAAGAGATGGCAGCGATGTCCAGAGACCATGTGGTTAGCCGAGTGGTGCCAGGACCTTTAGAGCCTGATGGCCTGGATTTCAGATCCTAACCTTGCCACTTCCTGGGCAAGACTGAGCAGGTCACTTCACCTGTGTCAGCCTCAGTTTCCTTGTCTGTGAAATAAGGAATGTGCTGCCCACAAGGGCTGTTGGGAGTATCAAATAAGATCATGTAGGAAATAAGACAAGTTCCTGTAGGGTTGGAAGATCCCAGGGCCACAGAGGAGGACCTTGGGACTTAGGTAAGGCCACTCCCTGGGGGCCCTTGGGCACAGGTTGCCCTGCCTTCTGCAGCAGTGGGAATCCCCCATTTGTCATTGTCTCTGGATTTTATCCTGGGCCTCTGGGCATGACGCCATGCTCTGTGCTTGGCATATGGTAACTTGTGCCATCATCATACTGCTCTAAGAGGCCGAGCTGCTGTCATCTCTCAATTCGCTGATGAGGAAAGGGAGGGAAAGACAGCGCTGACTAGCCTAGATCACGCAGTGTAAGCTCTCATCACCGTCAGTTGGGAAGCCGCCACATTTATTTGCTCATTCATTTAACAAATTTGTAGGCCAGACTGGGGGTGGGGGCGGTTCATGACTCACAGAGCAGCAGCAACCCCGGCCGTCCTCCTGGGGCTCACACACGGATCAGGGGTGGTGGGTGCAGGGGGAGACAGACAATAGACAAATGAACGGTAATCTGGAGTGTGGCAGCTGGTGGTGGTAATTGCTATGAAGAAAAATACGGCAAGGAAGGGGGACAGGGAGCCCAGGGCTGGAGTGGGGTGGGAAGCTGCTATTTTAAACAGGGTGGTCAGGAAATGTGGAAGAGCTGAGCTGAACTTCAATCAGGGATATGAAGGAGGCGAGGGAGCCAGCCCTGAAAATTTAGGGGGCACGGGCACAAAGTGATCCAGGCAGAGGGGACAGTATGTCAGAAAACGTGTAAGAGCACTGAGGTGGGCCTGGCCTATTTATAGAATTTTTATTTTTTTTTGAGATGGAGTTTCACTCGTTGCCCAGGCTGAAGTGCAATGGCTCAATCTCAGCTCACTGGAGTGCAATGGTGCGATCTCACTTCACTGCAACATGCGCCTCCCGGGTTAAAGCTATTCTCCTGCCTCAGCTTCCTGAGTAGCTGGGATTACAGGCACCCGTCACCTTGCCCGGCTAATTTTGTATTTTTAGTAGAGACGGGGCTTCTCCATGTTGGTCAGGCTGGTCTCGAACTCCTGACCTCAGGTGATCCGCCTGCCTCAGCCTCCCAAACTGCTGAGATTACAGGCGTGAGCCACCATGCCCAGCCAGCACTGCTATTTTAATTTAATTAAATTAATTAATTAATTATTTTTGAGATGGAGTCTCTGTTGTCCAGGCTGGAGTGCAGTGGCACCATCTCGGCTCACTGCAACCTCCACCTCCCAGATTCAAGCGATCCTCCTGCCTCAGCCCCCTTAGTAGCTGGGATTACAGGCACATGCCACCATGCCTGGCTAATTTTTGTATTTTTAGTAGAGACGGGATTTCGCCATGTTGGCCAGGATGGTCTCCAACTCCTGACCTCAGGTGATCCACCCACCTTGGCCTCCCAAAGTTCTGGGATTGCAGGCATGAGCCACCGCGCCCGGCCTTTATTTTATTTTTATTTTTTCACACACATCCCATAGGATGAGATGCTTTTTCTTTGATTTTTAAAAACACACCTGGTTGAAGACTGGCACTCAGAGGCCGGAGAAAAGCCTGTGGTCCCGGTGGTCCGGGAAAGGCATTGGGGGGTCGAAGCTGAGTAGGGAGAGAGGAGGATGTGCCGGATGGGGAATGGAAAGCTGAGCAGAATGAGGGGCGCCCGCAGGGAGCCAGGTGATGTAGGAAGGGGGCTGTGAATGCAGGCGGGAGGTGGGTGGAAGCCCCAAAGCGGGCCCAGGCTGAGGCCCCGCCCCGCCCGGAGGCTCCGCCCGCATCCAGGCCCCGCGGGCAGGATTTACCAAGAACCCACTTCAAAGGCGCCCAGGAAGCGCAAGGGAGCCCCAGAGGAAGCGGCGCAGCCTCTAATCCAGCTCTGGGGGTGGGGGAAGCCCCGCAATTATTGGGGGGCTTCCTCTCGCGCTACCCCCTTTAAAACCCTGGAGCCCTCATTTAAGTCTCCCCACCCCCACCTCAAATTGCCTCCTTGTTGGAGATGGGGCAGTGTTCAGCAAAACCTTTATTCAGACGAGTTCACCCCAAAACCTCACCCGAAAAGCTGAACTGTCTCTCTTTGTGGCTGCAACTGGGGAGTGTGTTCTTTTAAAAAAGATAGGGCCCTAGTTACCGCATGTGTGTGCAACACACATTTACTGGGCACCACTGTATGCCTGGCACCATGGGGATGGCAAGATGGAATAAAGCCGGGCCTCTGTCCTTCAGGCACCCCGTTGCCTAAAGAGGAGGGAGTTAGAGCATGCCCTGAGAGCTGGGATTTGTCCCGGGAGGAATATTTGGCCTGGGGGAGCCCAGTCGGCTCTTCAGAAGTGACTTTTGATTCTAAAGCCAGCAATAGCTAAGATTCAATGCACATTCACTGTGTGCCCAGCACTGAGCAAAGGGCATGTGATACATGATCTCACAGAGTCCCAGCAGCAGTCCCGGAGTGTGGAAACCAGGATGATCGCACCCACATGGCTCCCCCAAGGCCACATGGTGGGTTACGTGGCAGAATCCAGGTCAGCTGGACCCACTGCTCATTCATTCACTGAATCTGTGCTGGACGCACGCTATAGACCAGGCACTCCCCTACCCTTTTTGCACTCCGTTCTCCTGTTAGGTACACCAAGGCAGGTCTGGTAGGAGCTGCCCAGATGGAAGGGGCATCCGGGGAGAGGGCACAGCTGGGACAAAGGCATGAAAGCCCAGGATGTGTTCAAAAAAGAGCAGGTCGACTCGGCTCTAGGGGAGACACACTTAACCCTTTAGTTCCACCTCTGCCGCGACCCAGCTGTGTAACTATAGTCATTTCTTCTCTCTGAGCCTCACTTTGTTGTTTCGAAAATGGAGGCAACATTAGTTTTTCCTTCCAGGGCTGGAGAAGATTAAATGAATTCACAGATGTGAAGTGGCCTGCCATATAGCAGGCCGTCAAAAAATGTGGATTGAAATGAATGGAGGGAGCTGGGTACCTTTGGTGGCTCACTTTGGGAGGCCAAGGCGGGCTATCACTTGAGGCTGGGTTCGAGTTCAGCCTGGCCAGTATGGAGAAGCCCGGTCTCTACTGAAAATACAAAATTAGCTGGACATGGTGGGGCATGCCTGTAATCTCAGCTACTTGGGAGGCTGAGGCAGGAAAATCACTTGAACCTGGGAGGCAGAGGTTGCAGTGAGCCGAGATCGTACCACTCCAGCTGGGGCAACAAGAGCAAAATTCCATCTCAGAAAAAAAAAAAAAGTTCCTTCAAGAAATGTGGATTGAAATGAATGGATGGGGCCAGGCGCAGTGGCTCACACCTGTAATCCCAGCACTTTGGGAGGCCAAGGAGGGCGAATTGCTTGAGGTTAGGAGTTCAAGACCAGCCTAGCCAACATGGTGAAACCCTGTCTCTACTAAAAAATACAAAAATCAACTGGGTGTGGTGGCACTCGCCTGTAATCCCAGCTACTAGGGATGCTGAGGCAGGAGAATTGCTTGAACCCGGGAGGTGGAGGTTGCGGTGAGCCGAGGTCGCACACTGAACTCCAGCCTGAGAGACAGACCAAGACTCCGTCTTAAAAAAAAAGAAAAGAAAATGAATGGAGGGAACTAATTTAGAATGTCACCATCAAATTCGAGTATCTGCTGAGTGACTCCTGTGTATAGGGAACTGTTCTAGCTGGTGTTGGATTTATTCCCCACCTCTAAGGGGTTTACAGTCTAGTTGAGAAGACAGTTCAGAGACTTTGAAAAACAAGAAAGAGTTCAGTTGGCTGAGACCAGGGTCCTGGTGGTCACGCAGCGTTAAGGCCCTTGGGGTTCCAGGGCGGGCCTGACCACTGGAGGCTTCACCCAAGAGGTAGTAATTAGACTGGTCTTGAAGATCCCAGCTGTAGAGAGTCGGCACATTTCAGGGTGGCGGACTGCTCTCCGGGTTCAGTGGAATTCAGAGGCAGTGGCGGAGACAGGTACCCCTGAGAGTGTGTGCCGGATATAGACTGTCTGGGCTGGAACCCCAGCTCCAATTTTACTTCCAAATTTGCTCTTCTGCAAAATGTGGACAGGAGCAGTGCTCACCTCATGGGGGGTGTCATGAGAATTAAGTGGATCAGTATAGATGAAGTGCTTAGAACTGGACCTGGCACATAGTAATGCTTTCTAAGTATTGGCTACAATTATTATTTTTTTCTTTTCTTTTCTTTTTGAGACGGAGTCTCCTTTCACCCAGGCTGGAGTGTGGTGGTGTGATCTTGGCTCACTGCAACCTCCGCCTCCCGGGTTCAAGCAATTCTCCTGCCTCAGCCTCCAGAGTAGCTGGGATTACAGGCACCCGCCATCATGCCCAGCTAACTTCTTTTTTTTGGTATTTTTTTTTAGTAGAGATGGGGTTTTCACCGTGTTGGCCAGGCTGGTCTGGAACTCCTGAGCTCAGGTGATCTGCCCCCCTTGGCCTCCCAAAGTGCTGGGATTACAGGCGTGAGCCACCTTGCCCGGCCTTCTTTTCTTTTTTTTAAATTTTTTTTGAGACAGGGTCTCGCGGGGCGCGGTCACCAGGTCAAGAGATCGAGACCATCCTGGTCAACATGGTGAAACCCCGTCTCTACTAAAAATACAAAAAATTAGCTGGGCATGGTGGCACATGCCTGTAATCCCAGCTACTCAGGAGGTTGAAGCAGGAGAATTGCCTGAACCCAGGAGGCGGAGGTTGCGGTGAGCCGAGATCGCGCCATTGCACTCCAGCCTAGGTAACAAGAGCGAAACTCCGTCTCAAAAAAAAAAAAAAAAAAAAAAAAAAGAGACAGGGTCTCACTTGATTGCCTAGGTTGGAGTGCAATGGTGCAATCACAGCTCATTGCAGCCTTGACCTCCCAGGCTCAAGTGATCCTCCTGCTTCAGCCGCCTCAGTAGCTGAGGCCACAGGTGCTCACCACCATGCCCAGCTACTTTTTTTCTTTTGTAGAGATGGGGTCTCACTGTGTTGTCCAGGCCGCATTATTTTTCTGATGTTCTTGGCCAAAGGCAGGCACAGATCAAAGGTGGGGTAAGTGAAGCCATGGCTTCAGCATTCACCTTTGTGGTCTCCTTGCCCCCAGCCCCCAGCCCCAGCTAAGTCCTAACAAAGGCGGGCCCCTGAGCAGGCTGGTGGGCTGGAGGCAGGGATTGGCAGGTGAGGCAGTGACACACAAACACACACTCACTTGGGCTCCACCTGCCTGTACTGGAGCCTTCTCTGCTGCAGCGGCGCTGAGGCCCTGAGGGCTTCTTGGGGCCTTTATGGGGTAATTCCACCTCCATTAAGGCTGATTATGTCACTATAAATACCATGTTTTGGTGCCGCTTTGTAAGACTCACTGAAGAACTTTCCTCTTAGCACCCAGTCACCCAGAACGGGAAGGACTCTGAGTCGGACAGGAAAGAGGGAAGGGTGTATCACCAGATGAGTAACTAAAGGCTAGGGAACTGCCCCCATCCCACACCCTCTTGCCCCCACCTGACATACCACTCCTTCCCACAGGCCCCTGCTCACATCACATGCTGCAGATGGGCGACACCCTGCTGTGTACTCCCTGCCCCCAACTTATGCATATACTGCTGGGCACAGGCCCCACAGCCGTTAGGGCCTGCCTGCACCCCTGCCAGGTGCATGCGCTTAGGTCCACACATGGAAACCCACACTTGCCACCGGAAGGACCAACCAACGCATACAGAGACATTCACGAAACACAGAACTTGCAACACTGTCATTCATTCATTACTTCATTCATTCAGCGGAGGCTCACTGAATATCTAGTGTGTATCAGACACTGTCTGTTTTCTTTCTTTCTTTCTTTTTGAGATGGAGTCTTGCTGTGTCGCCCAGGCTGTAGTGCAGTGGCACAATCTCAGCTCACTGCAACCTCCTCCTCCCAGGTTCAAGAGATTCTCCTGCCTCAGCCTCCCGATTAGCTGGGACTACAGGCACATGCCACCACGCCCAGTTAATTTTTGTATTTTTAGTAGAGACGGGGTTTCACCACTTTGGCCAGGATGGTCTCAATCTCTTGACCTTGTGATCCACCCACCTCAGCCTTCCAAAGTGCTGGGATTATGGGCGTGAGCCACCGCGCATGGCTGGCACTATCTGTTTTCTACAAACATCCCTGTCCTCCTGCAGCGTGACCTTTAGTGACACATCTGACATATGGAGCCTGCAAGTGGCATGTAACACACATGTACAAACAGTGGCTTCCACACAACTCACATGGAGTCTTATACACACCAGCGTTCCTAGCCTAGAGGCTCCAACACAACATGCAAAACACTTACCCTTACCATGTACTACACACATGCCCACACTCATCCACACACCCCACGTGCCTGTCCACAGAGCCCTGGGCACAACACATGCCCTGCTCTCCACAGATGTGGCTTCCTGCTGCTGAACCATGTGTAACCCAGTAACAGCTGAGATTTCATGCGTGCTTTCCGTGGTTTACATGCATGACTTTATTTGATCTTTATGGTAACTCTCCAAAATAGGCTTTCCATCTTCCCAGTGAGCAAACTGAGGCTCAGAGAAGTGAAATAATTTATTCAGAAACTCACGGGCTGACTGCAACCACTGCGAAGTATGGCACGCTCACACACTCACACGCACTCATAAACAAATCCTCTCACACCCACATGCACGATCATACACACATACACCAACACTTTTTTTTTTTTTTTTAAGACGGGGTTTTACCATGTTGGTCAGGCTGGTCTTGAACTCCTGACCTTGGGTGATCCTCCTGCCTTGGCCTCCAAAGTGCTTGGATTACAGGCGTGAGCCACCACGCCTGACCACTTTTTTTTTTTTTTTTGTTTTGAAACAGAGTCTTGCTGACCCAGGCTGGAGTGCAGTGGCACAATCTCAGCTCACTGCAATCTCTGCCTCCTGGTTCAAGTGATTCTCCTGCCTTAGCCTCTTTAGTAGATGAGATTACAGGTGCGCGCCACCATGCCCAGCTAGAGATGAGGTTTTACCATGTTGGCCAGGCATGTCTGTACTCCTGACCTCAAATTATCTGCCTGCCTCGGCCTCCCAAAGTGCTGGGATTACAGGTGTGAGCCACCTCACCCAGTCACATACACCAACACTTATGTCCATACACACACACACAGTCGTACATACATCAACACTCTCATGTCTACACACATGCATGCACATTCAAACACAATCTCACACCCTCACACACATGCACTCATTCTCACGGGCATGTGCACACTCATAGGCTTTCAGAAGACCAAGGCTCTCCTCCCATCCTCTTGGTCAAAGGCTTTAATTAACCCCAACACCTGTAATTAACCCTTCCTCTCTCCCTGCAGGAGAAGTGTCTGGACCCGCTTCCCAAAAGCAGGCACCAAGACGAGAGGCCAAGATGTTCACATCTGGCAGAAAGGACTCAGGTACCTGGGAAGCAGGTCCTGGGCATCGAAGGGAGGATGGGGTCAGAAAGGAAGAGGTAGGCAGAGGGAGTCTGGGGCCTCCCAGGAAATCAGACCTGCCACAGTTGCTCCTCCTGGACTGGTCAAATAGTGATTGGGCAACAGGCAGCCGTGGGTGGCTGGGCAGGCGGGCCAGAAACATTTCCCGTTTGTTTCCTTCACATCAGCCGCTTCCGTCAGGAAGGCAGATGAGCTCATGTCTGAGGAAACTTTGTGAAGAGGTCTTACAAAGGGGCAGGTGGTAGGCAGGTGTCCTCCAAATTGTCAAAACCTACCAACCAATCCTGCCGTGGCAGGGTTGGGGGCCAGGGGTGCTCTGCACAAAAGCCCCTTGCCCCGTCCCCCAAAACAAGCAGCGACCACCGTGATTCAAATCCTGCTTCTACTACCCGTGAGCTGTGCACCCTTTGGGCATGTTCTTTACACTCTTGGAGCCTCGGTTTCCTCTTCTGTAACTTGGGGATGACGACCCTTGCCTCCCAGATGAGAATTATTAATAAATAAGATACTGCATGTCTGATCCACTCCCAGAGGAAATGAACCTACTCTTAGATCACAGTAGGCTTAGAGGCTTCTGAACAGAGATACTCTTCTTGACCGTCAGCAGCTTGGTACACTCTTCAAGGGTTTTAGGAATGGGGGATCCAGGTCTATTTCCAGGCCACTCTCCCAGGCCTGCTGCTTAGGAGGTAACTGCTTATTGGACCCCCAATCCGTTTCAGCCCAGGCCTTCAGGCCAGCGTTGAGCTCAGTCGCGTTGAGCTCAGTCGCAGAGGTAAATGGCAGGATGGGCATGGCTCAGCGCAAAACCTTTCCAGGTCTGCTCCGAGGATACCAGGCTCAGAGATCCCCGAGGACTAACCCCTAGGGGCGCTGGCGCTTTGAGATGCTCAAACTCTGGAGGGCCTGCGGAAAGCCTGCGAGTCCAGAGGGCCCCAAGGTCCTCCCCCAAACCCCTCCGGACTTCCCCTCCCTCCCCTTCGGTGCCAGCCCGGCCCCTTTAAAGACATTCCTGAGGGCGTGGCCTCGGTGACGTCACGCGGGGCATGAATGAACTGGAGCCGGTTCTCACCCAACTTCCATTAAGGACTCGGGGCAGGAGGGGCAGAAGTTGCGCGCGGGCCGGCCGACGGGAGCGGACACCTAGGCCAGTGCCGGTGTGCGGGCGTGCGGGAGCTGGGCGCAGGGGATCTGACCAAGAGCGAGGAGCGCGGCATGGAGCTCCGGGCAGCCCGCGCCTGCTTCGCCCTGCTGTGGGGCTGCGCGCTGGCCGCGGTCGCGGCAGCGCAGGGCAAGGAAGGTGAGTGCGCGCGGCGGCTGGACCCCGGACCCCGGGGCCCGTGGGCCCTAGTGGCCCCCAGAGCCCAGCGCGCCTTAACGCACGCAACTTTGGAAACCGACCTGGTGCCGCCCAGTCCCGGCGCGCCGGAGTGCGAAGGGCGCACGGGCTGCGATCGAGGCGAGCCCTGGCCCCCACCCGGGGTCACAGGAGCTCTGGAGAATAAGGGGTTTCGGTTTGGACGCACGGGCCTCGGAGGCTGCGGAGAAGGGGACGCGGCGCAGGCCACGCGGTTGCAGCTCAGGCAGCGGCTTCAGCAACGCGTCCCGGCGGGGGGCGTGGGGAGTCCCATGGAGAAGGGAGTGTTTGGGCGGCTTTCCGCGGGCTCAGCTTCTTAGTGACCTGAATTCACTAACCTACTTGCCGGGGTTTTGCGGTGAAGGCATACTGTGAAGGCATACTGTGCAGGCCTCGCATTTTGGGGAGGGGGCTCCGGCGAGCGGGAGCCCCCTGGCGAAGCCCCAGTTCCCTGAGATTTTCTCCACTTCCCCCTTCACCTCAAGCCCCGAGAAAGAGCGTGGAGGGAGGTTCGGGCCAATCCCTGCCCACACACTCCTTTCTCTCTTTCCCAAGCCGCACTCCTGGGCTCCCGGGTCAGCTTAGGGGCCACGAGTGCGGACAGGAAGTCCCAAAGTCAAGCGTTCTGAGCAAGGGTGACTCAGAACGAGGAAATGCGGCAGGTGGGGGCGCGGCCTCCCAAGGTGTGGAGCTGTCAGCCCAGGGCCACCAGGGAGTCAGGGCACCCGGAGGTGGGGAACTGAATCACCCACCCCCGCCCCAGTGTTCCCGGAGCTGTGCTGAGTGTGGGGCCACAGACTGCCCACGGCGCGGCGGGTGTGTGGATGGGGGCGTTGACCCCCTGCTAGGGTCGCGGCGAGGATGGGGGCTCCTGCCCCTGGCCGAGGACCTTCCTGTCCACCCAGCCGAGGCCAGCTTCAGTTTCCAAGAGGGCAAGTTTTCCCCGCCTGCCTGGGCAGAGCGAGGTTTCCGCAGGCTCCACAAGGGGGAAGCCGGGAGGAAACCTTGCGCTGGTGAGAAGTTTCCTTTTTTTTTTTTTTTTTTTTTGAGCCGGAGTTTCGCTCTTGTGGCCCAGGCTGGAGTGCAATGGCGCGATCTTGGCTCACTGCAACCTCTGCCTCCTGGGCTCAAGCAATTCTCCTGTCTGAGCCTCCTGAGTAGCTGGGAGTACAGGCGCCCGCCACCACCACCGGCTAAGTTTTGTATTTTTTAGTAGAGACGGGGTTTCACCATGTTGGCCAGGCTGGTCCTGAACTTCTGACTTCAGGTGATCCACTGCCTTGGCCTCCCAAAGTGCCGGGATTACAGGCGTGAGCCACTGCGCCCGGCCTGTTTCCTTTTCTGCCTCCCAAACTGGGTTTGGAGGTTTTGTTGTTCTGTGTTGGGAGGAAAAGAGGCCCAATCTGGAGCCGTTGGGCAGTGGCAAGTTGAGGGTGGCATCCTGTCTCAGTCTCTGGAGCAACAGGGCCCAGGTCCCAACTGGGACCTCTGGTTGCAGGAGGCACGAATGGCAAGGATTTCTGCCACCACCAGTATCGCCCCACTAATGTTTGGTCCTCCCCCTTCCTGGGGGACTGTGGTTGGAGAGAAGGGGAGAGACAGCTGGAATCACTACAGGCCTTTCTCCTCGGCTGCCCATGGCGGGTGGGGATTAGGCGGGTGCTTTGCTGCTGCAGCCCCATGCTGGCCTGGAAGTCTGGAGCTGCCTTGTTCTTGTTCCTTTAGTCCACCTCTCCTCAGCCTGTTTGATTAAACCCCACCCACACGCCCCATGGGATACGGGTGGGGCGGGGGGCAAGCCTTGTGTATTGCACTGGGGTGGGGGGGACATTTTCACTTTGACTCTGAGTCCCCGTGAAAGACCCCCTAGAGAATTGTGCCTGGGTGGGGGTGGGCATGAGGGCCCAGCTGGAAGCTGCTGGTTTCAGTTCCTGGGAATCATGCTGGATGTGGTGTGTCTGCCTGGGGGTGGCTTAGGGGGCAGGTAGAAGGACACAGGTGCCTTTTCCACCTACCCCCAGGCTGCTTCGGGCTTCTTTCTTGCCCCCTTGCCCCTAGGCTGTACTTGGTTGCCCACTTGGCTCCTGTTATATCCTCAACAGCCACTGAATCTGCCCTCTGTTTTACAAATGGGGAAACTGAGGGAGGCCCAAGTGCTTACCAGCCAGGGCCCTCTGCACCGAGGACCAGCCCTGAGCATCCTGCTTCTCGGCTGCCAGAGCCAAGGGCCTTTGCGCTGTGGTTGGTGTCATGGTGGATTTTCCTGGGAAGCGGGAATAGCTGGGCAGGGGTCTGGGCAGGTGGCCGGGGGCGCTGAGCTGGGGTGCTGCTGATGGGAAGAGGGCTGGCGAGTGCCAGGAAGTTCTTGGTTTCTGGTTCTGCCAGGACCCAGTCTGCCCTCTGTCCCCTTCCCTTTTTCTTTCATGTTTTCCCCAGAGCCCCCAATTTCGCTGCTTCCTTTAGGGATTAGCTAGTCTTGGTTAAAGAGGAATGGGGGGAGCAGGGAGGGGACCACAGGGCAGTGGGTGGAAGAAGCTGTGGAGCAATGTGGCCCCGCAAAGATGGCACTTACAGTGGAACTTATGGTAAAGAAGGAGGTGTGTGTGGTGTGTGTGTGTGTGTGTGTGTGGTTTTTTTTTTCCCCCCCAGTAATGGGAAGGTAAGGGGATAGAGGGCTCATGGATAAGCTCTGCTTAGCCTAAGCCTCTCTAGGAAGCTGTCTGGGGCAGCTGAGGGGCTCCCAGGCTCCCACCCTTTCCAGGGAAGCAGGATCTGGAAGAACCTGGGGAAAGAGCCGCACCCGCGTCAGGGTGGAGGGACCCAGTGCTGGGCGCCTCCTGTTCCTGGTGGTTGGTTCGAGGGAATTTCCCTGGGAGGGGGCCGGCGTTGGAAACCCCTGTGGAGGGGGGGACTCCTTCCTGCGTGAGGGCTTCTTTTCTTCTTCGACTGAGCCCTGTGCTACTTCTAGAGGTGGGCCCAGGCTGGAAAGGGACGGCCTTTGTGCCAGGTTAACCCTTCGGAAGCCTGGGCACCGTGAGCCCCCTCCCCTGGGCACACACCTCAGCTTCTTGCCAGTGCGAGGTGGGGGCTGCAGGAGTATGACGAACCTTTGTCCTTCTACCCACCCAGCTGAAGTCAGGAGCTTCCAGATTCCTTCCTGTGTAGCTGGAACATTCCATTTGCTAGTGCAGTTAGTGAGTTTCCAAGCCCCAGTTCTGGGCATGTCTGAACAAATCCCTGCCCCTGCCCACCCTGTTGCCCCCAGCCACCCTCCCCTATCCCCACATCCTCTGCCAGGGGTTCTGTGCCACATCGGATTTCCTCTTGCCTCTCTGGGCTGCCGGAGCCTTCCTAGAGAGGTTTGGCTGAGATTGGTAGTGGGGGTGGCAGTGCCTCACACCCCAGCCTGGGTGCGTTCAGCCCAGGTAGGAGGGCCATGTCACTTCAGGAAGGGATTTCCAAGACCCCCTCAGAGCCCAGCTCCCATTTCCGCAAGCCAGGCCATCCCTGCTCCCAGCCTGCCTGGAGCTCTGTCCACCCTCTGAGTCTTTCTCCGGTCCTGGCCTTGAGGAATGGGGCTTCTGAGGCAGACCTCTCATGCTTCAGGGCCCAAAGGAAGCCCTGACTTGCTTTCTTTACCCCCACCTTAGGGCTTTCCCATCTGAATCCATCTTGCATAGATTCTATGCCTCAGTTTCTCCAATCTCCTTACCCTCCAGGGAGGGTAGTGCTTATTGGCAGCTACCTGGACTTTACTTGGAAATGGAGCAGGGGTAGTACCTAGGGTCTTAGGTTTTGGCTATGACCTCTGAGCCTGGCGGAGAACCTGGGGTGGATCAGTGTGAGATTCGCAGGGGTAGGACTAGGTGTAGGGAAGCCCCTGGGGGTGTGTCCCTCGCCAGGCTCCAGTCGCCTTTCTGGGAACAGCATGGTCCTCACACCTGGTCCCTCTGGGCCTAGAATGCCCCCTACATGGGCTTCCATCCCTGATCTCCCAGGAACCTCTGGGGCACCCCTGGCAGGGCAGTGGTCAGGATGTGAGGGGCAGGGGTGGTGGGAGTGACTTTCCCAGGGAGAGGACCTCGCCAGCTGTGTGTATCTTTGGGCCCCTCCTAGGGGTCCCATGGGTTCAAGGCTTTATCCCGCCTGCTCTGTGGCTTTTGTGGAGAGATCGGTTTCCAGATACCCGCTTCCCTCCTCCACCCTGGAGCTGTTCCCACCTGTTAACAGCACTCTCTTCTTGGAGTGCCACAAGATGCATGTGTACTGTAGGTGCGTGTGTGTGCTATATGGCCTGAGTGGGGCTGGCGTGTTTCCTGCTGGGGGGAATGTGGCAGAAGCAGACACCACTGTCCCCAAGGCCCACATGCATGGGAAGTGCTGCCGAAGGGCCTTGATCAAGGAAGCAGACGGGGCAGTGGTGTCACTTAACACTGCTCAGCCCAGCTCTCTGCCCAGCTGCTGTTCTCCTGCCAGGCTGAGCTCCCTGGCCTGCTCTGCCCAGCTGGGGACTAACGGAGGAGGGCAGCAGGCCGGAACCCTGGCTTGGGAGGCAGGAGGCCCAGACCCGACCCCAACTTGCTGTGTGGCTTCAGCTGGGTTCCAACCCGTTTCTGGACCTGTTTCCCCCATGAGTCGAGGGATGGTTTTCTTGGATATGGTGACCCTGCATGGTGGGGTCCCTCGCTTTTTCTCTCTCTGAGAGTTGGGGTTCTTGGAGGGATCCTCACCTTTCCTGCCATGGTCTGACTCCTGGAGACACCCCGAGGCTCATCCCCTGTCCCTGCTTTCTTTCAGTGGTACTGCTGGACTTTGCTGCAGCTGGGGGAGAGCTCGGCTGGCTCACACACCCTTATGGCAAAGGGGTACGTAAGCCTTTGGGTGGGGATGGGTGTGGGAATGGGGCTGCCGGTCCCCTGTAGAGATGGAGAAACTGAGGCCCAGGGAGTGTGGGGCCTGGCTTCAATCCAGCAGCTCAGCCAGGTCTCGGTCTCAGGGTCTGGCTTCTCACACCAGGCTCAGAGTCAGCCGGCCCAGGCCAGGGCTGGCTGGGGGTGGGAAGGTACCGGGGGTGGGGGTAAGCCTGAGAGGTGGGGGAACTGGGGAGACAGAGAAGGCCCTGGCGGAGTTGGGCTGTCCCTGTCCCAGAAGGGCTGACGGTCAGAGGGATCTCTGGCATCCCCCATCCACCTCTTGGGAGGGAAGGGGTTAAAGATGCCCCCTGTCTTGAGGTCTCAGCCCTGGAGGTGAGGGGTGAAGGAGAGACGGGGATCATGGAAACCTGATCAAGTTCCTTCCTGCCCGCCCCTTTCCCACCTCCAGCTGTTGCTTCCCCTTCCTGTGGGGGGCTGCATTTCTCTGCCTCATTCTCACCCAGGTCTTCCCCTCTATGCTGTCCTGATGTGACCAGGAGTGGGGGCAGGAGCTGTGTGTGTCTGCTGTGTGATCTTGGGGAAGATACTGTGGTTCTCTGGGCCTCAGTTTCCCTCTCTATACAATGGGCCCTTGCTGAGTTTGTCCTGGGCCCTAAGCTCAGAGAGGGGGCTGTCTCCCGGGGGCCATTCAGAATAGTTCCCACAGCTGGCCAGATCTGTGTGAGTTGGTTTCTTGTCCCTAGCTCTGGGCAGGCTTGGCTGGGGTGTAGTTCTGAGCAGATTTCTGGGACCCTAGAAGTCTAGCTGGGAGGGAACACAGGTCACCTAATACAACCCAGTCATTATGCTGAGTGGGAAACTGAGGCCCAAGGGCATGTAGAACCTTGGCCAGTGCCACACGGTGTAGCCCGGGCTTCTCTCCTCCCCTTTGCTTTCCATTCATTCTTTTGTTCATTCATTCAACAAACACTTTCCTGAGCACCTACTCTATCTCAGGCAGGCTCCAGGGACACAGAGGTGAATTAGATGCAGACCCCGGCCGAGGAGCCCCGAATCTAGTGTGGGAGCCCAGATGTAGGTGTCCCCACGTGCCATGCCAAGTGCACCTTGGTAAATGGCAAGGGATGCAGCGTGAGGGGAACATGGCAACTGTGGGAGCTGGGTGGTGGGGGGCACTTGGCCCAACTGTGGCCTAACCTGGGAATTCTTTCTGGAGAAGGCTGAGTTATGATCCAGAGAGGGAGGAACGTGTTGATCTGCTCCAAAGCCAAATTCTAAATGACAGAGGGGATCATCCATTGTTTTTGACTTAATGCTACTCCTTTGCTTGTCAACACACACGCATGTGTGGTGAGTAATACCCAGAGTAACAATAGTCATACTGGCTGCCTGTGTGCCTATTACCTTGTGCCCAGCACTGTGCTCGGCCAAGGTAGACATTCTGTCCTTTATCCTCACAGCAATTCTGTGAGGTAGGGGGTCTTGCCACCATTGTACAGATGAGGAAATTGCGGCTCAGAGAGCATAACCCACCTGAGGTCACGTGGAGCCCCAGACGCCACCCACAGGCTCATGGTCTAACAGAGAGATCTGGCATCCAGACGTGTGCCGGAAAGACCAGGGGCCAGATTCCGGCTCAGCCACTTATGGATTCACCCCCCACTCGCCCCAGGCCTCAGCTTCCTTCACTGTTGAACCAGGAAAGCACAAACCGGAAAGCATCTGCCTAGTGCCCCACTCTGCCACCTGGTCCTCAGTTTCCTCAGGCACCTGCCCACTAACCTGTCTTCCCCTGCAGTGGGACCTGATGCAGAACATCATGGATGACATGCCCATCTACATGTACTCTGTGTGCAACGTGATGTCTGGCGACCAGGACAACTGGCTCCGCACCAACTGGGTGTACCGGGGAGAGGCCGAGCGTATCTTCATCGAGCTCAAGTTTACCGTGCGCGACTGTAACAGCTTCCCCGGCGGTGCCAGCTCCTGCAAGGAGACTTTCAACCTCTACTATGCGGAGTCGGACCTGGACTACGGCACCAACTTCCAGAAGCGCCAGTTCACCAAGATTGACACCATTGCGCCAGATGAGATCACTGTCAGCAGCGACTTCGAGACTCGCCTCGTGAAGCTGAACGTGGAGGAGCGCTCCGTGGGGCCGCTCACCCGCAAGGGCTTCTACCTGGCCTTCCAGGATATTGGTGCCTGTGTGGCGCTGCTCTCCGTCCGTGTCTACTACAAGAAGTGCCCCGAGCTGCTGCAGGGCCTGGCCCGCTTCCCCGAGACCATCGCCGGCTCTGATGCACCCTCCCTGGCCACTGTGGCTGGCACCTGTGTGGACCATGCCGTGGTGCCACCAGGGGGTGAAGAGCCCCGTATGCACTGTGCAGTGGATGGCGAGTGGCTGGTGCCCATTGGGCAGTGCCTGTGCCAGGCAGGCTACGAGAAGGTGGAGGACGCCTGCCAGGGTGAGTGACGGTTCTGGGTGGCAGGGAAGGGGTTCTGGAGTGACACACTGCATTCCCATTCTGGTCTTTAGCTTTGGAATCATGGGATCTTGGTAAACTCATCCCCACTTTGATGACATGCATTAGTTCTGTTAGTGGAAATTATAGATCCTTCCCAGACATCAGTTTCCATCTTAGAGCTGGATTAACTCATTCATTAATAATGAATGAATTGTGGCTGGGCCCAGTGGCTCACGCCTGTAATCCCAGCACTTTGGGAGGCTGAGGCAGGTGGATCACTTGAGCCCAGGAGTTTGAGACCAGCCTGGGTAGCATAGTGAAGCCCTGTTCGGCGTGATGGCACGCACCTATAATCCCAGCTACCTGGGAGGCTGAGGCACGAGAATCGATTGCTTGAATCTGGGAGGCAGAAGTTGCAGTGAGCCAAGATCACACCACTGCACTCCAGCTTGGGTGACAGTGAGACTCTGTCTGGAAAAACAAAAAATGAATGAATGAATTGAGAAACAGTAGAGTGTGGAGGTTATGCCTGAGGACCCTAGAACGAGAATGCCTGGGTTCAAATCCCAGGTCTACATTTTTAGCTGCGTGGATTTAGGTCATTTCCTTGACCTCTGTACCTGAGTTTCCTCATTTATAAAATGGAGATGATTATAGCATCTATGTCATAGGGTGGCTGTGATCATCAAATGACTTAATAGTAAAGTGCTTAGGTCACTGCCTGCCACATAAGTACTTTTAACGGTGGCTGTTATTTTTTATTCATCCCGCAAATGTATACTGAGTGTCTCCTGTGCACAGGCACTGTGGTCTCATGGTAGGAGTACCAGGAACGAGTTCCATGTCTGTTATCAGCTCGCTGTGTGGCCTTAGGCAAGCTGCTTAACCTCTCTGGGCCGCAAACTCCTCTTCTGTACATGGAGGTGACTGAGTTGGACCTGGGGTACACATCCCCTGGCTGCATATCAGGATCACCAGGGGAGCTTTTGGGACATGCTTTTGTTGAGGGAGAGGCGGAGAGGGCCCAGGGTCTGCCTTTCTTGTCTGAATCTTCCCAGGACCCATAGATTTCCCATTAGGGTCTCTATTGATGACACACTGGGCCCAGAAAAGGGGCCAATTAAATCAGACTCTCCTTGGGGAATGAGGCTTGGGCATTAGTGAGCTTACATGGAGCAAGCTGTGGCTTGGTGTGCCCAGAGCCTGTGACAGCGGAAATCTCCACAGCAATGTGAATTTTCAATGGGTGACTTTTTCTGGAAATGGCCCTGGGGCAGGGCATTTGTGGAATGCAGGCGGACCTTTGGAGGGCTGGCTCATCCCCTCTCTCTGGCAGCTTCTTTGCTGAGATAAGCGGGGCATTAAGGAATTGGAGGTTTAGTCGCTGCATTGCACACACCTGCGGCGCGACCTTGGCTAAATCCCCCTCATCTCTGGCCTTGGGTTTCCTGTGAGTGAAATGAGAAAGTTCAATAACACCAGCAGACTTTCTGCTTGTTTTGTAGCCATGGATCCTGTAGCCCAGGAAGGGGGTTGAAGGGTGGGAGGACCCTGAAGCCCTTTCTGATGAGCCCCACTTGCCTCCGGAAGCAAGTCCTCAGAACCTTACTTAACTCGGTCTGTAAACCCCCGATGAGTTTTCTGTGAGCTTTTCTGGCCGTAAGCCTGTGGTGTAGGCTCTGCTCTGGCCCATCCCATCGCCCCTTGTCTTCCCGGCTCCCCTCTGCTGAGCGAGCCTCCCTTCCCCAGGCGGCCCCTGCTTTAGGTGACCTCGAATGCACACTCCCAGTTTTAGACAATGACTGTGGGGTTGGGGGGGGCCTGGACAAGGCAGCCCAGTGGGGCGAGCAGGCTCCTCCCACATGACATCCTCGCACAAGAATGCGGGGGTGGGGGCGAGGGGCAGCTGAAAACTTTCCACAGGCTGGTGATGCAGGCCCCGCAGAGATAAGTGGACGGTTGGGGTGGGGGTGTCTCTCCAGGAAGTGGGGCAGCCTTCCCTCCTCTAGAGGTGGGGGGTCAGGGTTCTGGCAGACTTTGTTTGTAGAGAGCCAAGCAGCCTCCTGCTGGGAAGATCAGCCCAGCAGGAGGATGAGTTTCCAGAAGCGAAATATCCGACTTAGCTGGTGGGACACTGTCAACTGCTAGTCACCTACCACCGGGATCCTCCCACCAAAATTCCTGTCAGTGTGGCCGGGTGCTGGTACGGGAGATGCCAGGAGCTCCTGGCTGGCTCTGCTTTATGCTTCTAGACTTTTCTCAGCAGCCCCTGGTCATGCTGCTGTGGGAGGTGATGACAGTCGCTACCGTAGACAGGTGCTGTCTGAGGGGCAGGCGCTGAGCCAAGCAAGCGCTTTATCAGACATGCCAGTGGAATCCACACCACCTTTCTGTGTGGCAGGGATTGAAATCAATCCCATTTGACAGACTAGGAAACTGAGGTTCAGAGAAGTAAAGAGGCTTGCCTGGAGTCACACAGTGGATGTGGCTGAGTCAGGATCTGAATCCAGGCGGTGCAGCGGGCGCCCAGGCTGCAGGATGGGTTAGGAAATGGGGCGGGAAGTGACCAGTTCCTTTGGAATCCCTGACTCAGCTCCTGGACCTGGAGCAGGTTCTCTGGCCAAACCTGGGGATGGCAGGGTCTGTTGCAGGGGCTCGAGGGCTCTGTCGGAGGCAGGGGTGCTGGAGAGGGCACTGCTGGGCACATTGCAGGAGAACCAGAGGGAGGCACAGGGTCTGCCCTCCCTGCTGGACCCTCCAGGCCTGGAGACCCAGATTCTTTCACTGGGGCTCCTGCTGGTGACAAACCAGACCGAGAGAGTGGCAGGGCACCCTGAGGTTACCTGGCACCCTGTCTAGGTTATTCCGTTTGTCTGTTTCTCCTCAGGGTTCTTTCCTCAGGAAGCCTGGAGCTCAGGAAAGAGTTAAGTGGGCAGAGGAAGGGAGGCACCTCCCAGGTGCTGTGTGCGGCAGGTGGGCATGCTGCCCGGAGCGCTCCCGTGAGCTATGTGAGGAATGAGCCAGCTTCGCTCCATTCCCCAGCCCCGCCCTGCCCGCGGGGACAGCGGAGTCACTCGGGCTGACCGGGCTGACCGCTGTCCCCGGGGGCTGCTTTGTCTCCCTGTCTCCGCTTCCTGTGCTGGCTTTAGCAGCTGAGCTGGCGGGGCCCCTGCTGGCGCCTCAGCCCTGGGGACCACTGGCCAGGTGAGCAGGTGGCCAGCGGCCTTGGCCAGAAGCTCAGCTGAACAGCTGGAAGGCCAGAGCTAGGTTGTGGGGGGTTGGCGATTCCCTCCTGAGAGGATCTTGCTCCCTCGAGGGGCCTAGCCCCTAGGGGATGTCCCCTCCCTACTGTAGTTTTACAATCCGCCAGTTCCTAGGGACACCCCATTCCAGGCACCACGCTAGACATCTCATAAGCAGGGCTTCCTTCTGCCTTCACAAACAACCCAGAGAGGATGAGGACTTGATCCCCATTTTACAGATGAGGAAACTGAGGCCCGGAGAGGATGCAGTGACCAGTGACCAAAAGAACTGGGGCCTGGCACAGGAGGGCAGTTGCCCCTACTGTGTGTCCTTCCACCCACGGGTTGTATGACCTTAGCAAGTCCCCTCTGGGTCCCACCCCCATCTGTAAAATGAATGGGTTGGGCATGTGACACTGAAGGACCTGCCAACCTGGTGATCAGAGCTTCCCATTGGGGCTCAGTCTGAACACTGGGCAAGCTGTTGACCATGTGACTCAAGTGTGGCGAGGAGGGGTCCCACTGCTTGCAGTCCAAGTGGCCTAAGGTCCATAGCTGACAGGGAGGAGTCCCTGGCCAGGGTATGGCTCTGGTTAAGGTGGTCTTTTCTTTATTGAGATGGAGTCCACTCTGTCACCCAGCCTGGAGTGCAGTGGTGCAATCTCGGCTCACTGCAACCTCTGCCTCCTGGGTTCAAGCGATTCTCCTGCCTCAGTCTCCCGAAATAGCTGGGATTACAGGCATGGGCCACCACACGTGGCTAATTTTTTGTAGAGACTGGGTTTCGCCATGTTAGCTAGGATGGTCTTGATCTCCTGACCTTGTCGGCCTCCCAAAATGCTGGGATTACAGGCGTGAGCCACCGTGCCCGGCAAGGTGGTCTTTAGATAGGGTGGTCTTGGGCCATGGCAGGGACTGCTGGCAGGATGCCTGTTTTGTCAGGTCACGGTTATTCCCCCCATCCCGTGGGGGACTCCGGGAGCTGTCGGCTGTGGCTCTGAGGCTTGTCCCCTCCCTGGGAAGTCCCACTGGGCCTTATTTCTGTGATGTTTCTTCTGGCATGCAGGGGGGGACCAGTCGGCAGCACCGCCCCAGCACCCCTCCCCGCCCCCATGGTGGCTCTCACCTCTCTGCCCTGCCTATCCCACCCTCAGCTCAGACTGGGGGCAAAGCTAGGCACTGGCAGCTCCACTGGGCGGGCACCGGCCTTCCCTCCCTCCCTCCCCTCTCTAGGTAAGTGGGTCCCCAGAACGGAAGGAAGGAGTCGAGGGAAAGCAAACAGAAGATGAAAGGCTGGTGGCAGGCCAGGAGCAGGAGGCGGGGGCCGGGGTGGGGAGTGGCGCTTATCGATGGTGGAGGAATGTGCCCGCAGATAGCTCCCTAGGGTATGTGTGAAAAGGACAGGGTGCTGGCAGCCGTCAGGCCCTGCGGATGGACCCTCTTCTGCAGGGACGACAGGGCCTGCTGGGAGCAAGAAGCCACTAGGGCTCCAGGTTATCAGCTTCCCTCATTTGCTGGGTCGGTAACCCATAGGTTGCCATTCGCTGCCTGTCAGGGCCCAGAGACAAAGTCCAGGCTCCTCATCCTTGAGCCAGGGTGGTGCCTGCGGTCGCCTGGCTTGGGTGGTGACTGGACCTAGGTGAATTGCCACCATGACTTCTTGACCTCACAGCCTTGCCACTGTCAGCCTGGGAGGTGGCTGAGCCTTGGGAGGAGGGGCTCCATTGGGGGCTGGACTTGCGTCACGATAAGGGCGTCTGTCCCTGAGTCACCTCTTGCTGCCACCTGAGGGGCGGGCATCAGGAACTGGAAAAACCAGGGTATGGCCCGAGGTGCAGCCACTGTGCCCCAGTTCCTGCTCGGAGTGGCCCGGGCCTGCCACGCAACTGGGGCCAGAACAGCTCTCCACAGGTGTGCCACAGTGTGCCAAAGCTAGGCTCTTGTGCAAGGAAGGTAAGCATCCTGGTGGACCACCTCCACAGCGTCTCTCTGGGCGCTGAAACTCTCCTCACTGCTTTGGCCCTGGAGTGCATATTTCACGTGCCCATGGTAGGTTTTGCCACTCGTTCTCTCTCCCACTGACTCTTCTATCCACCTGTCCACCCATCCACCCACCCATTCATCCATCCATCCATCCACCCCTCCACCCATCCATCCATCCATACATACATACATCCATTCATCCACCCATCTACCCACCAGCCCACCCATCCACTTCTTCATTCATCTGTCCATCCTCCCCCAACCCCCATCCATCCATCCACCATTCACCATCCATCCATTCATCCAACCATCCACTTGTTTATTCATCTGTCCATCCTCCTCACCCATCCATCCACCCACCCATCCATCCATCCAACCATCCATCCACTTACCTACCCACCAACCCATCCATCCACTTGTGCATTCATCTGTCCATCCATCCACCCACCCACCCACCCACCCACCAACCCACCAACCCACCCATCTACCCATCCATTTATCCATCTGTCCATCCATTCAGCAAACATTAACTGAGCACCTACTTCATGCAAGCCCCTGTGCTGGGCCATGGGACACAGATAAATTGGTCTCCATTCCTGCTCCTCAGGAGCTGCCAGTCTCACAGAGGCTCCTGATACATGCAGAAATAATTTCAAATGGAGCATGAAAGCCAAGCTGTGAATTCCCCTGGAGCTGAAACGGTGTTTATCTGTCTCACCATCGTATCCTAGCACCCAGCATCGTGCCAGACATCTACGAAGTGCCCATTTCTATTTGGTAAACATAAGATCAGTAGATGCCCTAATGGGGCCCAGGGGTCCAGGAATTGGGCAGTCTTGGAGGGCTGCGTAGAGGAACTTAAGCTGGGTATTAAAGGATGCATAGGAGTTTGCTGGTTGCCTAAGAAACGGTGGGTATTTGGTGTATGTAGGTGTGTTTGAGTACGTGTGACCCCTGTCCCCACTTCCCGCCCAGAATGCCAGGAAATCCGACTAGATAAAGTCAGGAAGAACACGGGGGCTTGCTGGTGTCCTACTCTTGAACTCTGGGACCCCTGAGCACTTGGAAACTCTGGGGGGCCCTGGGGACAGCCCCTGGTAGCTCTGTGGTTGGAGGAGGGGAAACACAGCTCGTCAGGCAGGCACATGCCCTGTTGACGCTGCCTCTCCACTGTATTATCTGGCACATCCGCAGCGGAAATCTCTCCAAATTCCCTCTTTCCTGGCGGCAGCAGGCAGGCCACCCCCGGGCGCTGGGGCCGAAGAGCCCATCTCTTCCCCCACTTCCTCCTCTTGGCATAGGAGCAGCCGCATGGTGGGGAATCGGGGCATTGTGAGGGTTTTCGGGTGGCTAAAGCCTTCAGTGGGTCTGAGCCCGAGCTGTGGGGGTTTGTGGCCCCTGCCCGGCCTGGGAGCCTGGCTGGGAATGCCCCCCGAGCTTCCCAGGTCTGCTGGCCCTGGACCACCTGGAGCCAGCACTTAGCCAGGGCGAAGTCTCCTCGGCAGACAAGTCAGGGCTTTTGGGGAAGTTGAAACCCCAGGATAGACATGGCCCAGCTTTCTGGAGTCTCAGTTTTACTTAAAGATTTGGCGGAGGAGAGGGCTATTTTTGTATCATGTAGCTATGTTATGGGGAGGGGGGCAGTATACTCACGGGTTTCCAAATACGATAGGAGACTGGAAAGACATTTGGGGCTTGAAGGAGACCGCTTTAGCCACCCCAACCAACCCTCCTGGCTGGAGTCTACACTCTTCTGCTCATAGACACAAAAGTGCCCAGTTTGAGATCTGTGGTGGGGATGCCCTCCCCCTCCCTCCACAGCGCAGAGACCCCCGGCTGTTCAGAGACCCCCGGCTGTTCTGAAATTAGGCGGGAGTTTCTGGCTTTTGAAGTGAATGTCTCCTCTCTCTTCAGGCTTGTTTCAGAATGTTGGTTTCTCTTTGCTCTAAATCGAAGGGTTCCTAAGAACAGAAGTGGGAAAGGAGGCCAAGCATGGCGGCTCACACCTGTAACCCCAGCATTGTGGGAAGTCCAGGTGGGAGGATCATTTGAGGCCAGGAGGTCAAGGGACCAGCCTGGGCAACAAAGCAAGATCCTGTCTCTAAAAAATAAAATAGGCCAGACAAGGTGGCTCACGCTTTTAATCCCAGCACTTTGGGAGGCCAAGGCGGGAGGATCACTCGAGGTCAGTATTTCAAGACCAGCCTGGCCAACATGGTGAAACTCCATCTCTACTAAAAATACAAAAGTTAGCCAGGCCTGGTGGTGGGTGCCTGTAGTCCCAGCTACTCAGGAAACTGAGGGAGGAGAATTGCTTGAACCTGGGAGGCAGAGGTTGCAGTGAGCTGAGATCCTGCCACTGCACTCCAGCCTGGGCAACAACAGAGCAGGACTCCATTTCAAAAACATAATAATAAAAAAATAAAGAATAAAATAAAATAAAAAGAAGTGGGAGAGGAGAGAGGTGGAAGGTCAGGCGTCCTAAGTGTGAGTTTTGGTTTCCTGTCTTGGGAGCTTGGTGACCTTGTGCAGGCTCTTTTTTGCCTCTCCTTACCTCCAAAATGGAACGAGCGCCAGTAGTGCCTGTGTATAGCAGGTCTATTGTGAGGACTGAATGCTTGTAAGGCGCTTAGCCCGAGCCCTGCGCACAGTAGGTACTTACCGGCGGTTGCTGTCACTGGGACTCCAGGCTCCATGCAGAGCAGGAGTCGGGTCCTGGGCCTCCTGTGTCCTGCTGCACGGCCCAGGACAAGCCCCCTTCCCTGCGCTGGGTGCCTGAGTTCTCACAGGACCAATGCTGAGGGTCTGCTAACGCAGGATGAGCCAAGTGGCTGAGGGAGGCTGTTTGTGTGGTCCCTGGGCCGGGTGGGGAGGGGACAGGGATGCATCCTGGCTCTGGGAGCAGAGTCACTATCTGGCACCTGACAGAGCTGGGAGTCCTTTGAGTCCTGTTCCTCCGACTCCTGGTCCCTCTCTCCACCTCTGCTCACACAGGGGACTGGACAAAGAGACTCTGCTCCAGATTCTGTACCTGAGGGTTAGCAGGCCTGGCTGGGCCATGGCAATTGAAATTGGCTTCCCTGGAGGGGGTGGTCCTTAGGCCATTGGGGGCCAGGCTGTCCCCAGGGTCTAGGACAAAAGTGGCCTCTAGGCCCAGATTTTTCCTGACGGCAGGGATCTGACCTCCCTACATCAGACCTCCAGTGGCTTTCCATTGCCTCCGGGATAAAGTCCCAGCTTCTTGGCCTGGCATTCAACTGGCCTTTCTCAACTGCTTTATTGCTTGCTGTTCCCCACATTTGTGCCCACAAACCCACTTATACCTTCCTTATTAGTCATGCTCATTCTCACTCCTAACTCTCTCTCCCAATATCTATGGCTCCTCTGCTGAACTCCTATGCAGCCTCTAAACCCCAGCCAAAATGTCCCCTGTATGACTTCTCAGACTCCTGGCCAAGGTTGTTTCCCCTTCTCCACCCACTTATCTCTTAGCTTGTTTCCTCCGTCTGTCTTGCAGACCTTGTCAGGTGCTTCTGCTCTCTGAGATCAGGGCTTTGTTTTCATTTTGGTGCATACCCAGCACTGGGCCAGGCACAGGCAGGGGATTAGTGTGTGTGTGGTGAACATGGTGCTGAGGGTGGAGGTGACTTAGGACCCTCTCCTTAGAACAACCTGAAGGATTACAGTTGCAGGGTTGCAGAGGGAGCTCCGTAGGGTGACCTCCACCCACCCTGGCCACTTCAGCAGCTGCCCAAGCCCTGGCCAGCCCGGCACTGGGAACCCTGTGTCTGGGCAGCTTCCTGCCGGTAGGGCCAGGAAGGGGCTTAGGGCAGGAGCAGGATGAAACAGGATAGGGAGGTGGGAGGAAGAAGCCCCCGGAGTCAGGTGCCTGAGCCCCCAGCCTGCTGGGCCAGGGCAGGACCGGCCACTGGGGGAGGAAGAGCCACTTCCTGGCTGCCCTTGTGACTGGCGGATATGACTCGGCCCTGGAAGCAGAGCCAGAGAAAATGCCGGGGGGCTTGGCCTTTCCTGCTTCCTGGTCAGCCCTGCATGGACAGGCGGGCAGGTCCTGGGGCAAACGGAACACCTGCAGGGATGGCAACCTGAACTGATGAGGCTGGCTGGTGAGTCAGAGTGGTGGTGATAGTCAGTCAACAAACACACATGGTCTAGAAGAGGCAGTCATTGTCCTGGGCAGCTCGCAGCTACCCAGGTGGGGACCTGACAGGCTGGTCTGTGCGGATGAAAGGGGATGAGGCTGGTGGGCGGCGTGCTTGGTCAAGTGCTAAGCTAGTCTATGATGGGATTCTTGGGAAACTGAAAGGCGAGGTGTGGCCTTGAATGCCGGGCTCAGGGGCATGGTGCTTCTTGCAGGAGCTAGTGGGGAGTGAAGCAAAGGTTTGCAGCGTGTGTGTGAGGCACTGCCTGGTACATGCTCAGCTCTGGCCATGCACTTTTCCATCACAAGACATTTTGCCGACAAGAAAACAGGTCCATAAAGATTTACTGACCTGCCTTGGGGGGGGGTCCCCAGCGAGGGAATGAGACAGTCATGTGGGGCGGGAGCAGATTGAACTGACGTCCTTGTGCCCTGTCTGTCCTGTGCCAACCAGCCTGCTCTCCTGGATTCTTTAAGTTTGAGGCATCTGAGAGCCCCTGCTTGGAGTGCCCTGAGCACACGCTGCCATCCCCCGAGGGTGCCGCCTCCTGCGAGTGTGAGGAAGGCTTCTTCCGGGCACCGCAGGACCCAGTGTCGATGCCCTGCACACGTGAGTCTCCTTGGGTCAGGGTGGCGTGACCGAGGGTGACTTCGCCTGGGTCCAGCAGAGCACTGACTCCTCCTGTCTGCAGGCCCCCCCTCCGCCCCACACTACCTCACTGCCGTGGGCATGGGTGCCAAGGTGGAGCTGCGCTGGACGCCCCCACAGGACAGCGGGGGCCGCGAGGACATCGTCTACAGCGTCACCTGCGAACAGTGCTGGCCCGAGTCCGGGGAGTGCGGGCCGTGTGAGGCCACCGTGCGCTACTCGGAACCTCCGCACGGGCTGACCCGAACCAGTGTGACAGTCAGCGACCTGGAGCCCCACATGAACTACACCTTCACCGTGGAGGCCCGCAACGGCGTCTCGAGCCTGGTGACCAGCCGCAGCTTCCGCACTGCCAGCGTCAGCATCAACCAGACAGGTGAGGCGCAGGTGGACGGCTGTGCCCTAGGGGGCCTGCCCAGGTGGGGCTTAAGGAGGACGGCCACCTGAGGCTCGGGTGTGTTTAGAGAGAAGCAGCAGGGCAAGTGGTTAAAGGCTCAGTCTCTACAGCAAGCTGGTCCAACCCATAGGCCACATGTGGCCCCGGCCGGCTTTGAATGTGGCCCAACACAATTCATAAACTTTCTTAAAACATTATGAGATTATTTTTGCAATTTTTTTAAAGCTCATCACCTGTCGTTAGTGTTGGTGTATTTTATGTGTGGCCCAAGACAGTTCTTCCAGTATGGCCCACAGAAGCTGAAAGACTGGACATCAGCTCTGTGACTGTGGGCAGGGTAACCTCTCTGGGTCTCAGTGTTCTCACCTGTAAAGTGGGTTAATAACTGAGAATTGAGGCTTGAGGCTGGGTGCAGCGGCTCACGCCTGTAATCTCAGCACTTTGGGAGGTCATGGTGGGCAGATAACCTGAGATCAGGAAACCCCGTCTCTACTAAAAATACAAAAAATAGCCGAGTGTGGTGGCGTGCACCTGTAATCCCAGCTACTCAGGAGACTGAGGCAGGAGAATTGCTTGAACCCAGGAGGTGGAAATTGCAGCGAGCTGAGATTGTGCCACTGCACTCCAGCCTGGGCGACAGAGTGAGACACCATCTCAAAAACTAAGAATATTAGTAATGAGGATTTTAAAGTATTATATTTAAGGCTCTTAGAATAGTGCCTGGTCAACAGAGAGGATTGAGCAAAAGTTCTTCTTCTCTTTCTTTTTTTTATTATTTATTCACTTACAAATATGGAGTATCTCTGATGAGCCAGCTCTTGTGGTGGGGCCAGGGGAGGGGCCTGGGGCTCTGGCCCTGTGCTCTGCAGCTGGAAGTTTAAGATCCTAGACTGGGATCTAAAGAGGCTGAGGCAGGAGGATGCTGGAGCTCAGGCGTTCGAGACCAGTGTGGGCAAAGTTTTGTAGAGACCCCACCTCTACAAAAAATATAAAAATTAGCCAGGTACAGTAGCACAAGTCTGTAGTTCCAGCTATTCAGGAAGCTGGAGCAGGAGGATCGCTTAGCACAGGGGTTCCAAGCTTCAGTGAGCTGAGATCATGCCACTGCTTTCCAGCCTGGGTGATGGGGAGATCCTGTCTCAAAAACATAAAATAAAAGAACCTGGGCTGTGGGGGATCTGGCTCCAGGTCCGCTTGTCCCCTCAACCCCTGCCTGTGAGCAGGCAGCTTCTCACACCCTTCCCCCACCGCCTGTCCTGCCCAGAACCCCCCAAGGTGAGGTTGGAGGGCCGCAGCACCACCTCACTGAGCGTCTCCTGGAGCATTCCCCCGCCACAGCAGAGCCGCGTGTGGAAATACGAGGTCACCTACCGCAAGAAGGTAACTCCCAGAGGGTCAGGGCTGGCTCCAGCTGGGCCGAGAGCAGGGGACAGGCTAGTCACATGGGTGCTCACCAGACCACCCAGCCATCTGAAGAAGTACCCTTCTGCAGATGGGGAAACTGAGGCCTGGGGTCTGCCAGGGAGTTACATTTCCCAAGGCAGCACAGCAGGGATTTGTAGGAGAGAAGACGTGGTGTCCTTGGAAGAGGCAGTCAGGGTGGGGACAGGGACAGAGTCTTTGGGACCCCACACACCTAGGCTTGAGTCCTGGGTTCTGACCTTGAGTGAGTGACTTCATTTCTGAGCCTCAGTTTCCTCCTCTGTAAGAAGAGCCTCAAGGCTGCTGACAAGGCAAGCCATCTTGCTAGCTGGGGGTGGTCTCCAGCGGGCTGAGCCGAGGCCCTGCCCTCACGGCCTGCTCCTCTGCCTGCCACCCGCCCCCAGGGAGACTCCAACAGCTACAACGTGCGCCGCACAGAGGGCTTCTCCGTGACCTTGGACGACCTGGCTCCGGACACCACCTACCTGGTCCAGGTGCAGGCACTGACACAGGAGGGCCAGGGGGCCGGCAGCAAGGTGCACGAATTCCAGACACTGTGTGAGTCGGGGGGCCCTGGGCAGGGGCCAGGCCAGGGCGCAGAACCAAGCAGTAGAGACATCTTGGGAGAAGGAAGTGAATCAAAGAAGTTAGAAATGAGCCGGGTGCTGTGGCTTACGCCTGTAATCCCAGCACTTTGGGAGGCCAAGGCAGTGGGTGGATCATGAGGTCAGGAGTTTGAGACCAGCCTGACCAACATGGTGAAACCCTGTCTTTACTAAAAATACAAAAATTAGCTGGGCATGGTGGCAGGCGCCTGTAATCCCAGCTATTCAGGAGGCGGAGGCAGGAGAAACACTTGAATCTGGGAGGCGGAGGTTGCAGTGAGCTGATACCTCACTATTGCACTCCAGCCTGGGCCACAGAGCGAGACTCCATTTCAAAAAAAAAGAAGTTAGAAATGCCCCTCTCTTGGTCACCTGGGGACTGGGACAACCCTGTGGGGACTGGCTCCAAGATTGGGGAGGGGGAAGCATGGAAGGCTGAGGGGTGGAGGACACGGATGTGGATTCACAACAGTGATGTGAGGAGGAGGGTGTGGCCTACATTGGCAGACTCAAATTCAAATCCGCATCTCAGAAAGGGCCAGAGCTTTGAGCCCCACACACCTGCAATACCTCCTGAGAGACCTTTAGGAAGGCCTCTGCGTGACCGTCTATGAAATGGGGCTAAGTACTCTCTGGAGCCTTCCCAAGTGCAAGCACCCAGCACACAGTAGGGGCCCGGGTGCCTTGGGTGCAGTGCGGGTGTTGTTGTGATCAGTGGGGGATTCCCTTGTCATCAGCTGCTTTTCTTCCACCAGCCCCAGAGGGATCTGGCAACATGGCGGTGATTGTCGGCGTGGCCGTCTGTGTGGTCCTGCTTCTGGTGCTGGCGGCAGTTGGCTTCTTTATCCACCGCAGGTTTGTCAGAGCCCACACCCTGGCTCCACGAGGGCTTGGGTGGGGAAACGGGGCAGGAACCTCAGTTTCCTCATCTGAACGATGGGGCCACAGGACTCTAGTCTAATCCCTGCGTCCGGATGGTGCCGGGATATACGAGCTGGAGTGTGTAGTGCAGCGCCTGGCACGCGGCGGGGCCGGGACACGGGGGTCTTTACCACTGCTCTTGTTATTAACCATGTGTCCGCAATTCCTCTGGACACGCAGGCAGGAAACCCGGGTAGCTCTAATGGGAATGCCCTAGTCATGCCTGCTTAAAGGGCCATTACCGGGCCTAGACCCGGGGGAGGGGTCCTGGCTCGCTCACTTTCCCCCCATCCCTCCGCCCCCCTTCTCCACACCCTCAGCCCTGAGCGTAGAGCTTGGGCAGCAACAGCGGGGACTGGGCCATGTTCTGAGCACCCCAGGTCCCTCCAGGACCAGAGCAGGGTTCGGAGCCTCCCCCAGCCGGAGCAGTCCTGGCTGACCTCTCTGCACTTGGTTCCCTGTGGGGTTCTTTCAGGAGGAAGAGCCAGCGCGCCCGCCGGTCCTCGGAGGACGTTTACTTCTCCAAGTCAGGTGAGGTGCAGCCCCCGCTCCAGGCCCAGTCCTGCCCCGATCATCCCAGGAGCCTCCCCAGCTCTGTGGGGGAGGTGAGGGCAGCCCTGGTGTTCCCAGGGCACTGAGGTGCAGCCATAGGCTTCCGTGGGTAGCTCTGAGGGTCTGTCCCCCACAGCCTGGGCCAAGTTTCTGAGGTCCCTGGTCACCTTCTCGTCTGTCTCCATGGCACCCCTCACAGGGCCGCTCCTGAGCTGCCTATGACCCCACCCCTTCTCCTTCCAGAACAACTGAAGCCCCTGAAGACATATGTGGACCCCCACACATATGAGGACCCCAACCAGGCTGTGCTGAAGTTCACCACCGAGATCCATCCGTCCTGTGTCACTCGGCAGAAGGTGATCGGAGCAGGTGAGATCGGCTCCCCGCCAAGGGGCCCCGAGGAGGCAGCAGGCGGGTGGTGGTGAGACAGGGTGGGAGCCCTCATGCTGGGGCTGACTGCGGCGCTCTCCCGACCTGCCTGCCCACAGGAGAGTTCGGGGAGGTGTACAAGGGCACGCTGAAGGCGTCCTCGGGGAAGAAGGAGGTGCCCGTGGCCATCAAGACGCTGAAAGCTGGCTACACGGAGAAGCAGCGAGTGGACTTCCTCGGCGAGGCCGGCATCATGGGCCAGTTCAGCCACCACAACATCATCCGCCTGGAGGGCGTTGTCTCCAAATGTGAGGCTCGGCCTCAGGGCCTGCCCGCAGCGGGTGGAGAGGGGCCGCCTGGCAGGGCTCTTCCCGTGACTGTGCCCATCTCCCTTAAACCTGTGCCCACCTTCCCCCATACCTGCATCCACCTCCTCTGTGCCTGCGCCCACCCCTCCCCATACCTGCACCCACCTCCTCTACACCTGTGCCCACCCCTCCCCATACCTGCACCCACCTCCTCTACACCTGTGCCCACCTCTCCCCATATCTGTACCCACCTCCTCTATGCCTGCACCCACCTCTCCCCATACCTGCACCCACCCCCTCTACACCTGTCCCCACCTCTCCCCATACCTGCACCCACCTCCTCTACACCTGCGCCCACCTCTCCCCATACCTGTACCCACCTCCTCTACGCCTGC
>NW_022436983.1:9727464-9793427 GCF_009761245.1 Sapajus apella | reverse complement strand
CTGTGTCCACCTCCTCTACACCTGTGCCCACCCCTCCCCATACCTGCACCCACCTCCTCTACTCCTGCACCCACCTCCTCTACACCCGTGCCCACCTCTCCCCATACCTGTACCCACCTTCTCTACACCTGTGCCCACCTCTCCCCATACCTGTACCCACCTCCTCTACACCTGTGCCCACCTCTCCCCATACCTGTACCCATCTCCTCTATACCTGTGCCCACCTCTCCCCACACCTGTGCCCACTTCTTCCCATACCTGTACCAACCTCTCCCCACACCTGTGCCCACCTCTCCTATACCTGTGCTCACCTTCTCCCATACCTGGGCCCACCTCTCCCACACATCTAGGCCCACTCACCTCTCACTTGTACCCACACCCTACAGACAAGCCCATGATGATCATCACTGAGTACATGGAGAATGGGGCCCTGGACAAGTTCCTTCGGGTAAGGATATGGGTTGTAGGGAGCGGGGATGCCCGGCCATTGAGCCTGGGGCTGGCCTGATGGGTTCAGGGCTGGCTGGTGGCTGAGCGCCTGTGCTCTGGCAGGAAAAGGATGGCGAGTTCAGCGTGCTGCAGCTGGTGGGTATGCTGCGGGGCATCGCGGCTGGCATGAAGTACCTGGCCAACATGAACTACGTGCACCGGGACCTGGCTGCCCGCAACATCCTCGTCAACAGCAACCTGGTCTGCAAGGTGTCGGATTTTGGCCTGTCCCGCGTGCTGGAGGACGACCCCGAGGCCACCTACACCACCAGTGTGAGTTTGGGATGGGGATCTCCAGGGAGCAGGCTTCGCCTTGCCCCGTGTCCTCTCGCCTGCACACTTGGGCATGGGCCTTAGGAGGCGGAACACCTGTAGGAGTGCAGGGAGGGGCCGGGGGACCTGGCTGCAGTGGCCCTGGGGCCAGCCAGAGGGGAGAGTGGTGACTGGGCCCGGGATCCCTGCAGGGCGGCAAGATCCCCATCCGCTGGACAGCCCCGGAGGCCATTTCCTACCGCAAGTTCACCTCGGCCAGCGACGTGTGGAGCTTCGGCATTGTCATGTGGGAGGTGATGACCTATGGCGAGCGGCCCTACTGGGAGCTGTCCAACCACGAGGTGGGTGCCCTTGCCCTCCCCAGGCCTGCCCAGACCTCAACTCAAGCCCTTTACCCATCCCAAACTCCAGGGGCTGAGCAGAGGAGAGTTTACACAGAGGTTCTTATGTTTGTTCCGTAAATGTCTCTTGAGGATCTACTGTGTGCCAGGCCTTGGGCTGGGTTCCAGGAGCTGGTTCAGAGTGTGCAGAGATGCAACAAGGAGTAGGGTGTCCATGTGTGTCCGTATCTCTGTGTGTTCATGTGTCTGTGTGCCTGCTGCCTCACTCAGCCTGGTGGCCTGGGAGGCTTCTCAGAAGAGGTCATGTCTCTGCCAAGACCAAGGGTACTGTAAGCAGCCAGATGAAGAGAAGGAGGGGAAGAGAGATGGGAGGGAGGCTGGGTTGAGGGCGTGCAGTGTGGCTTCTGCCTGGTGCCCTGAGAGGAAGCAGGGGCAGAAGTGCCTTCTAGCTAGGAGCGGTGGCACACTCCTGTAATCCTAGCACTTTGGGAGGAGTATCACTTGAGCTCAGGGGTTTGAGACCAGCCTGGACAACATGACAAAAACCCTATCTCTACAAAAAATTTAAAAATTAGCCAAGCGTGGCGGCACGTGCCTGTAGTGTCAGCTACTCAGGGGGCAGAAGTGGGAGGATCACTTGAGCCCAGGAGGTTGAGGCTGCAGTGAGGTGTGATGGCGCCACTGCACTCCAGCCTGGGTGACAGACTGAGACCCTGTCTCTCAAAAAATAAAAAGTCCCGGCTGGGTGAGGTGGCTCATGCCTGTAATCCCAGCACTTTGGGAGGCTGAGGTGGGCGGATCATGAGGTCAGGAGTTCGAGACCAGCCTGGCCAATATAGTGAAACCTTGTCTCTACTAAAAATACAAAAATTAGGCATGGCGACGCACGCCTGTAGTCCCAGCTACTTGGGAGGGTGAGGCAGAAGAATTGCTTGAACCCTGGAGGGTTGCAGTGAGCTGAGATTGCACCAGTGAACTCCAGCCTGGGCGACAGAGCGAGACTCCCTCTTAAAGAAAAAAAAGTCCCTCCAGGGAACTCAGGAGACAGCACCTTAGGCATTTGCCCTTTGGGCAGCTCTGAAGGTTAGGTGTCAGCTCAAGAAAGGCCCTTCTCGTCTATTTCTGGGATGTTCTTGTTTCCCTTCCCTCCCCTGCCCACTTCCATATGTTGGAGGCTGCATGGGGTTTCAGTGGCTTCCTACCACAGCATCCCTGACCTTCATGTCCCTGCCAGGTGATGAAAGCCATCAATGAGGGCTTCCGGCTCCCCACGCCCATGGACTGCCCCTCTGCCATCTACCAGCTCATGATGCAATGCTGGCAGCAGGAGCGTGCCCGCCGCCCTAAGTTCGCCGACATCGTCAGCATCCTGGACAAGCTCATCCGTGCCCCCGACTCCCTCAAGACCCTGGCTGACTTTGACCCCCGGTGAGTTCTGTGCCCTCTGCCCATGGTGACCACAACTTCCCTTCTGCAGACTCCTGAACCACTTGAGCAGAGTGGCCACCCAGGGGAAGTCAGAGCATGGTGGGGTCTCAGAGTGTATGTGTAGGCTTGACTTAGAGTGGACACGATGGCCCAGCGAATCCTAATAGAAGCAACCAGCTGATGTGTCCGTGCGCGGGGCATTGCGTGAGCACTCAGTATGTTTTCATACATTTAAACAACCTACAAGATGGGTTCTCCAATTATCCTCATTTTGTAGAAGAGGAAACTGAGACACAGGGCAATCGAATATCTTTTTTTTTTTTCTTTTTTTTTTTGAGAATGGAGTTTCGCTCTTGTTGCCCAGGCTGGAGTGCAGTGGCATGCTCTCAGCTCACCGCAACCTCCGCCTCCTGGGTTTAAGTGGTTCTCCTGCCTCACCCTCCCGAGTAGCAGGGATTACAGGCGTGCGCCACCACGCCCAGCTAATTTTGTATCTTTAGTGGAGATGAGGTTGATCAGGCTGGTCTCATACTCCCGACCTCAGGTGATCCACCTGCCTCTGCCTCCCAAAGTGCTGGGATTACAGGCATGAGCTACTGATGAGAGACTGAATGTCTTACATGGTTGGAAGTGGTCAGGCTGGGATCGTGGCTGGGATCTCTGCTCGTAACATTTTATGATCTGGTAGTTATTGGTGGTGGTCCTGTTAGTGGAGTGGAGCAATAGTTATAGACGCTGAGTGCTCCCAACGTGCCAGGAGATCTCACTGAACCCTACCTGACTGGGCTTCCCCGTTGCCCAGATAAGGAAACCCAGTGAGGCATGGGGCAGCTGAGTCAATCATTCAGCTTAGGGAGCAGAAGGCACGGGATCCAGGGTGCCAGGTGCTGCAGCCCCTCACCTACAGTGCTTTCTGTGGCAGGGTGTCTATCCGGCTCCCCAGCACCAGCGGCTCGGAGGGGGTGCCCTTCCGCACGGTGTCCGAGTGGCTGGAGTCTATCAAGATGCAGCAGTACACGGAGCACTTCATGGCGGCTGGCTACACTGCCATTGAGAAGGTGGTGCAGATGACCAACGAGTGAGTCAGGCCCTTCCCATGCCACCCGCCGCCACCTCCCTCTCCAGAGGCTGCCTCCACCCTGCCCCCCACCCTCTTCCCTGCCCCTCAATTCTCCTCTCTTTGTTCTTTCTCTTCTGAGAAGAGGCTCCTCGGAAGGGAAGGGTAGAACCCCGCCAGCAGCTGGCAGTTCTGAGTGTCCACTCTCAGCTCCCTTCTCTTCCTACATCCTTGACCAGAGTGGGGAAATACCAGTAAGTGTAATCGTAACAGCAGCTACTGTTTGCTGAGGGCTGACTGTGTGCCAGCTCTGCTTGAGCGCTTTGAATGACAACCCGGTGGGGTAGGTCCTGTTAACAGGTGAGAAACAGGGAAGTGCAATGGCCTGCCCAGGGTCCCACAGCCACTAGGGACAGGTCAGGATTCCAGCCCCAGTCAGGTGGGGTCCCAGAGCACAGGGATTGGAGAGGTCCTTGGTAGAGAAACCGAGGCTGCGATGTTACCGGCTTGCCTGAGGTCACACAGCCAGTTTGGGGCAGGGTTTTTCTCCACGATGCCCTGGCTGCTGCCCAGGAGAGAGAACCCCTGCCTACTGCTGGCACCTCTCTCCACTTGGTTGGCTCTCAGCCTGCAGTCCCACCTGACGAGAAGTGCCGCTTACCCCCTGCCGGCCCTGGCTTTGGCCCTTTGTCGAGCTTCCCTGTGGGAGCGCTTCTCTCCTTCCCAGCTCCGGCACTGAGACTTTTCCCGGCATGGCCTTGGCACAGACACCTCCTACTGTCCCACGAGGGGGAAGACACTACCCTCTTAGCCTTTTGTGTCTGTAAAAATAGTGGCGAGTTTCAACAACCCAGCTCGTGCATGGTCCAAGGTCATGGTGGGAACAGACCCAGAGGCTGGGAGGTTCTGGGAACCTTATGGAGGGGACGACCTGGGCCTCCCATGGTTCTGGGTCACAGAAGTTCTGGGATTTGAGGCTGTTCACGACCATTCTCTAGGGCCTTCGGAAGCTGCTTAGCTGGACTTCCAACCTGCTGGCCAAGGCCACGGCCCCCCTCAGGGGACTGCCAATGATGGGAATCAGGCAGGGACAGAGCCAACCAGAGGGAGGCAGGGAGACGTAGGGAGAGGAGATGTGTCACAGGATGTCTTTTGCTGCCGGCCAGCGCAGCAGGGCCACAGGATTGGGCTCTGCACACATGCCTGAGTTTAGGTCCTGCATCTGCCGCTTCCTAGTGGGTGATCAAATTTGATGGGATCACATGGGTGCAGTGCAGATGACATGCCTGGTATACAGTAGGCGCTAAATCCTCACTGCTCTCCTCTTTTCCTCCACTCCCTTGCTTTCCTCCCCAGAGCTGTGCAAATGCCCCTTCCTTTTCTCCTTTTCTCTGGAAACATCCACCAGACCCTTTGACCCTCTGGGAGCTCCCACCAAGGACAACACAGCCTCTCTTCTGGCGACCAGAGCTGAGGGCAAGAGAAGTGTTTATAGGAAGCACATGTTCTTAGAAGCTTCCCAAAATAGCCCGGGGTGCTCCTGGCTGATTTCTTTCCCACGAGCCGGGACAGTCGGTCTTGGATGGATGGAGGCTCGTGTGTGTGTGTGTGTGTGTGTGTGTGTGTGTGTGTGCTGCAGTGTGTGTTGTTGTGAAAGGCCTGGATAAAGACAGGAAGTCATTCGGCGCCCCCCTGCCCCCTCAACCCCACTCCTCCCACCAGCACTGGTGCTCAGAGCTGGGGCCGGCATGACTCGGACCGCCACTGCCTCCTCCTTCCCCTCTGCCTCTTTCCAAATAAATGGGGATCTCAAAGGACTTTTTAAAACCTGAAGCCTGGGTCTACACACACCATGGATCCCAATGGGAGGCTTGGAGCTGGTTGTAGGGGAATGCGTGCCTTTCCCAGTGGGATCAGGATTTAGGCTTCAGTCTCCCACCTGCCCCACTTCTTGGCCTCCTTGACTTCCTCCCAAGGGACCAGCTGCCTGTTCCCCTGGGGTCCCACAGCCACTTTCTCTTCTCCATTTTTGCTATTTTGGAGTCAGTTGGGTTTCTAGCTAGACTAGTGGTCCCAGATATTTTGTGAGCAGCTGATGAAAGGGGTGGATGTTGCACCCCAGAAAAAGACTCAGCCAAACCCCAGGCTTTGTCCAGAGCTGGGATTACAGCATCTGCATTCTGTGTGGGGATCGAGAGCATAGTCTGGTAGATCTTAGGGTCTCCAGTCAGTGCCCGTAGCATAGGCTTGGCCCTGAAGGAATGCTTGCTGAATGAATGAATAATCTGATGTGTGAGGCTCCAGGAGCCATTTCTCACTCCCGTCCCCTGCATCCAGGGCCAGAACACAGTAGGAGCTCACTGGGTATATGGTCTTGGAGTTTTCTACGCAGGGCCTCAGAAGCAAACTGTGCTCCCATCCTGTGAGATTAACCACTGTCGTTTGGAAGAGGGACCAGAGGTGGCCCAGAAACGGCCCAGGCTCTGCTAAAGCATTCATTTGCTCATTCATTCGTGCAGCAGACACTCCCTGGGGACCTACTATGTGCCAGGCTTATCCTGGACCCTGGGCGGGGTGGGAGGGGGAACAGAGGCTGTGGGGGTGATGGGCTCAAGGTCTCAGCACTTGTCCTCCTGGACTTTACAACCCAC
Organism: Sapajus apella; assembly: GCF_009761245.1. Lineage (NCBI taxonomy): Eukaryota > Metazoa > Chordata > Mammalia > Primates > Cebidae > Sapajus > Sapajus apella. Next base: position 9,787,188 of record NW_022436983.1, on the reverse strand, counting down.
TGGTTCTTAAACCGGATGTTAGGTTTTTGGGATTCAACCAAATGCAGACTCCCTGCCCCACCTGCAGAATTGCAAGTCGAGTGAGTCTGGGGTCGGGCTAGGGGTCCTGTCTCCTTCCCCGTGGTCTTAGCGCTTGTCCAGGGGCCACAATTTGAGACCTTCAGGTGTGTGGGAAACTGCTGCTTTTTCAGCACCTCCAGCTGGATAGATTAGAAACGTCCTGTGGCTGTAGCATAGGAGGTTCTCCTGAGTGTCCCAAATGTCCTGACCTTCCTGCTGCCGTGGGAGCACCGGCCTCTGCTGGAGGTCCTGGAGTGAACTCACCTGGGTCTGTCCTTCCCTCTCTGTGCCTGTCCCAGGGCTCCTGCAGCCTGTGGGAAAGTCACGTCTGCAGAACTGCAGCTAGGAGCTTGCACCGTATAATTAACTCCCTTTACAGCCAAAAGACGGCCCATAAAAACCTGGGTGTTTTCATGGGTTTGGGCTAGTGGGTGAGGACGGTGGAGGAGAAAACTCCCAAAGTGAGTAATAAATGCCCTCCTCACAGGTTCGTGGGAGCATAAGTGATTTCATGAGGGGACGGAGGGGCATGGAAGGGGGAGGCGGGAGAGTGTGTGCCCTGTGGGGGCGGGAAAGGAGGGTTCCTGGCACCTCTGTCCATCTGGTACTGATGCTGCCTTCCCCCTTGGCCGCTGGTTTTGAGGTCTCTCGCCCTCCAGATGGACATTAGCTCCCATTTTACAGGGGAGGAAACTGAGGCTCCCCCAAGGAAAGACACCTTCCTAGACACTGGATCTGGTGACCCGCAAGCCCCACCTATGGAGATTCGCAGAGTTTAGCCCTTCAAGTATTTCCTGAGTCCTTCCTTCATGACCAGCAGTGGGAACTTAGAAGGAATGAGAAAGAAATAAGGCAGTGGGTGGGAAGAGACCTTGGGCAGAGGGGTTTTGAGCGACATCCCTAGAGAGTTCCTAGGAAGGGGGCCTTAGCTGGGGCGCTGGGGACAGATTCGGGGTGAGAGGAGGGGAGGCATTTGTTCATAGCTGCTTTGATTCCCAGCTCTTCCACCTCCTAGCTGTGTGACCTTGGGCAAGTTGCTTCACCTCTGATCTCAGTTCTCTAATCTGCAAAATGAGGATGAAAAGAGCACCTACCTCCCAGATAATTCAGAAGATTTTTTTTTTTTTAAGCATTGTACAGAGTTGGGGGCTTCTGTCGTTTTCCTAACTTTGTTGATGGGGAGCCACCTTGGAAGGCTTCTAGGCTGTGGCTCCTTTTCCTAGGCCCACCTAACCGGAGCTCTCTTGCCCTACAGGTCCTCCAGGCCCCCTCTCTGCCCTCTTCCTCTGCCCCCCTCCACTCCCCTCACCAGCTGCCCACCGAGTCCTGTCCCTGCCCAGCCCAGCCCCCTCCCCTGCTCCAGCCCCTAACTCTCCCTCTCTCCCTCCGGGCCCACAGCGACATCAAGAGGATCGGGGTGCGGCTGCCAGGCCACCAGAAGCGCATCGCCTACAGCCTGCTGGGACTCAAGGACCAGGTGAACACAGTGGGGATCCCCATCTGAGCCTCGACAGGGCCTCGAGTCCCCTCGGCCAAGAATACTTGAAGACACAGAGTGGCCTCCCTGCTGCGACGGGCCACCGAGGACCTTATTTATTTCTAGTTATTTCCTGCTGATATCCCCTGGAACTTCTGCTGGAGGGTCTTGAATGGCACCCTGGCCGGAACTGAGGAGATACCCAGGGATGCTGAGCCGGGCGAGGGACACGCAGCCGAGCACTTAGCAAGAAACTGGCATCCCTGGAGCAGGAGCCCCACCGTGGCCGTCAGACACGGGCGACCTTCCCAAACCCACCTCCCCTTCGCCTTCTCCCACATGAGGCCATCTCAGGAGACGGAGGGCTTGCCCCAGCGCCAAGTGAACAGGGTACCTCAAGCCCCATTTCCTCACGCTAAGAGGGCAGACTGTGAACTTGACTGGGCGAGACCCAAAGTGGTCCCTGTCCCTCAAGTGCCTTCTTCAGACCCCCGGGCCCCGTCCTCATCCCTGATGGGTCAAACCCTTGATTCCTGGGCCTTCGCAAGATGCTTGGTTGTGTGGAGGTTTTTAAATATATATTTTGTACTTTGTGGAGAGAATGTGTGTGTGTGTCGGGGGCCCCGCCAGGGCTGGGGACAGAGGGTGGCCTGTGTCAGACATTCCTGAGCTGGGGACCCGGGGACCGGTGCTGCAGGAGCATCCTGCCCATGTCCCGGTCGGCCCCATCTCTCACCCCTTTAGATAGCAACTACTTTTCTGTCAGTGTTAATGATTTTTTGTTGGAAATTTTTTTCGAATCTTATTTATTATTTTTTTTATATTTATTGTTAGAAAATGACTTATTTCTGCTCTGAAATAAAGTTGCAGATGATTCAAACTGATCTTGGCTTTCAGTCTTGGGAAAAGCAGTGGGGTCCCAGAGCTTCCTGGGTGGGAGTTGAGGGGTTGAGGGTTCCCCTTAAACCCTGAGTATTTAAACAGAGATTCGTGCACAAGGTGGACACATCGCATAACCCTGGGAGTAGGGATGGGTGGGAGGGAGGCAGGGGCCAGGGAGCAGGTTCTGCTGAGCCCAGCCTCCATGCCGGCAGGCCCCAATCGCCTTTGATCTCCAGGCTTTTCAGAGGCTTCCGGAGGGCTGTGAGGTAGGAGAACAGCAAGAGCGGCCGTCAGCTTTCCTCCCACGGCTCCCCGGAGCTGTCGAAATAGATCCTTCAAGCATCCATGTAGGGCTCTGAGGTTTACACAAGCTTTTCACAGGTTCCGGCTTGTCGGAACCTCAACACTTAGTTATGAGTTTTGTGGGCGGCCCCATTTTACAGAAAAGGAAAACCAAGCTGGAGCCCAGCAACTGTGCCTGCTCAAGACCACACAGCAAGTTAGGGGCAGAGGCCAGAATTGAAAACAAGGCCAGAAATCCCAGTGGGATGTTCTTCTCACAGATGAGGAGATGGAGGTTCAGAGACAGGCAGTGACTAGCCCAAAGTCACACAGCAGTCTCAAGAAAAGCCAGAGTCCTGGCTGGGTGCAGTGGCTCACGCCTGTAATCCCAGCACTTTGGGAGGCCGAGGTAAGTGGATCACCTGAGGTCAGGAGTTTGAGACCAGCCTGGCCAACATGGTGAAACCCAGTCTCCACTAAAAATAAAAATAAAAATAAAATTAGCTGGGTATGGTAGCAGACGCCTGTCATCTCAGCTACTGGGGAGGCTGAAGCAGGAGAATCGTTTGAACTCTGGAGGCGAAGGGTGCAGTGAGCCGAGATCGCACCATTGCACTCCAGCCTGGGCGACAGAGTGAGACTGTGTCTCCAAAAAAAAAAAGAAAAGAAAAGCCAGGGTCCTAGTCTTAATTAATTAATTTATTTATTTCTCTTTCTTTCTTTCTTTCTTTCTTTCTTCTTTCCTTCTTTCCTTCTTTCTTTCTTTTTTTTGAGACAGAGTCTCGCTCTGTCGCCCAGGCTGGAGTACAATGGCGTGATCTCAGCTCACTGCAACCTCCACATCCCGGGAACAAGCGATTCTCCTACCTCAGCCTCCCTAGTAGCTGGGATTAAAGGCATGAGCCACCACGTCCGGCTAATTTTATATTTTTAGTAGAGAAGGGGTTTCTCCATGTTGGTCAGGCTGATCTCAAACTCCCGGCCTCAGATGGTCCACCCATCTCAGCCTCCCAAAGTGCTGGGATTACAGGCATAAGCCACCAAGCCCGGCCAGAGTCCTAATTTCAAACCTGAGCCTTCTCCACTGTACTGGTTGCCACCCTGCATGTCAGAGGTCATTCACAGTGGGGGTTAGGAAGGTGTCAAACAAAGGTTACCAGGAACATAACCAGGGAGCAGATGATCTAAGGCCCAGGAGGAAGACTTCCTGGAGGAGACGGGCCCAGAGCTGAGACCTCAGAGACTACTAGGAGTTAACCAGAGAAGCCAAGGGAGGGGTGATGCAGAGTGAGTGCGGGGGCGAGAAACCACACAGTTGTGCAAGGGAACCACAAGCAATTTGGTGTTATTAAGGCATGACGTGGGGCACTGGAGAGGTCTCCAGGGCCTTGTAAGACAGGCCCAGGAGTGGGGATTTCAAGTTGAGGGCAATAAGGAGGCACTGAAGGTTTTAAGCAGGGAGTGGTATGATTGTTGCCACTGGTAGAGGCAGGCCTGGAAGCCAGGGTTCTTGACTGTCAGCCTGGAGCTCTGGGGAGATACAGGAGAGGTGCTGGCAAAGTTGAGAGGGTGTTCTGCCTGCCCTGGGGTCTCAAGGCTGGCACGCTCTGCCCTGAACCCTGCTGCTGCAGGAGAGATGCCGCCCTCTGGGTCCTGGCCCACGGGGCATCCATGAGACACCTGATCCCCTGTGTCAGGTGTGGCTGGGGTTGGGTGAGCAATGGGAGTGCAGGGAGCACCTGCTGGGCCTTCCTCCCATTAGCACTGGGCTGCCTGCGTGTGCTGGATACGGTGGCTGAGTCGGGCCTTCCTGGTGCCTGACCCTGGCCTGGCCTGACCCAGGTGGCCACCAGAGCTCTATGGCTGGGCTATGGCTACTGTCACTACCACTGACAAAGCTGTTGGCCCAGCAGGGAGTCAGCCTGCAGCTTGCAAACCCACAGCAATCTGGGCTATGAGGGCACATCAAGACCAGTCCCTTTCCCAAAGCAACTCAGCCATGGCCCTGCTGATGAGCAGGAATGAATTCGGGAAGCGGCTTAGCATGTGCTCTCTTCTCTGGAGCCCTGGACATGTGAGAACACGTATATCCGTGGGCCATGGACAGGTCCGATGCTCAAAGCCTGATGAGCAGCTGTCTGCAGTCCCCAGTAGACCCTACAATTGGCAGGACAGGAAACTTTATTTTTAAATCAAAGCAAATCCAGATCTGTCTCCTAGAGGGCCTAGATGCAGAGACACCCCTGTAGCAATAAGAACACCCAGCCCAGCCGGGTGGTGGCTCATGCCTGTAATCCCAGCACTTTGGGAGGCCAAGGAGGGTGGATCACCTGAGGTCAGGAGTTCAAGACCAGCCTGGCCAACATGGTGAAACCCTGTCTCTACAAAAAAAAATACAAAAAGTAGCCAGGCATGGTGGTGGGTGCCTGTAATCCCAGCTACTCAGGAGGCTGAGGCAGGAAAATCGCTTGAACCTGGAAGGCGAAGGTTGCAGTGAGCCGAGATCACACCATTGCACTCCAGCCTGGGCAACAGAGCGAGACTCCATCTCAAAAAAAAAAGAAAAGAAAAATGCAAAAAATTAACCAGGCATGGTGGCATCTGCCTATGGTTCCAGCTACTCAGGAGGCTGAGGCAGGAGGATAACCTGAGCCTGGGATGTAGAAGTTGCAGTGAGCTGAGATTGTGCCACTGCAATTCAGCCCGGGTGACAGAGTGAGACCTCATTTCAAAAAAAACAGAAAAATAAATGCCTGAATAAATAAATAAGTGGAGAGAGACTAGGCAAACCTTCCTTAAAGATGAATTTCAAAGGAATGGATTCTTTCCCTCTAGTGGGTAAAGCTTACTTGCCCCCTGCCTGGACTGTGGACTGGACACTCCTCCGAAGAAAGGCAGTAGGGAATTATAGAAAGGGTTAAAAAAAAATCAGAGAGAAAATGAAAAGCAACTTTACAGTAGAGAAACCTGGCAGACACCACCACAACCAAGTGATCAAAGTTAATATCAGCAGAGAAAAAACAAACCAACTCAGAGCAGAAGGAACGTTGCGTTTAAGATCAGGTATCAGCAAACACTTACACAAGGTTTTCTGAGCACCACCCACTGTTCTAAGCACTTTGTCTGTGTTTACTTACTTAATTCTTCCAACCGTCCTTCAAGGTAGATGCTATTATTGTCCCATTTTACAGATTTGAACACTGAGGGGAGGGAGGTTACAAAACTAGCCAGAACCACCCTTTCCCCTCTCTGCCATCATGGACACTTCCCTAGATAAGGTCTGAGAAGCACTGGTTCTAGGGAAACCGAGGCACCATAACCTGTCCACGGTCTCCAAATGCAACCATGCCCCACGCCCCAGGCACCCAGATGGTTTGCTATTCTGTGGCCATTCCCTACTCTATGCCAGGCTGGGCACAAGTCCACAAAGATGGATAGGGCCCCTGTCTGCCCTCATGGGGCTCTCAGTCTGGTGGGGGCAGCAATAGCAATAGAGTAGGACCCAGGCTAAGACGGGGCAGAGCTGGGTGTTATAGGAGTCAGAGGTTGGTGGGCAGGGGAGGCACCTGACCCAGCCTAGAAAGTCCAGACAGGCTGTCGGGAGGAGGAACCATCCAAGCTGAGGTCAAGGTCAAGTAGGAGTCCACTGGTGGGGAAGAAGTGTCTCAGAAGAGCCTGGCCCTGACTCCAGACCTCTGTGGGTGGGGTTTAGGTCTCCCCTCCAACATCTGGGCTTCATTTGGCCAAGACAAGCTTCCTACACCTCTTATGCCACGCTAACCCCTAGGCTCTTGTGCCAGGAGCGGCCATAGGACCGCAGCCCTGCCCTCATTCCCACCCCAAGCAGAACCTTCATCTCTAATTTTAGTCTTCTCAGCTGAGAAGTGGGCTCTGAGCTGCAGGGGCCTTGGTGAGCCTTTGAGGCATCAGCAAAGCCCTGAAGCGGGCACTGGGCAGGGAGGTGCCTGCTTTCTCTGCTGCTCCCAGTCTGCATGGCAAGTTAAAACGGCGTCACCAGGCATCAGCCTTAGATTTCCTAATTCATTAGCAAATTTTAGAGGGACAGGCAAGCTCTCTGCTTGCCTCCCCATTCACACCCCCTCAGCTCCAGCTGTAGCCCAGGGCCTGGGATGAGTCCTGGCACACCATAGATGCTGCTAGAACAGGGTGAATGAATGGGTACGGGAAGTGCCTGAGTCCTCAGCTCGGACCCTCTGAGCCTTCGCCCATGCTGTGCGTCTTGCCTACATTGCCCCTCCCTGGAACTGTGTCTGGTACCCAGCAGGCCCTCAATAAACATTTGTTCAATAAAAAAATCAACTGGGAGGACAAGGGCTGGGCTTTTGAGATCTGAGGGCCCTGTGGAGGCAGACATGGGTTTTGGGAGCACGGTTAAGTGCTGTGCAATGGTCCTACGCTCCCTCTGGCTGGCTGGAAGGGACCACAAAAGCTGGTAAGAAGCAGTGGAGCGTTTCTGAATGCCTACCATCGTAGGCGGTGGGTGTTCCTCTAGCATTGCCCGTTCCTCTAGGAGTTGCTAATTAATTAGGAAATCTAAGGCTGGTGCCAGGTGACACGGTTTTAACTTGCCACGGTGCCAGTGACCGTGCCCAACCGAGACCCACACTGTCTTAGGCAAGGGTCACAATGACCCTGGGGGGTATATATTTAACCCATTCTGGGAACCCTGAGGCTCAGTGAGGGTACAGTCATCAAATTCCCACAGCTAGGAGGTGACAGAACAGCATAGGAGACAAGGGCCAGATGATCCCGCTGCCTTCTGCTGAGTGACATTTGGGGACTTTGGGGTTCTTTTTAGGAAATGGCAGGAAGACCCTTGGACTGGGAAGGGAAGACAGAGGTTCGGTTGGGCGCCTCCTCTTGACTTGGCTGTGGAGTCCTGGGCATGTCCCTTGGTGTCATGGGGCTCAGTTTGTCTGTCTGTAGTGAGGAAGGCTCCAGGAAGTCTGTCCTGGCTGAGACAAGGGGCCCCTGCCCCCACCACAGAGTTGCCCCTCCCCACTCCTGGCACCCTCTCCCCAGGCAGCGCTGGGCAGCCCAGGTAGCCCGGCCAGCAGGCCCCACTCCAGCCCTCTGGGTCTGGCTTTCCAGTCCAAACCATCAGCCAGTTTCTGTCGGCAGAACCAGACCCAGTTTCTGGGAAGCTGCAGCCACATCCCACCCCTGCCCGGGGTGGGGCCCCTTTCTCCTGCTGGGCCCATGCCCCATTTCAGCAGCCTCATCACATTCCCCACGGCCTCAGCAGCCTGATGGATGGACGGATGCAGTTTCCGCACTGGGCTGGCACAGCAGGCGGCTGCAGGATCAGGTCTCCTGCTGGGTGGAGGGGCCTTTCCCCCAGGACCAGGCCTCATGCGCCTGCCCAACCAGTCTCAGCGCCTGGGCACAGGACAGACTCTGCACCCCCACCCTGTACTCTAATGGGGTCCAGACTCCCGGACCTGCCCTCAGTTCACCATGAACCCTCGCCCACCCCCTCACACCTCCCTCCCTATTTCTGTCAGTGGAAATTGCACCCACCTATCCAGGCCAAGAGACCTTTGCAAGCTTGGTGCAGTGGCTCATGCCTGTAATCCCAGCACTTTGGGAGGCCGAGGAGGGCAGATCACCTGAGGTCAGGAGTTCGAGACCAGCCTGGCCAACATGGTGAAACTAAATCTCTACTAAAAATACAAAAGTTTTTTTTGTATTTAGCTGGGTGTAGTGGCACACACCTGTCATTTTAGCTACTTGGGAGACTGAGGCAGGAGAATCACTTGAACCCAGGAAGCGGAGGTTGAAGTGAGCCGAGATCGCATCACTGCACTCCAAACTGGGTAACGGAGCGAGATTCCGTCTCAAAAAAAAAAAAAAAAGCCAAGCACAGTGGGTCATGCCAAATCCTGGCACTTTGGGACCTCCAGGCGGGCAGATCACAGGGTCAAGAGATTGAGACCATCCTGACCAACATGGTGAAACCCCATCTCTACTAAAAATATAAAAATTAGCTGGGCATGGCGGCGCGCACCTGTAATCCCAGCTACTTGGGAGGCTGAGGCAGGAGAATTGTTTGAATCTGAGAGGCGGAGGTTGCAGTGAGCTGAGACTGTGACAGAGTGAGACTCCATCCACCCAACAACAAAAAAAAGAGAGAGAGACCTTACAGAGCCCACTGCTGCCAGGCAGTGGGGACACATCAACCCTGCCTCCGCAGGCGCCCATCGCGGCTGGCTGTGGATCACAGAGGACTTGAATGGCACTCAGGTGTGTCTGTCTGTCTCTGACTCTCTCCTCTGAGTTTGTGTGTGTGTGTATGTGTATGAGTGCGTAATAAAATGCTAATAGCTAACAATTATTAAGCGCATTGCATGTGCTGGCACTGATCAAAGTGTTTCCCATGGATTAACTCACTTAATCCTTCCAACAACTCCGTGCCCTAGTGCTACTACTGCCCCAAGGGCTGGGGGCTGTATCTCCCACCTGTGCAGGGCAGTCCTGGCTTCGGCCTGTCCTCCTGGTATAATTGGTTGTAATAGCTCCCCCTTTCGCCCTCTGTCTCTAATTGGACAGTGATTGATCCAGTCACCCTACCATGAAGCACAGAGAAGTGAAGAGTTTGCCCAGAGCTCCAGAGCTAGCAATTGGCAGCGCCAGGATTCGAGCCCAGCCCCTCGCCACAGGGCCTTGCTCTAAGCTATCAATGGATTTCCTGTCGAGTGAGCCTAGGTAGGTCTCCTTGTGCTTTTCTCTCCACCCCCCTTTTATTTTACAAGATTCTTTCCTTCCTTCCTTCCTTCCTTCCTTCCTTCCTTCCTTCCTTCCTTCCTTCCTTCCTTCCTTCTTTCCTTCCTTCCTTCCTTCCTTTTTTTCTTCTTTCTTATTATTATTATTATTATTTTTTGAGACAGAGTCTTGCTCTGTCGCCCAGGCTGGAGTGCAATGGCGTGATCTTGGCTCACTGCAACCTCCACCTTCTGGGTTCAGGCGATTCTCCCACCTCAGCCTCCTGAGTAACTGGGATTACAAGCGCCTGCCACCACGCCCAGCTAATTTTTTTGTATTTTTAGTAGAGACGGGTTTTCACCATGTTGGTCAGGCTGGTCTTGAACTCCTAACCTCATGATCTGCCCTCCCCGGCCTCCCAAAGTGCTGGGATTACAGGCACGAGCCACCGCATCTGGCCTTTTTTTTTTAAATTTTTTCCATTTTATCACATCTGACTCAGTCTCTACACAAGATTCCTGAGATTTGCTAAATGCCATTCACTGCCTGGAGCTCTTCCCCACATCCTCAGCATGATCTTACCAGCTCCTGCGTAAGACCTTGGAAGGGGATGCCCTCATCACCCATCTTAAAGGTGCATCCAACCTCTACCACGTTTCATCTGTGCTGCTTTTGACTCTGCTGCTGTAGCTCCAGGTGGTGAGATGCTTACCTATCACTGACCCTGCCTTCCACTCAGCGGCCAGCTCCGTGAGGATGGGGACAGGCCTTTTCCCTTAGATCCCCAGAGCTGACACCCAGTGGGTACCCCCACATATTCGATGAATGAATGCTGCTCTGTGCTGGGGACAGAGCAAGGGCGGGGGGCGGGGATCCCAGGAGACTCCTAGTCTGCGGGAGAGAATACTTGAAATATAAATATTGTGATATGACAGGGGTGGGGGCTGCAGGACCCAGGAATTGGGCAACATGCTTAGTGTTGGAGTGTCAGGAAGCCTTCCTGGAGGAGGTGGTGTCTAAGGTGAGGTCTGAAGGATGAGATGGTAGGGAAGAATGAACGGTGTTCCAAGGCTAGGGGAATAGCATTTGTTAGGCTCAGAAGCTGAAGGAAGGCCAGTGTGGCTGAAGCAGAGGGCAAGGGGCCCAGTGGCAGGGAGGGACGAGGCTGGAGGGGTGGGCAGGGTCTGAGCCTTGTTGCCCTGAGGAGGATTTTATTTTTACCCGAAGGGTGGGCAGCAGGAAGCCGATCAGTGCCCCTTAACTGACAGGTGGTGACGGCAAGCCAGGATAAGAGGCAGAGAATATCTCAACTTTTACTGCTTTTGTCCCCTTATAAAAAAAAATCGGCCGGGCGCGGTGGCTCACGCCTGTAATCCCAGCACTTTGGGAGGCCGAGGCGGGTGGATCACGAGGTCAAGAGATCGAGACCATCCTGGTCAACATGGTGAAACCCCGTCTCTACTAAAAATACAAAACATTAGCTGGGCATGGTGGCGTGTGCCTGTAATCCCAGCGACTCAGGAGGCTGGGGCAGGAGAATTGCCTGAACCCAGGAGGCGGAGGTTGCGGTGAGCCGAGATCGCGCCGTTGCACTCCAGCCTGGGTAACGTGAGTGAAACTCCGTCTCAAAAAAAAAAAAAAAAAAAAAATGGTCTAAGTGTTGACTCACACCAAAGAAAAGTCAATTTATTTGCCTGCCCTTAGTGGAATTGCAGCCAATGCCGCCTGGCCCTGCCGGCGTGCTCTTCAGAACCTTGGCCCGCCCGGGCTGAGCCTCCAAGGGCGCAGGTGTCCTGGCCCTGCCCCACGACCCCCGCCCCAGCCATCTGTCCCACCCCCAGTCTGGGAGACTGGGAAGGTCCATTGTGGCGGCCTCTGACATCACGGCAGGGGGCAGCGTGATGTCACAGGGCCCCATTGTGGCTGCGCAGGAGGGTGTCCCCCAGCAGAGGCCGGATCCCCACCCCCAGCCTCCAATCCTATTAAGCACAGGCTGGGGACAAAGGAAGGCGCTTTGTGTTTTGCCCATGTCTGAGGGAGGGTATGGCCAGAGGTTGTGCATTCCAGAGCCCTCCTCCCCCTCCCCCACCTGCAGGGCCTCCAGGTCAGACTGGAGGCCCTGCTGCCCCCTGTGACTGTCTCTATGCCCCAGACCTCCTGTCCCCCATCCCCCAAAAGGGAGACCACAGAGGTGAAGGAGCTCCAGGCAGAGGAGGCTGCAAGCAGAACCTGTGGGGCAGGAGGGGAGCCCTGGGGGCCTCCCAGCAGGGAGCCATGGGCAGGAGAAGGAGGCCACAAGTCGGCTGGAAGCCAGGAAGACTCCAATCCCTGAAAGACAGGCCTGGGGGAAGCGACCACAGGGCGCACGTTGGGGACACAGGCCTAAGAGAGAAACATGGACTTGTCACCCAGGGCACCAATGAGCACTTTTTAAATACCTACTGAGAGCTATACTGGTCTGTGCTGGGGTCATTTAATCTCACAACCCTGGAAGCTTGTGGCTGGCACCAGCCCCGGGCCTAGCTGCTCTGTACAGGCACTTGGAGAGGGAAGCCTCGAATGGGGACAGATTGGGGATGACTTGGCAGCCCCCTCCTTCTCTCAGGTGTCCCTGAGTCTCCAAGACTGGAGCTTTGGGGTCAGAGGACTGATTTGCAGCTCCTTCTCTGCCACTAACTTGCATGCCCTCCCTTTGCTGAGCATCTGTAAAATGGGCCTGACAGTACCTCCCTCATGGGGTGTGGGGGAGACTGGACGAGCGTGTGTGAGTGCCCAGAATGCTGCTCACCCCTCCCTCCGCTGCGGTGTGGGTATTTCCCTAGTCCTGACACCACCACTCCAATCTCTCTCTCCCTGGACTCCAGTCCCCAGGCAAGCTCCCTCCCAGGCTGGCATCAGCATCCTTTGATGGGCCTGTGTGGGCCCTAGGCTGTGAGGAGGGAGCGGCTGACCAGGAACGCCAGGGCCAAGGCAGGCCGAAGTTTCAGGAGAGGCCTCCGCACCCCCGCCTGCACCATGTGAGCTTCTCCATCCTTGGCCGAGTGCCTGGGCATGCAAGAAGACCGGGGGCGGCTCAGTTTCAGGCAACAAAGCCCCCTTTCTCCCCAGCTGGAGGAATGCCCAGCGCCCCTCCCGCCCTGCGTTGATCCCTATCTGCTACCCGGACCCAGACCCCAGTGTTCACTTCGTGGAGCCCAGGCTGGAGCCCGACAGGCAGCCCTGGCCCTTTATGGGGTGGGAGCGACACCCCCTCCTCAGCAGTGTTCTCCCGGCCTTCACGTGCCCACTACAGACACGCACACTCTCGGACATGCAGCCCCGGCCCCCCACCCCCCAAACTGCCTGACCTTTGGGTTGGAATCCCAGTTTCCACCCAGAATCAAAGTGGTCTATGGTAAAGTTGTCCCCCGCTGGCTGGGAGCTGAGAGGGGCCCACGGAGCGCCACGTGGGCAGTGCCCACCTACGCCTGGCCCTGATTTTTTTTTTCTTGAAACAGAATCCCGCTCAGTCACCTTGGCTTATTGCAACCTCTACCTCCCAGGTTCAGGTGATTCTTCTGCCTCAGCCTCCGGGCGTTCACCACTGTGCCTGGCTAATTTTTGTATTTTTAGTAGAGGTAGGGTTTCACCATGTTGGCTAGGCTGCTCTCAAACTCCTGGCCTCAGGTGATCCACCGGCATCGGCCTCCCAAAGTGCTGGGATTACAGGTATGAGCCAGTGAGCCTGGCCTAGGCCAGATTTTTTTTTTTTTTAATTTTTTGAAAATCTGAAATGAAAACTTTTTTCAGTCACCCAGAAGATCCCCCTTTTTTTTTTTTTTTTTTTTTAGATGGAGTCTCACTCTATTGCCCAGGCTGGAGGGCAGTGGTGTGATCTTGGCTCACTGCAACCTCCACCTCCTGGGTTCAAGCAATTCTCTTGCCTCAGCCTCCCCAGTAGCTGGGATTACAGGCGTGTGCCACCGTGCCCAGATAATTTTTGTATTTTTAGTAGAGATGGAGTTTCACCATGTTGGCCAGGCTGGTCGGGAACTCCTGACCTCAACTGATCCGCCCACCTCGGCCTCCCAAAGTGCTGGGATTACAGGCCCAGCCTGTCCCTGATTTTTTGGATCCGTATTGGCTTGAGAAGCCCCAGAGTGGGAGACCCTGACTGTCCAAGCTCCTCATTTTTACCAAGGAAGGTGTGGTGGCCCAAAGAGCAGGGGCTGCCCAAGGCCACAGAGCCTGGCTGGGCGGGGACCAGATCGGGGAGGGCTGGTGAAGGCCACACGGGTGCTCTGGTTGAGCTGCGCCCTGAGCTCAGCCCAGGGCAGGAAGGAGAACTGGCCTCCCCAGTGATGGTGGCATACTTTGTATACATGAGAACACTGAGACTCCAAGAAGAGAGGGCCGGGGTCACACAGAGGAGCAGAGTGAGAATTAAAGCTCCGGCCTGTGGACAGTGAGCCCCCAAGTCTTCCCGTCCCCCCCCCCCCCAGCACTTACACACCCAGCACAGCCCCAGGCCTCCGCTGGAGACTGCTCGGTGCTCAGGCCTGGCTGCTGCCCTGGCCTTGACCCCTGGGTGGGGGAGCTGCCCCTCCTGCCACAACTCTGCCGGACTCTGCCCAGACACCTCAGGAATGCAGGGGGGAGGGGTCTCAGCAAAGAGGGAGCCTGGGGTCTGGGGTGGATGGAACAAAGAAGCCACGTGTCTAGGCTCTCTCTGCACCCCCAGCCAGACCACAGGTGGCAGAGGGAGGCCCCCAGGGGTGGCTCAGGCACGTGCCATCGTGTGCTGTGTGACCCTTGGGATGTAGCTGCTCATCTCTGATTTCCTGGGATGATGCAAAGTGGAGTTCCAGAGCCTGGGCTCTAAGGCAGAGGAGCCTGCTGAAGCTCTGAGGATGGGGCCTCTGGCAGGGGGAGGAAAGAAGTGGGGGCTCAGCCCTGTGGCGGGCTCCTCTCCCTGCCTCCTCCCGCAGCCTCAGGAATCGCCTTAATTACAGCGTCAGCCTTGCTGCGCTTCCTGCCATAAACCCAGGAATCCAAATTAGAAGGCATGAGGTCGGCTCCCCCTTCCCTCTGACCCCCCAAGTCTGCCAGGAAGTTCTTCTGGAGACAGGCTGCCAGCAGGAGCCAACCTCAGAGGGAGACTAGGGAGGCCCGAGAGGCTAGAGGAGGGTGGGAGGCTATCCATATATTCTTCACGCCTATCACTGTCCAGTGCCCACTTCATGTGGCAATACTGCAAGACCGATGTAAAGGTTCCTGTTGACAGGGGAGGAAACTGAGGCACGTGCCCAGGGTCTCCCAGAGTGATGGTGGCTGAGCTGGCTGGACCCGGATTTCTGGGTCTCTGGCCAGGGCTGCTGTCTTTGCAGAAGGCAGAGGAGCGTGTGGGGGCAGAGGAGATGGCCTGTCCACCTGAGCGGGGTGAAGGGACCCTGAGCCATGAGTGATCCCCAGTCCCAGGGGGAGATGGTGGAAAGGCTGGCAAAGGGATTGGGCCAGGTGCTCTGTCTGAGCAGAGAGCTTGCTTTTTGCAAGCTCTGCCTGGGCTCCCTACTGTGGCTCTGCTCATCCCTCCCTGGGACCTGACTTGATGGGACCAGCCTGCACGGAGGCCAACTGTGGGCAGGGCCACGTCAGATTCAGGGATAAACCTAGCCAGGGACCCGTGTACACGTGACTGAGCATGTGAGAGTGTGTGCTGGTGTCCCTGGGCATGTGCACCTGTGAGTGTGTTTCCATGTGTCTATGTGTGTATGTGTCGCTATGTCTTTGTGTGAGTGCGTGCGTCTGTGTGGATTTGTGTGTGACAGTGAGTGTATGTGTGTGTGCACGTGCATGCACGTGGTAGGGAATGAGGTCATCTGGGCAGAAGGGAGCTGAGCTTGTCCAAACCACTGGAGCCACTGAGGGAGAGAGAGACAGACTTTGGAAGGGGGGCAGTGGGTGACGAGGCTGGAGAGACCAAGACTGAGGCTGACAGCGGGAGAGAGATCAAGGCAAAGAGGACAGATACGGCAAGGACCGGGCAGGGGGCGGGGCAGGGGGCGGGGCAGGGGTGAAGCAGATGGACAGACAGACGAGATGATGGAGGATAAGGGGGCAGATAAGGTGGGAAACAAGGAAAGGCCCAAGAGAGGCCCAGAGAAAGCATGTTTGAGTGAGGGGGCGCCGGACACGGTGGCTCATGCCTGTAATCCCAGCACTTTGGGAGGCGAGGCAGGAGGATCGCTGGAGCACAGGAGTTTGAGACTAGCCTGGGCAACATTGTAAGACCCTGTCTCTACCAAAAATAATTTGGTATTTTCCCACTCTGGAGGCTGAGTGGGAAGACAGCTTGAGCCTAGGAGTTCAAGGCTGCAGTGAACTGTGATTCACTGAACTCCAGCCTGGGCGACAGAGCAAGACCCTGCCTCAAAAAACAAAAAGTTTGGGAAACAGGGACCCAGAGACCCAGGGAGCTGAGAAAAGGGTAGGTGGGTCCCCCGGAGGGGAGGGCAGCTGTTCATTTAAGGGGCTTCCCAACTCCTCTACCCTGAGTTGGGGACGGAGGGAGGACCCTTTATGGCTGTTTTTATTTCCCATTGAGAGCAGTTTCTGGAGACCTTGATACCTGCATCCCAGGGTGGGTCTACCTAGGGAGCAAAGGCTCAGTGGGGGCCAGGGGTGACCCCTGGACAGCCCCTCGGGCTCGGGTGGATCAGAGAGGGAGCCCTGGGGGCACTTCCAATGGAGGGGTGGCACAGAGGCTGTGGTGGAGGGAGGCCAGTACAGAGCCTCCATCTGGGCAGGGCTAGGGCAGGAGTCAGGTGTCCCCTTCTCCCCAGTCACGTTCCCACCCTCTTTGATCTTTCCATCATCTGACTCCTGGAAGGGGCTTTCCAGGCCCCACTGGCCCTATGACCTGCCCACCTTATCATCTTTGCTCTCCCCGACCCTGTGGTCTTCAACCAGGGGCAATAACCCTCCCCTGCACCCACCCAGGGGACACTTGGCTGTCTGGAGACATCTTTCTTTGTCACAGTTGGAGGGCTGTCACTGCTGCTGTCTGACAGCTAGAGGTCAGGGACGCTGTAATCGGCCTGCAACAAGGAATTTTCCTGTCCGTTCACCTTTCTTTTGTTCCTAGTGTGTGTCAGGTAAGTCACCTCTGCCTCAGGGCCTTCGCACTTGCTGCTACCCTTGCCCAGAATGCTCTTTCCCCAGGTCATCACACAGCTGCTTCCTTATGTTTTGAGAATCTGCTCAAAAGTCCCCTCCTCAGAGTGCTTTTCCTGATACCCCCAGCCTCCCTGCAGTCTCTATCCCAAACCTCTGGTTCTTTTCTTCCCAGCATTCATCCCTAAATTATGAGGATTTTGTTAATTCCTGCAGATTCTTATTTACAGTTTGTCTACCCTCCACTTGGCGCTGGGCTCCATGACAGCCAGGGACTTTCTTTGGCTCTCAGCAGTGCCGGAACGCCAAGAATTGAGTGACAAGATCAAGACCTCACTTAGAACAGCCAGGAAACTTTGCTTAGGACACTTTGCTTGTTAACTTGTTTCAGTCCTGAGAGGCAGGCACTGTAGTTTTGCCCATTTCACAGATGGGGGAACTGAGGTTCACAGATAGCAAATGATTTGCCCAAAATGACATAGCTAGTCAATGCCTGAGCTGGGATTTATGCCCAGGCAGGCTGACTCCAGCGTTCACTACCTACCTACCATCCGATGACCTCTTTGAGAGTTGAATGTATGTCTCACCACCGGAAAGCATGCCCCGAAACCCAGGCCCCTGTCCTTTCCTCCTCCTGGAAAAGCCTCCCTACTCTGGGCCTGAAGCTCTGTTTTCAGCAGAGCTGCAGCTTCCAGAAAGAAGGAGGGGCCTCTTCGCTCCAGGTCAGCAGGGAGCTAAGGCGCTTGTTGGCAAGCCCCTACAGTGAGGAGACTTGGGGATCCAGTGTGGGGAGGGAGCCCCAGATCTCAGTCACTTCACTGGGGCTGCAACCACTGCCCTGAGTCCCTCTTTCCTCATGCCCCTGGGCAGGGCAGGGTAGGCTGAGCACTGGAGTGAATCTGAGGGCTATGCTGCGCCCTGCAGGGGACCGGAGTAGCTAAGGAAGGTCCCTCTCTCCCCTAGACTAGTCTCAAACTCCTGGGCTCAAGCAATCCTCCCCCCTCAGCCTCCCAAAGCACTGGGATTATAGGAATGGGGCACCGTGTGCAGCCTCCCTGAAACTTCTTTCCCTGTCCTTGTTTCCCCGTCCCTTGAGGCCAGGAGTTCAAGGCTGCAGTGAGCTATGATCATGCCACTGCACTCCAGCCTGGGCAACAGAGCAAGACCTTGTCTCTAAAAAAAAAAGTTTTGGAAAGACTGGGACAGGTCTGTGCAGGTGGTGGGATAGTCACAGAGGTATCAGGGCCTGGCAGAGGGCAGAAGGGGATGAAAGGGAGTGGTCAGTGGGCCCTGGGCTGGCAGGGGCCTCCCAGCTAGGAATGAGGGCAGCAAACAGCTCTGGGCAGACTTCCAAGCTCCTCCCTCTCCTCAGACAGCAAGGGCTGCCCAACTTGCACCACAGTTTCCTGGTGAGCACTTCCTGCTGTCCCTGCTGTGACCACACCCCCATTTTGGTTGCTGTTCTTTACTAGGGGCTACCATATTGGCCAGGCTGGTCTTGAACTTCTGGCCTCAAGTGATCTGCCCGTCTCAACCTCCCAAAGTGCTGGGATTATAGGCATGAGCCACCGCACCCAGGCCAAGCCATTATTCTTATTAGCTAGCATCATCTCTGAGGCTCTTTTTAAAATTGTGATATAATTCACATTCCATAATATTATTCATCCTTTAAAAATATATACATCAGTGGTTTTTAGTATAGTCACAAGGTTGAACAACCATCACCATGGTCTCATTTCAGAACATTTCTTCACCGCAAAACGAAACTTGTCAGTGACTCACCGTTCTGTCCCCCACCACTGGCAGCCACTAATCCATTTTCTGCCTCTAAGGTTTGCCTATTCTGGACCTGTCATATAAATGGAATACACAGGCTGTGTGCGGTGGCCCACACCTGTAATCCCGGCGCCTTGGGAGGCCAAGCTGAGCAGATCACTTGAGCTCAGGAGATCGAGATCAGCCTGGGCAACATGGTGAAGCTCCATCTCCACTGAAAATAACAAACATAAGCTGGGCATGGTGGTGGCTCATGCCTGTAGTCCTAGCTACTCCAGAGGCTGAGGCAGGAGAATCTCTTGAACCTGGGAGGTAGAGGCTGCAGTGAGCCAAGATCGTGCCACTGCACCACAGCCTGGGCGACAGAGCGAGACTCCGTCTCAAAAACAAAACAAAACAAAAAAGCCCAAATGAAATATACAGTATGTGGCCTTTGTGATTGGGTTCTTTCACTTAGCCTAATGTTTTCAAGGTTCATGCATGTAGCATCAATCAGAACTGTAGTCTTCTTTATATGGCTAAATAATGTTCCATGGCACGAATTGTTGATCAAAAATGAAATAACAGGCACTCAGTATAGACAGTATAGACCGAGAATGTGTCCAGAAGTAGGTTCTGTGAGGCACCGTGTATAATTTTCTAACAGAGGGATATGCGTAGCACAAAAAGTGGGGGAAGCAGCCTTGTGAAGAACACGGCATTCCCGCAATTCTGGTCTCAGCGCTAGGACGCTATTGTGTAAGATCAGATGAACTTGTTGGAGCGGGTGGAGAAAAACGTTAGGCGTCTTAGGGTCTGGCGGAGGAGCTGGTGGAGAGCAACTGATTGCATCCTGTCTTTATTTGCATCTGATAAACAGGTTTATAGCCAGCACCTTTCTGTGAAATGTTTCACAAACTCCAGTCATGCAGGTAAAAGGTTGGCTTCACATGATAGATCTGGGTTTTATTACCCACGTGCCTGACAGCAGCCACCGTGGGCCACTGTGAACATTTTCTTTTGAAATGTCCTTTTTCTGAGAGGATGGACCATATTTTATTTAGCATTTGGCAGTGGACAGGCATGAGGGTTGCTCCCAATTTTTGGTTATTATGAATAGTGCTGTTGTCAATATCGCCTATGTTTTTCCTTCTCTGGGGTATTCCTAGAAGTGGCATTGGTAGGCCATATAGTCACTCTTCATGTAGGTTTTTGTTTTGTTTTGGTTTTGTTTTTGTTTTGAGATGGAGTTTCGCTCTTGTTGCCCAGGCTGGAGTGCAATGGCATGATCTTGGCTCACTGCAACCTCTGCCTCCTAGGTGCAAGCGATTCTCCTGCCTCAGCCTCCCGAGTAGCTGGGATTACAGGCACGTGCCACCATGCCCTGGTAATTTTGCATTTTGTAGTAGAGATGGGGTTTCTCCATGTTGGTCAGGCTGTGACCTCAGGTGATCTGCCTGCCTTGGCCTCCCAAAGTGCTGGGATTACAGGCATGGGCCACTGTGCCCACATGGTTTTTTTTTTTTTTTTTTTTTTTTGAGATGATGTTTTGCTCTGTTGCCTAGGCTGGAGTACAGCGGTGCGATCTCAACTCACCGCAACCTTTGCCTCCGAGGTTCAAGTGTTTCTCCCGCCTCAGCTTCCCGAGTGGCTGGGTCTACAGGTGTGCGCCACGATGTCCAGCTAATTTTTGTATTTTTAATAGAGTTTGTGTTTCACCATGTTGGCCAGGCTGATCTCGAACTCCTGACCTCAGGTGATCTTCCCCTCTTGGCCTCCCAAAGTGCTGGGATTACAGGCATGAGCCACTGTGCCCGGCCTCGTTTAGGTTTTTGAGGAACTGCCAAACTGTTTTCCAAAGCGGCTGCACCGTTTTATATTCCCAGCAGAAATATATAAGGGGTCCACTTTCTCCGCACCCTCGACAGCACTTGTTATTGTCTGTCATTGGCTGTAGCCATCTTAGTGGGTGTGAAGGAGGGTCTCACTGTGGTTTTGATTTATATTTCCCTAATGGCTAATGATATTGTCTTAGTTCAGGCTGCTATAACACAAATACCGTAGACTGGGTGGCTTAAACAGAAATCTATTTCTCACAAAGTCCAAGATCAAGGTGCAGCATGGTCGGGGTCTGGGGAGGGCCCTCTGCCTGCTTCATAGACGGCTTCCTGCTGTATTCTCACAAGACAGACAGCAGGGCATAGGACAGAGAGCAGAAAGAGCAGAGAGCAGGCCAGACGCAGTGGCTCACACCTGTAATCCCTGCACTTTGGAGGCTGAGTCGGGAGGATCACTTGAGCCCAGGAGTTCAAGACCAGCCTGGCCAATATGGTAAAACTCCATCTCTACAGAAAATAAAAAATTAGCTGGGCATATTGGCATGTGCCTGTAGTCCCAGCTACACTTGAGCCTGGGAGGTTGAGACTGTAGTGAGCTCTGATCATGCCACAGTGCTGCAGTCTGGGTGACAGAGCAAGACCCTGTCTCAAAATAAGTAAATAAAATAAAAGAAAAAGGGGAGATTGAGAGAGAGAGAGAGAGAGAGCGAGAGCGAGAGAGCAAGCTCCTATGTGTCTTCTTCTAAGGGCATCAATCCCTTTCCTGAAGGCTCCATCCTCATGACCTAATCACCTCCCAAAGGCCCTACCTTCTAACACCATCACATTGGGAGTTAGGATTTCAACCTATGAATTTGGCAGGGGGACACAAATATTGTCTATGATATTAGGAAACATGTATTTGGTCTCCGACTCCATTTCCTGGCACACAGCTCCTAGAATCCTCAGAAACTTTTTGCATGCTAATACGTGGATGGATGGCTAGCTGCTCCTCAGTAGCTTTAGGCTGAGGCTGGTCACCAGAAAGACCAAGGCAAGATTTAGGGTTAATTCTTTCAGCTCCATCTCCTGACCTCTGGGAAGGAGAGAGGAACTGAATGTTAAATTGATCACCAATGACAAATGTTTTAATCAATCATCCTTATGTAATGAAGCCTCCCTAAAAATCCAAAAGGACGAGACCTGGGGAGCTTCCAGATAGATAAACAGGTGGAGATTCCTGGAGGGTGGAGTATCCAGGGAAGGCGTGAAAGCTCTGTGTCCCATCCCCCACATCTTGCCCTTTCCCTCTGTTCCTCTTCCCTCTCCTCCTCTCTCCTCTTCCTTTTCTTCTTTCTTTGTTTCTTTCTTTCTCTTTTCTTTCTTTCTTTCTTTTTTGAGACAGAGTTTCGCTCTTGTTGCCCTGGCTGGAGTGCAATGGCATGATCTCGGCTCACCGTAACCTCCGCCTCCCAGGTTCAAGCGATTCTCCTTCCTCAGCCTCCCCAGTAGCTGGGATTACAGGTGCCCACCAACATGCCCGGCTAATTTTTAAACATTTTTAGTAGAGACAGGGTTTCACCATGTTGGCCAGGCTTGTCTCAAACTCCTGACCTCAGGTGATCCGCCCACCTCGGCCTCCCAAAGTACTGGGATTACAGGCATGAGCCACTACGCCCGGCCTCCTTTTTCTTTTTGAGACGAAGTCTCACTCTGTCACCCAGACTGGAGTCCCAGTGGCGCAATCTCGGTTCACTGCAAACTCTGCCTACTGTGTTCAAGCGATTCTCCTTCCTCAGCCTCCCCAGTAGCTGGGATTACAGGTACCCGCCACCACACCCAGCTGATTTTTTTGTATTTTTAGTAGAGACGAGGGTTCGCCATGTTGGCTAGGCTGGTCTCGAACTCATGACCTCATGATCTTCCTGCCTCGGCTTCCCAAAGTGCTGGGATTACAGGCATGAGCCACCACACCCGGCCTCCTCTCCTCTTTTTAAAGACAGAGTCTGGCCAGGCGTAGTGGCTCATGCCTATAATCTTAGCACTTTGAGAGGCCGAGGCGGGCGGATCACCTGAGGTCAGAAGTTTGAGACCAACCTGATCAACATGGAGAAACCCTGTCTCTACTAAAAATACAAAATTAGCCAGGCGTGGTGGTACATGCCTGTAATTCCAGCTAACTCGGGAGGCTGAGGCAGGAGAATCGTTTGAACCTGGGAGGCAAAGGTTGCAGTGAGCCAAGATCACGGCATTGCACTCCAGCCTGGGCAACAAGAGCAAAACGCCGTCTCAAAAAAAAAGAAAGAAAAGAAAAGAAATAGGATCAAAGGACTTTAGCTGTCCTTAGCAGGAGTGTTGGTTCAAATTACATCATATCCCATCATGACTCAAAGCGGAAGCCCCTACAAAGCTGTAATTTCCCACAGGCATCAGGCTTTGCCTAGCCCAGGATGAAACCTCTCTACCTGTCTCAGACACCCCTAATCTCAAAGCCCGGCACAGACCTTTGCCACCAGAAGCCACCCTAAGCCAAGGTCCCTGGCTCTCAACTCTGATCCCTAGGGTCTTCATCGCCATCACTGTGGTCATTCAACATCCAACATTTATGTGGCACCCACGTATGCCAGGCCCATCCTAGGCATTGAGGATTCAGCTGTGAACAGGACAGAGGCTGGTTCTTACCCTTGACGAGGGGAATGACAGTAGGTGACAACCCACTGTGATCAAGTTTGGTAGGGAGAAACAGAGCCATGGGGGCATTGCGAGGATGTCCAACCAGGAGAGGCTTCCTGGAGGAAGTGATATGTAAGCTGAGACTTGAAGGATGTATATAAACTCAGTGCTGTTGTCAGTAAAAAGAAAGAAAGAACAAAAGGAGGTTGTATAGCAATTATCAGGCAAACAGATGTGGGAGCAAAGGGCGTTCCAGGCAGAGTGAAGGTTATCCGTGAAGGTGTATAGGGGCGGTAGTGAATCAGAGTGGAGTGTGAGGGACAGGGGACTGACAGGTGAAGCGGCAGGTGGGTTCAGCACCCTTGTCTGGCTTTATGAATTCCCCTTTTCGGTGTTTTTTTGTTTGTTTGTTTTGTTTTTTTGATGGAGTCTTGCTCTGTTGCCCAGGCTGCAGTGCAGTCATGCGATCTCAGCTCACTGCAACCTCTGCTTCCCAGGTTCAAGTGATTCTCCTGCCTCAGCCTCCTGAGCTGGGATTACAGGCACCCGCCACCACACCTGGCTAATTTTTGTATTTTTGGTAGAGACGAAGTGTCACCACGTTGGCCAGGCTCATCTCAAACCCTCGACTTCAAATGATCTGCCTGCCTTGGCCTCCCAAAGTGCTGGGATTACAGGCGTGAGCCACTGCACCCGGCATGAATTCCCCTTTTTCCTCTTCCCCTCCAAAAGATGGGGCTGGAAGCCTGGAGGACCCCTCATGTGAGGGAAAGCAAACTCCCTGGATCTTCCGAGTGGAATGATCCCCTTTGGGAAAGGTCACTGCCCTTGGTGCACACTTCAGTGCTCAGCTTCTGCCTCCTTCTCCTTCTGCCCGGGGCAGAATGGAAGATGCCACATCCCTTTGGCACAAAAGAGGCAGGATTTGGGACTGAATGGGGCTACAGAGACTGTCTTCCTCAACTGCCCGCCAGCGCCCTCCTTACAAGCCCTGAGGCTCTGCCGGGCCCTTCCTGCGGCTCCTCCGGCTCTGTCCTGACCATCCTGTTTGGCTTGGATGGGGTTCCTGATCCAGGGAACGAGGCGGGATGGGGATAGAAGGGTGCAGAGGAGCCCTGACCTTGAGCCCTTGGAAATGGCCACAAGCAACACTTCTTCCTACCCAGCCAAGGGTGTGGTGACTGGGGACACACAAGATCTTTGGATCTCACCTGCTCCTCAGATCACCCCAATGTCAAACTTGGGAGGAAAGGCTGGGTTAACCCTCAGGGAACCAGAGCTTGACAGGGGAGACTAGAAGATTCCTGTGTAGACCACTGTAAGGTTGATAGCAGGGCGGATTTTGTTTGTTTTGAGACTGAGCCTCATCCCATCCCCCAGGCTGGAGTGCAGTGGTGCAATCTTGGCTCACTGCAACCTCTGCCTCCCAGGTTCAAGTGATTCTCCTTCCTCAGCCTCCTGAGTAGCTAGAATTATAGGCAGGTGCCACCACACCCAGCTAATTTTTGTATTTTAATAGAGATGGGTTTCAGCATGTTGGCCAGGCTGGTCTCAATTCCTGACTTCAGGCAATCTGCCCGCCTCAGCCTCCCAAAGTGTTGAGATTACAGGCGAGAGCCACTGCACCTGGCCGATAGCAGGGAGTTGAGTGAATAGTCTCAATTGGGGAATGGTCCCCTTCAACCATTTATCCCACTCGCCTCCACCCTAACCCATTGTCCAGATGGATAAACTGAGACTTGGTCACATGACAACTGAGAGGCAGAGGCAAGACCTGAACCTGGATCTCCTGACTTCTGGGCCAGTGCTTGTCGCCGTTTGCTTTACTCTCTACCGAGATAGTGGCGGTGGTGGCAGTGGGTGTGTCAAAGCTCACATTTGGGCTGTAGTGAGTGGAGCTGCAGGGCCAGCAAGGAGTTAACCGTCGCCAGCCCAACAACCTGGAAACGTGGCCTCCTGAGAATAGCTGGAGATGACAGGGTCCTCTCTCACCTTGTCATGCTTCACTGGAGGCTGACACTTTCCTGGCCCCTGTCTCCAGAGGCATCAACAAAATGGGCTGAACAAAACACGTCTTGTTCAGTTTTCTAAGACCTTGTCAATGCCTTCTAGCCAAAGGCCACCAGAAACACACCCGGACAAAGCTGGGTTTACTGCTAGTTGACACGGAGAAGGACGCACATCTCAGGAAACGGAGGGGCGTCTAAGAAGGGGCAGGAAGGACTTAGAGGATTTGGGCTCGTGTTGGATGCTTTTGGGGAGGGTTCAGGGAGGTGGAGTTGGCTCTGAATTGTATGCTGTCACCAAGTGGGGGGTCATTCTGTGATTGGAGATCTTAGGAATTTTTTTTTTTTTTTTGAGGCAGAGTCTTGCTCTTATTGCCCAGGCTGGAGTGCAGTGGCACCATCTCAGCTCACTGTAGCCTCTGCCTCCTGGGTTCAAGTGATTCTCCTGCCTCAGCCTCCTGAGTAGCTGGGATTACAGGCATGTGCCACCACACCCGGCTAATTTTGTATTTTTAGTAAAGACGGGGTTTCTCCATGTTGGTCAGGCTGGTCTCGAACTCCTGACCTCAGGTGATCCACCCACCTCAGCCTCCTAAAGTGCTGGGATTGCAGACGTGAGCCATCGCACCTGTCCTTGTTTTTTGTCTTCATCATGGTCATAGGGTGGCCTTGTCTAATGCTGGTGATCTGTGAAATTGATTCTAACAGGATCACACCAAGGCCCAGCTGGGAGGGCCAGGCAGCTCCAGGGTGTCAGGAGCTGCTTCCTTCCTTCTTCATTTGAAAGCGAGCAGCATGGAGCCCTAGAAAGCTGGCTGCATTGCACAGGGTGCTCACGAGGGGCAAATGTCAGTCATGTGTCATTTGTGGACCCTAAGGCTGCAAAGGAGGCTCTGCTAAGGTCAGAAAGCAGAAGTG
The DNA here is from genome assembly GCF_009761245.1 of Sapajus apella. Taxonomy (NCBI): domain Eukaryota; kingdom Metazoa; phylum Chordata; class Mammalia; order Primates; family Cebidae; genus Sapajus; species Sapajus apella. The sequence continues at coordinate 9,761,443 of NW_022436983.1, read as the reverse complement.
CCTTTGGCATCAGGTGAGTCCTGATCCTGACTGCTCACGCTTTTTGACGAGTCGCCTTCCCCCTTGCAGCTTCATTCTCTGAACAAATACTTAGTGAACAGCCACTGTATACCAGGGATTGGGGGCCTGGGGCCAGCGCCTGAACTCCCTGGGACTCTGTTTATCCCTCTAGAAAATGAGAAGATTCCAGCCTGGACAACAAAGCAAGATCCTGTCTCTACAGAAATAAAAATTTTGAAATTAGCTGGGTGTGGTGGCTCATGCCTGTAGTCCCACTTCCTCAAGAGGCTAAGGCAGGAGGATTGTCTAAGCCTAGGAGGTCAAGGCTGTAGAGAGCTGTGAACACGACACTGCACTCCAGCCCAGGCCACAGAGTGAGACCCTATCTCAAACAAAACAAAACACACACAAAACAAAAATCAAAACAAAAAACAACAAAAAAAGAAAGAATGAAAATGGGACTAACCAAATTAGTGCCTTACTCGCAGGCTTGCCGTGAGAGCAAATGAAAAACTCAGTGTAGGCCAGGTGTGGTGGCTCATGCCTGTAATCCTAGCACTTTGGGAGGCCAGGGTGGATAGATCACGAGGTCAGGAGTTCAAGACCAGCCTGGCCAACATGGTGAAATTTCATCTCTACTAAAAACACAAAAATTATCCAGGTGTGGTGGCACACACCTGTAATCCCAGCTACTTGGGAGGCTGGAACAGAGAGTTGCTTAAACCCAGGAGGTGGAGGTTGCAGTGAGCTGAGATCATGCCACAGCACTCCAGCCTGGGCCACTGAGCAAGACTCTGTATCCAAAAAAAAGAAAGAAAGAAAGAAAGAAAAACCAGTGTAGAAGCTCAGGCATAGAGTCCTGGAAATGCCACCTGGACCTCCCAGGGGTCCTCTGGGCCTCCTTGACCACCTCTGCCTAGTGGGTCCATTCCAGGTTCAGCCTGCTCTGGAGAACATGGCCCCTGCCCCACTGCCCAGGGACCTGAGGCCCCAGCTGGTCCCCAGGCAGGTCTGGGGCTGCACAAAGCGGAAGGAAGAGATCCTGGGGTTTGGGCCCCTCTGGTCTACACTTCCAGCTTCTCTGGAGGCTGGACCACATGACACAGTAGGGGCTGGTCCTGCACCATGGGATTACCTTGCAGGCAGCTGAGCCCCCCCACCCGCCCCACCGACGCTGCCCAGGCATCAGCTCCACCTCTGCGGGCAGGGTGCTGCCTGTCCTTGGGCTCAAGACTGATGCTCCGTATGCTGAGGGGATGCCCTTCCAGAAGTGACGTTCTGTGACTGTCTGGCTTTCTCCGGTGCAGTGGTGATGCCAGTGCAGCTGCTGGGGCCTGGGGAGGCAGGGAAGGCACCAGGGCTGTGGGGGTGGAGGAGGGCATGTGCCATCATGCCTCTCAGGTGTGGAGGAGGGGGTGGTGACAAGGAGGGTGTGAGAACAGCGCAGGAGGAAGTCTGTGTACCCACTGGAGGTGGCGATGGGAGGGCCCTTTGCATGGGCTTGCGTGGTGTGATGGGGGGTATGTGCCTGGGTGCACCCCATGGGGTAGATGTGCATATGCGTATGAGCAGGACTCTGACACTGGGGTGGGTGGAAGTTCATGTGGAAGGGTGTGATGTTCCCACCTCAGTGGGTGGGTCTCAGAAGCAGCCTGAGTTTAGGGTTCAAACTGGCCTGAATTGATTCCCAGTTGAATTCCTTTCTGGCTGTGTGACCTTGGCCAGGTCACTTGCCCTCTCTGAGCCCAAGTTATCCCCTCCACAAGTACACCTTGAGATCTTGTGCCAGGAGCAAACAAGGCAGAGAAGGTCCAAACCTTCATGCAATTGGTGGTCTTTCCTCAGTTTCCCCATCTTTAAAGTGAGGATGGCAATATCCATCTTCCAGCCAACATCTGTCAAATGCAGGGCATCAGGTCCAAGTGCTCAGTGGATGTCTGTTTTCCTCCTCCTTCTGGAAACCTGGAATGGTACCCCTTCTTCCATGGGACACAGCTTTCAGCTGATGGGTAGAGGGAGCCAAGCTCTCCCCACTTAAGGCACAACTGACCCTTACTCTGCTGTCTGCCGAGGCCCTGGGAGGGAATGGCAAAGGCATCTGGGGTGGGTGGGTGAGACAGGGGCCTCGGCACTCCAAAAAGCCTGGTGCCTTCTAGGCAGTGAGGGGCGCAGGTCTGGAGGACACAGATGCTCTGTGGGCCCCCATCAGAATCCCCTGAAACTTCCAGTATAAGCACCGGGCACCGACGTGGGAGAGAAACTCCTCCAACAAGCTGGGGCATCCTCTTTCCTCAGGGGGGCGGGGTTCACGGGGTGGGGATGGGGGAAGAGCAGAGGAGGAGGCTGCCAACCTCCCACTGGGCAGTTGTTTACACCCAAGTGATGAGCTGGCTCTTGGCTTCATCACCTGCTCACCTGGCCAGGTGTGCCAGGAGAGGCAGGCTGTTCCTGCCTAGTCCCAGTCAGCATTCAAGGTTCTGGCCCCGCTGGGACTGGGCATGAGACTGAAGGGGTAACCAGAAGAGGATGACTGCAGGTCTTTGCTTGGAACCCGATGTCTGATTTTCCTCTGCCTGATTTCCCTTATGTGCCCACAGCAGCCCTGGAATGAGAGGAGTGCCAATTCCCTTTGCAAGGGAGGCGGGCAGAGATTTAGGGCATCCCTGGCCCAGAAAGGACGATGCCCTGCTAGAGGAGTTGGTGACATCTCTCTCTCTCTCTCTCTCTCTCTCTCTCTCTCTCTTCTGAGATGGAGTTTTGCTCTTGTTGCCCAGGTTGGAGTGCAATGGCTCGATCTCGGCCTATCACAAACTCCACCCCCCAGGTTCAAGCAATTCTCCTGCCTCAGCCTCCCAAGTAGCTGGGATTACAGGCGTATGCCACCATGCCCAGCTAATTTTTTATTTTTAGTACAGATGGGGTTTTCCACGTTGTCCAGGCTGATCTCGAACTCCTGATCTCAGGTGATCCGCATACCTCAGCCTCCCAATGTGCTGGGATTATAGGCGTGAGCCACCGCGCCCGGCCAGTGACCTCTCTTTTCCACATCAGTGAAGTGTTTGGGGTCTTGAGAGAGGTGGCTGCCACCTGCCAGCCCAGAAGGCAGGTGGAGAGGAAGCAGTCTGTACCCAAAGTAGGAAGGACTCAGGTTAGACCCCGGAGAGTCATTGCAGCCCACGGAGGAGCTCTGGAGTCAGAAAGGGATGCTTCCTCACAGGACCTGCCTTTTGGGGGAGTAGGGAGGTGGAAGAGAGGCCAGGACAGATGGAGGAAGGGGCCAGGTCCCCTCTCCCTCTTGCCAAGTGAAGAGCATGTGGCCCTTCACCCACCTACCCACCCACCCATTTCCTTCCACGTTGCCAGCCAAGAGAACCCAGGCCTGGGAGTTGCACAGTTAGAACTGTAGGGAGTTGATGAGCAAGTTCCTTTAACTTCTCTGAGCCTCAGTTTCCCTGTTCTGTATGATGGGCAGCATGTATTTGACTCTCAGGGCCCAGGTGTGACCAAATTGTGTTCCAGGCACTTCACATGCGCCACGAACAGTATACCAGCCACATCGTATATGCCAGGAACAGTGTACCGGGCACTCTGTATGTGCCACACACCCTTGCACGTGGTGCCTGCCCTTAGTTCCTTCTTCTGAGGCAGGCACCATTACAGACCCATTTTACAGATAAGGAGATTGGGGCTTAGAGTCCAAGGGAGATACCAGGTAGGGCAAGAGATATCCCTGCCATGGGTCCCTGTCCTCTCCCAGAGAGCAGGCAAGTAAGGCACAGTCTTGGACTGTGGTGTGCAGGCGAGGCTGACAGCGCAGCTTGGGCTCTCACTGGCTCTGGCTCTGGCTCAGGGAGCTCTTGTAATCCAGGCAGGGTGTTCTCTCCTGGTGGCCTTCCAGAGCTTCATTTCTTTACGTGATGCGTCACAGCTGCAGAGTCGGTCTCCCTTACTAAGGATGTAGGAGCACTGGTGAGTGGGTCCTCAGCTGTTGTTCGACCCTGTGCCTGCCATCCTCAGCTCACGGGGCTGCCCCCAGGACATCTGCTCCCTCTAAGGCCCCTCCGCTGTCCAGGCAAGAGTGCTCCTCTCTAGCCCTGCAGCTGCTTCCTGCTTCCTTGTGTCTGTTTCTGGGTGCTGGGCATGCGCAGCCCTGGGTGTTTTGTGCTGCGGTGTCCAGAGACAGAGGCAGGAGGCTCTCTTTGTTCTGACTCAGTTCCAACCTCACTTTTGTTATGTTCAAAAGACAAGAAGGATGGACTTCACACACCATCAGGTACACACTGGCCACGCTGCCAGGAAGAGGAGGCGCTGCCCGACCCCAGTGCCTGCACCAATTCTTTTCCTTTCTTTGTTTTTTTTTTTTTCTTTTTTTTTTTTTTTGATAGGAGTCTTGCTTTGTCGCCCAGGCTAGAGTGCAGTGGCATGATCTTGGCTCACTGCAACCCCCGCCTACCGGGTTCAAGCAATTCTCGTGCCTCAGCGTCTCAAAGTGCTGGGATTACAGGCGTGTGAGCCACTGCGCCCAGCTTGCCCTCCTTCCCTCCCTCCCTCCCTCCTTCCCTTCCTTCCTTCTTCTTTCTCTCTCTCTTTTTTTTTCCTGGGTTCAAGTGAGTCTTGTGCCTTGGCCTCCCAAAGTCCTGGGATTACAGGCATTAGCCACTGTGCCCAGCATCCAATTTCTTCATTTTTCGTTCTCCATCATTCATAGGCATCCCTTAAACCTCATTCCCTCACCCCTCTTCCATCATCTCACTGATGCCCAAGCTGTGGCCACCTCCTTTCACCTGGCCTCTACCCACCTCCCTCTGGCCTCCCAGCCTCCAGCCTGGCCCCTTCCTGCACTCTCATCTGATCACCTCCCACCCGGGTGCTGAATCCTTCAATAGCTCCCCTTTGCTTCCTGATGAAGGCTGGCATTCAGTGCCTGCCCTGTGGAAACTGACAGGCAGAGAACCATGTGGGCCTGCGGCACCTTCTCAGCCAGTGTCCAGACCCGGAGTCAGCCCTGTGTGTAGAGGGGAGGGAGGCAATGGCTGCACGAGACATCGAGGGGAACTGAGGCCCCAGGAGGGGTGGACTCTACCTTACTCCAAGTCGTATGGCAGGGAAGCTCAGCAGAGGCCCTGCCCCTTTCCCCTGGGCCTTGCCCCTACGGGCACTGGGCACCTGGGAGCCAAGAGGCCCATGGGTAAGGCTAACCCCTCCTCCTGCCCTGTTGGCCTCCCGAATCCCCATAAATCAGAGCTGAAGAGCGGATGGCATTCTGCGCAAATCACCCTCGGTGCCATGTGTGCCCACTGGCCCCGCTGTCTGCCTGCCCGCCTGCTGCTCCGCAGAGCCATGAATGTCAGGGAAGCAGCCAGCCCAGCTGCCCCTCGAGGGCAGGTTTGGGGCACAGGCCCCCGAGGCCTCCTCCCAACTCCGTCCCAGGGGAAGCCCGAGGCTCAGCCCACTTCCCCCTCTCTGAGCAGAGAGGCCTCCACCCTGGTGCCCACCCTCCTGGCCCTGCCCAGGCAGCCTCCAGCAGGCTGTTTTCCCGGCTGCGCCTGGCTCAGCCTCCAGGTCCTGCCGGTCACGTAGCCAAACTCGTTCCTCCTCTCCTGCTGCCCAGGCTGCTGAGCACAGCGGTTTCCTGCTGGGGAGAGCACAATGGAGCCCGCCCCAAGGGACCCACCCCGGGGTGGCACCATCCCAGCTGCCTGTGAGCGCTGTGTGACCCGGGACTGGGCCCACGCCCTCTCTGAGCCTTGGTTTCCCTCCTGAGACGGAAGGAGGTGAGGCGAGGTCATGGGAGGCCACTCTCCAGTAGTGACAGCCACCTTTCCCTGAGCACCGAGCCCACGCCAGGTCCGCAGCCCCACGTCCTCACCGCCAGCCTTCGGGGCCAGGACAGAGTCAGGCTAACTCACTTGGCTACAGCCAAATCTCCCTTTTCTGGCCAACATCTCAGAGCGTCTTCCTGTCTCCTGTTTAGGAATCTGCTCTCCCTGTTCCCACCCCTGCCCTACCGTCCGCCTCTTCCTCCCAGGAGGTGCCCAGCTGGGGCTGGGGTGGAGAAATCGGAGGAAGTGTTAGAAAGTACAAATTAGATCAGAGGGCACCTGGGCCAAGGTGGTCCTGGCCTGCCCGCCCCAGCTGTCTGGCAGGGAGGAGGTTTGGGAGCTCTGGGGAGAGAGGCTGATGTGGGGAGACACAGGGAGGAGGGAGAGGGACTAGGGACTTTCAGAGGCTGAGAGTCAGTGGCCCTACAGAGTTTTGTTTTGTTTTGTTTTGTATTTTTGAGACAGAGTCTCGCTCTGTTGCCAGGCGCCAGGCTGGAGTGCAGTGGCGCGACCTTGGCTCACTGCAACCTCTGCCTTCCAGGTTCAAGCAATTCTCCTGCCTCAGCATCCCGAGTAGCTTGGACTACAGGCCCACGCCACCACACCCAGCTAATTTGTGTATTTTTTAGTAGAGATGGGGTTTCACCATGTTGGCCAGGGTGGTCTCGATCTCCTGACCTCGTGATCCGCCCGCGTTGGCCTCCCAAAATGCTGGGATTACAGGCGTCAGCCACTGTGCCTGGCAGGCCCTACGGAGTTCTGTTCCTGCCTCCCTGCCCCTGCTTCTGCCACATCATCGCCTTCAGCCTGATGGCGATCTTACTCCTCTTCCGCCCAGAGCCTGGACCCAAGGCCTCTCAGTAGTGGGGAAGGGGAAGGGCTACCCTCCCCATAGTGACGAGCAGCCCTAAGCAGGGAGAACGCTGCAAGTTCTCACCACCTCAGTGTGCCTCCCCAGTTTAAACCCATGTTGATGAGCTCCATTCCCAAGTCCTGGGTCAAGTTGAATTAGCCCCAAGTCCGAGCCCTGGAAAACCGTTATTTACAAATACTGTTGTAACCATTTAGAAATATGTGCACACGCCGGGCGCGGTGGCTCAAGCCTGTAATCCCAGCACTTTGGGAGGCCGAGGCGGGTGGATCACGAGGTCAAGAGATCAAGACCATCCTGGTCAACATGGTGAAACCCCGTCTCTACTAAAAATACAAAAAATTAGCTGGGCATGGTGGCGCGTGCCTGTAATCCCAGCTACTCAGGAGGCTGAGGCAGGAGAATTGCCTGAACCCGGGAGGCGGAGGTTGCGGTGAGCCGAGATCGCGCCATTGCACTCCAGCCTGGGTAACATGGGGAAAACCCCCCCTCAAAAAAAAAAAAAAAAAAAAAAAGAAATATGTGCACACTTGGTTTTGCCTTTTGAGAAAAACTACCCACCTATAAAACACTACCTTGACGAAAACAGTTCTGGTTTGACTGATCATTTGTTTTTTTTTTCTCTCTTTTTTTCTTTTGAGATGGAGTCCCACTCTTGTTGCCCAGGCTGGAGTGCAGTGGCGCCATTTCAACTCACTGCAGCCTCCACCTCCCAGGTTCAAGCGAGTCTCCTCCCTTAGCCTCCTGTAGCTGAGATTATAGGCGCCTACCGCCACGCCCAGCTAATTTTTAGTAGAAATGGGGTTTTGCCATGTTGGCCAGGCTGGTCTCGAACTCCTGGCCTCAGGTGAAACACTTGCCTCAGCCTCCCAAAGTGCTGGGATCACAGAGTGAGCCACCTGCCTGGGCCATTTTGTTTCTTCTTTTTTTTTTTAGATGAGTTTCACTCTTTTTGCCCAGGCTGGAGTGCAATCTCGGCTCACTGCAACTTCTGCCTCCAGGTTCAAGCAATTCTCCTGCCTCGGACTCCTGAGTAGCTGGGATTACAGACATGCACCACCATGCCCAGCTAATTTTGTATTTTTAGTACAGATGGGGTTTTACCATGTTGGTCAGGCTGGTCTCGAACTCCTGACCTCAGGTAATCCACCCGCCTCTGCCTCCCAAAGTTCTGGGATTACAGGTGTAAGCCACCAAGCCTGGCCTCCCATCTTGTTTCTTTAAATGGTAAGCGTAAGCAGGTGGGTCCTGGGTGAGCCCACATTGCACTGTGGATGTTTTTCTACGTCCGTGTGCTATCCGAAGAGAAGGCACCCTAAATAGAAATGTTGCTTTGAAGCAATATTTGTAGAACATGCAAACTTCTGTATTTGTATTTGGAAAACATGAAACAGGTTCTGGTGCTTAAGAAAAAAAAAAGAGAACGGCATCAGGCACAATCGCTTAGGTTTGTAATTCCAGCACTTCGGGAAGTTAAGGTGGGAGGATCGCTTGAGCTCAGGAGTTCAAGACCAGCCCCGGCAACATAGCGAGCCCCATCTCTACAAAAAATTTAAAAAATTAGCCAGGTGTGATGTCATTTCTACTCAGGAGGCTGACGTAAAAGGCTCGCTTGAGCCTGGGAGGTTGAGGCTGCAGTGAGCTGAGGTCAAGCCAAAGGGGAAAAAAAAAAAAGAGCAAGACCAGGCATGGTGGCACACACCCCTGTAATCCCAGCACACTTCGGGAGGCTGAGACAGAAGAATGGCTGGAGTCTAGGGGTTTGTGACTGGCCTGAGCAATATAGTGAGATCCTCTATTTAAAAAAAAAAAAAAAAGCACAGCCCAGGCCCTCTGCTTGACAGTGCCATGGGTCAGGGGCTGCCCAGGTGTGTCCCCAGAAAAGTGGGTCTGTGAAGCAGGGCTTCCTCAGAGCACTGCTGAGGTTTCTGATGAGAACCAGGGAGATGGCGAGGGGCAGTCCTTCCTTGGCAGGGCCTGGGAGGATCCCTTGAAGGAAAGAGGAAGTGACCATTGTCCCCAAAGCAACTTCTCTCCCCTCCTCGGTCCGAGGTCTGTCAAACACACCTGAGTCTACCACCCCAGCCCTCCAGGATCAGAAAGTTTGACCTTGTTGCTGCTCAGCCCCGACCTCCATCCTGGCCCAGCCAGGCCCTGGAAGTGTCAGCAGCAACTCAACCCTGAAGCCCAGGGTCCACAGGGAGACTAGCCCCAGCGCAGCTGACCCATGCTGTCCTCCCCTCCCATCTCCATCTTGAGATTTGGAGCGCTGTGCTGTGGATGCCCGCTTGGGCAATGGAATTTGGAATCCTAGCACTCACCTCTTAGAGCTTCCATTTCCTCATCTGAGCAACCATCCTCTAAACAATCCCACTTGCTTTTTTCATTTCTTTTCTTTTTTTTTGAGACAGAGTTTCACTCTTGTTGCCCAGGCTGGAGTGCAGTGGCTCAATCGGCTCACTGCAACCTCCGCCTCCCGGGTTCAAGCGGGAGCCTCCTGAGTAGCTGGGATTGCAGGTGTGCACCACTACACCTGGTTAGTTTTTATATTTTTAATAGAGACAGGGTTTTACCACGTTGGCCAGGCTGGTCCCGAACTCCTGACCTCAGGTGATCTGCCCTCCTTAGCCTCCCAAAGTGCTGGGATTACAGGCGTGAGCCACCACACCTGGCCAGGAATGTTTATTTCTAATTGAATTGTCTCGCCCACCCTCTCTGTCTCCCACCCATCCCCTTCTTTCCTGCACTTCTGACTTTTTAATTTCCACTGTTGCCTCCTATTTTCCTGTAAGTCTGTGGAAGTCCCCCTTCCTGACAGAGCCTGTCCTGGAGCCTGTTTCGTCCCACCCTTGCCCACTTGGCTTCTGCCCTTCCCAGCAGGTCTCAAAGCCCAGTTCAGGGAGCCGGGTGTGGTGGCGGGTGCCTGTAGTCCCAGCTACTCAGGAGGCTGAGCCAGGAGATTGCTGGGGCCAGGAGTTCGGGTCTTCAGTAAGCTATGATTGTGTCACTGCACTCTGGACTGGGAGACAAAGCAAGTCCTGTCTTTAAAAAAAAAAGTGGGATGTTGGGGATTTTTTTTTTTTTTTTTTTGAGATAGAATCTCGAGCTGTCACCCAGGCTGGAGTGTAGTAGTGTGATATTGGCTCACTGCAATCTCTGCCTCCTGGGTTTAAGAGATTCTCCTGCCTTAGCCTCCCGAGTAACTGGGACTACAGGTGTGTGCTATCACGCCCTGCTAATTTTTGTAGAGACAGAGTTTTACTATGTTGGCCAGTCTCGTCTCGAACTCCTGGGCTCAAGTCATCTACCCACCTCGGCTTCCCAGAGTGCTGGGATTACAGGGGTGAGCCACTACACCCGGCCAGAATTTTTTTTAAAAGAAGGAAAAAAAGCCCCATTTGGGGACTTCCTACACATCAGTCCCTTATTCTCCATGCTGGCAGGGAGCTCAGAGTTCCTGCCAACTCAGGGAACCAGGATCTGGTGGCAGGGAGTGGGGGTGGAAGGACTCTGGAGTCTGCACATTCACTGAGCTTGCTGGGGGGCTGCTGCCCACTGCTCTTTCCCCAGGAAGGAACATCTCATAGGCAGGTGAGCCCTGGGGTCTGCCCCTCGGCTGGTGCCACCCTGACCTGGCCTTGTGCCCCCTCCACACCTCCGCTGGGAAAAACACTTTCCCACAGTGTGAGTTTCTCCACCCCACCCCCACCTGCTTCTCAGGTTGGGAAGGCAGGAGTGGGCCGGGCAGGGCTGGGCAGGGCTGGGCAGGGGAGACCAGCTGGACTGTGCTTGTTTTGGGGTTTTCCTCTTAGACTGGTTCTCTAAACAAAAGGCCTGGATGGTTGTGGAGACAGAGCCAGCCCCAGCCCCTCCTGGGGCCAAGGTAGTCCCAGCAGAAGATTATGTGGGAGGCGGCATTTAGAGTCCCCTCAGGGCCAGGCCATCTTAGGGAACATTTGAAACCATGACACGGGTGCTATTTCCCCATTTTACAGAGGAGGAGACTGAGGCTGAGAGAGGCTCAGCGACATGCCCAGTGACAGCTGAGGAGGGGGGCTGGCAGGGGGTGGCTCAGCAAGCGGGCTTATTTTGGGGCTGCGCTGGGTGCTTGGCTACCCTCTCCTCCTTCAAACTCCCTCCCTCCCCTCCCTGCACCTTCCCCCGCAGTGCAGTCGTGTTTCCTCCCCCAAATCTCCCAGCCTGCGCCTCTCGCTCTCTCTTCTCCAGGCGGCTCCATCCTCTAAGTCCTTGTCCTCATCAGTCTCCCCCAGGGTGGGCACAAGCCCCTGGTGGCAACATCCCAACCACTGACACCAGGCCATGACAATGCCATTTCAGGAGTTTGCAGGGGCCACGCTCTGTTCCAAAAGGTGTTACCCAAGATTAGCTGCCCAGTCCTCACAGTGGCTCTGGGAGGTGAGTCCTATTCCTATCCTTGCTTTGCAGGTGAGGAAGCTGAGGCCCAGAGAGGAGACACCACTGAACATAGGTGGCAGAGCCCATGTTCAAACCCAAGCAGCCTGGCCCCGGGGCCCACACACTTGCTTCTCCATGTGCTCTTCTGGCTCTCCAGCCTAGACCTCTGACCTGGACTTCAGGCTGGACATCTCTCCCCAACTAGGGAGAGACGGGAGCTATGATGGCAGAGGAGGGACATTGCCCTGGGCACCATCCCTGCCTAGCCCCCACCATAGCTCCCATCTCATTCTGTGTTGGGCCTTGTTGCCCCATGACCCAGCCCCACCCCCTTGGGTCCCATTCATTCATGGCCAGGTCCTTTTGCCCAGCACAGCAGACAGGGCCCACAGTAGGGCCCCAGAATGGGTTCTCATAGGAACAAAGTGGATTCCAGTCCTGGATCCAGCCCCAGCTTCCCCAGAGTGCCCTCTACTGGTCAGACCAGACACTGCCCCAAGGCCTCCAGGCCATCATCCCTGCTTGATCCTGGATCACCTAATAAACCCCTGGGTTTATAAAGTTCCATTCTCCCACCGAGCTCAAAGCACTTTCCCATCTGTGATCTCTCTGGCCTGGGACCCACCCCAGAAGTGTAGGAGGGCCCACTATTCATCTCCCCATTTTACAGAGATGAACCAAGGCCTGGAGAGTGATGGGCAAGCCCCAGCATGCTCCTGGCAGATGCAGAAAAGAACGTACGGGTCCATTCATCCAGCCCTCTAGGGTACAGATGAACACACTGAGGCCCAGAGGGAAAGAGACTTGCCCTGATGAGTCCTGGGCTAGAACCCTGGTGTCTTAAATGCCATCCGGGGCTTTCCCACGACATCAAGATCACTGCCTGCAGAGACAAGGAGCAAGGCTTTAACCAAGTCATCAAACACGAGGAGCGTCTATCATCCTGTTTGCACTTTCCTCTCCTGCCTTCCTCCCAGGGGACGACTGGCAGGGAAGGGCTCCTGATCCGCTGTGAAGGCTGTGAGGCCAGGTGAGGCCAGGTGAGGTCAGGTGAGGTGGTGATGAGAGCAGTGGCCCCTACTGCAGATTTGGCGGGGAGCCTCCCTTTGCCTGGCATAAACACTGACCCAGCAGGAGTCCCTTACCCAAGTCTTTGCCTTCTGAGGGACCAGCATGCTATCTGCTACCCCCTCCCTGCCCTGGCTGACCTGGTCGGGGCACCAAAGGTGATAATCAATGGTCAACCAGTCTGACCCTGAGCGTCAGTTCCTGGCCCCTGTTGTGCCCCTCCTGGCACCTCTGATGTGTCAACTTGTTTATTCCAGTGACTTGTTAACGTTCTGTCCTCTGCCACACTCTGGGCATCATAGCTCACTGCAGCCTCAACCTTCTGGACTCTACTGATCCTCCCACTTCTGCCTCCAGACTAGCTGAGACTACAGGTACATGGCACCATGCTTGGCTAATTAAAAAAATTTTGGCCAGGTGCAGTGGCTCACGCCTGTAATTCCAGCACTTTGGGAGGCCAAGATGGGCAGATCACCTGAGGACAGGAGTTTGAGACCAGCCTGACTAACATGGAGAAACCCTGTCTCTACTAAAAATACAAAATTAGCTAGGGGTGGTGATGCACGCCTGTAATCCCAGCTACTCAGGAAGTTGAGGCAGGAAAATCACTTGAACCAGGGAGGCAGAGGTTGTGGTAAGCTGAGATCGCGCCATTGCACTCCAACCCGGGCAACAAGAGCGAAACTCTGTCTCAAAAACAAAAAGCAAAAAAACTGTAAAGACAAGGTCTCACTATATTGCTCAGGCTGGTCTTGAACTCCTGGGCTCAAGTGATCTTCCCATCTCGACCTCCTGAAGTGCGGGGATGATAGGTGTGAACCACCATGTCCAGCCTATTTTCAGCTTTGACGGCCTTGCCGTCTCTGTCTACACCACTGTGCCATGGGAGGCTGGGGCAATGAGAGACAGTAGGTAAACAAATGAGCGTAGATATGTTTCAATAAAACTTTGTTTAGGCCAGGCGTGGTGGCTCATGTCTGTAATCCCAGAACTTTGGGAGGCTGAGGTGGACGAATCACCTGAGGTCAGGCGTTCGAGACCGGCCTGGCCAACATGGCGAACCCCCCCATCACCACTAAAAATAAAAAAATTAGCCGGGGGTGGTGGCACGTGCCCATAGTCCCAGCTACTCAGGAGGCTGAGGCAAGAGAATTGCTTGAACCAGGGAAGCAGGGGTTGCAGTGAGCTGAGCTTGTGCCACTGGACTCTAGCCTGGGTGACAAAGTCAGACTCCGACTCAAATAAATAAATAACATAAAATAAAATAAAAATTTACTTACAAAAACAGACTGTTTTTTGTATTTGGCCCATGGGCCATAGTTTGGGGGCCCCTGCTGTAATCTCCAGGGCCAGCAGGCCACCTCCAGACCATGGCTGTGCCTGAGTTGTTCCCTCTGCCTTGGAGGCTGAGCATGGCTATTTGCTGTCAGCTGTAATTCACTGTGGGTACTGCTTCAATCAACATTTGATGAATAAAGGCGTGAACAGAGAGTGAAACAGGCAGGACCTCTGTGGGTAGGACTCAAGGATGTGTGAGCTATGGACTGACCGTGGCGGGGTGTGCAGCTTGTACAAATGTCCAGAGGCAGGAATGCGGGGGATGCTCAGGCCCCAGTGGTTACCAGGCTCAGGATCGCCCTCAAGGTCAAGATAGCGGGAAATACCAAGCATCTAAGGGCTGTCCCAGCATGATGATGGCTTGGACCACCCCCTGCCCCTCCCAGGGTTACTGGGAGGGTAAAACAGGACAGGTGGGTAAGGGTCTGCACGCTTCTGACACACAGAAGGGCCTCAGCAGCCATGGTTATTATTGGTATTGTTAATAACCCAGACACCTGCAACCGCCCCTCAAGCTCCCACCAATGGCTGGACCCATTCAGCAGGGCTCTCGCCACACTGGGGCTGGGCCCTCAGAATGACCATGAAATGTCTCTGGAGGAGCTGAGGACACCTCGGCACCTCATCAGGCTGGGAGCTTTCCCAGCACAGGGACTGGATTATTCCGTGTTCCCAGCGCTCAGGACAGGGCCTGACAGCATGGCTGTGTCTCCTCCATCAGACTTGGAATTCCCTGCAGGCTCTGTCTCCCCCATCAGACTAGGTAGGACCTTGATTTCTGTCTCTCCTTAAACCCACCTAGTCTAGCTGGTTGCCTGGGGAGCTCCCTGAGGGCCCTGATGTGACATCCAATTCCAGTCAGAGCCTGGAAGTGAGGGTCGGCACATTCCAAGAATGGCCTGTGACTTTCTCAGGCTCCCCAAGAAAGGCCCCAAGCTCCAGCCCCGAGGCACCCCCAGGCAGGGCCAGGACACCAGAAGTGGCACCTAGCACCTGACACCACCAGACTGGAGCCGGGGGAGTCCTGCTGGCTGCAGGGTTCCAGTCCCTGCTGTGCTGCTAACAGGCCTTAGTTCCTTTCCTGGGGCTCAGTCTCCACATCTGTACAATGGGGGTCGGGACCAGGCGCTATCTGACTTCAGGGGCCTGGCTAGGCCGTACAGAGACTTTGTGCAGATTTGTAAAAGGCCTTCCCTCTTGGTAGATGCAGCCTGTGAGCACACAGCTTAAAGGAGGTGACACCTTTGTGCTAGGAAAAAAAATCCACCCTGTCCTGGGGCAGACACAGAGCTCTACCCAGCGGTAGGGCTCAGGGCTTTGGGACCAGAGCACGGGCAGGTTTTGGTCCCCTCCCGCTCAGCCGGGCACCTCTGCGCTGGGGGCAGCATGCACCACCTGGACCCACGGCTGGGGCTGAGTTACCAGCCGGTACTTTCTGGGTCAGTGACCAAGGGAGGAAGGAAGGGAAAGCAACAGGGAATGACGCTGTCTCAGGCTGCCCCCTGGTGGCCAGCGGCTGCCTCACGCTCACAGCTCCGGAAAAGCAATGGTTCTAGCAGAGGGGCTTCCTCTCACCTGCAGAGAGCTGAGATCCTGAGATCTAGGAATTGGGGCACCAATTCCTAGCCCTGACAAAGGGACCTGTCACAAAGCAGCCACCATGGGCCGGTCCAGGCCTGGGCTGGGCATCTTAGAGATGAACTCAGGGCTCCTCCTTTTTTTTTTTTTTTTTTTTTTGAGACAAAGTCCCGCTCTGTCGCCCAGGCTGGAGTGCGGTGGCACGATCTTGGCTCACTGCAACCTCCATCTCCTGGATTCAAGCGATTCTCTTGCCTCAACCTCCCGAGTAGCTGGGATTACAGACTCACGCCACCGCACCTGGCTGATTTTTTTGTATTTTAAGTAGAGATGGGGTTTTACCGTGTTGGCCAGGCTGGTCGCAAACTCCTGACCTCTGGTGATTCTCCCGCTTCAGCCTCCCAGAGTGATGTGATTACAGGCATGAGCCACCACACCTGGCCTGGGGCACCTCTTTACCCACCAGGCTGGAAGCTCCCAGGGCAAGGGCTGGTCTCACCCCAGTGTCTCTGTGCCCAGCACAGCGGCTGTGTCTCCTCTGTCAGACTTGGAGCTCCCTGAGCGCTCTGTCTCCCCCATCAGACTGAGGGCTTAAACTTCTCTCTCTCCCTAGTCCAGCTGGTTGCCTGGGGGTGAGGCAGGGAGATGGCCTGACACCCAACTCTAGCCAGCAGCCCCAGCCCCGAGCCTGGAGCTGAAAGTGGGCCCATTTTTTCTCAGTCTCCCCTAAAAGGCCCCAAGCCCTTGCCCCTGGAACCCCCAGGCAGGGCTGGGCCTCCAGAGAAAACAGAGAATTCTCCTGGAAACTCATTTGTGCCTCCATCTCACCGAGAATGAATGGAGCGGGGTTTGGTTCACAGATGAGGAAACAAGAGATACACTTTGGACAAAGACCAGATTCTACTCAGGCACTGCAGGAGGGGCTGCTGTCTCTATCCTCCTCCTGGGACCTGGTCTCTCCCTCCCACATCCAGACTGTGGCAGTCACCTAGCCTCTCTGCCCAGCCCCTCTGCCTTGGAGGCCCTCCCTTCTCTCTGCCTAGCTAAGTCCCACTCATCCATCAGCTGTGAGCTTTGTCACTGCCACTTCTCTGGATGTGCCCTTCATGCCTGGGACCAGATGAAGTCCTCCTCTCCACTCTCAAGGGCTCCTTTCTGAGCTCCTCCAGGGCTGTGATTCTAAGTGTATCTGGGTCATCATTGGATTAACACCTGCCTCCCCCACCAGAACCGTAAACTCCAATGATCGGGGCCCTGAGCACCTCCGTCTCATTCATGCTGCAATCTCGGCACGGACAGCGCTTGGCACACAGGAGGTGCTCAGTGAGCAATTGCTGGATGAATGAGAGGTTGAGTCAGTCCTGGCTGATTGAACCACGTTCTAGGTGTAGAACCTTGGACAAATCTCACTTTCTTCCATGCACTCAGCAGATACTTACTGAGCATCTATCTACTGCATGTTGGTTTTGGCACAGGATTCAAACCCAGCTGTCTGGCTTTCGACCATGCTGTTCTCTTTCTGCTTTGCAAGCTCTGCCCTTCCTGCGATGTTTGGGGGCAGGGGAAGGGGTCCAGCTCCACCCCCTCCCACTGGTCCCTGGATGTCATAGATGCCAGTCCGCTGTGGCCCCCTGCCTCCAAACCTTTGTGCACACAGAGCCTTCCACCACCCATAGCCCACTCGACCTTCAAAATCCACTTCTAGGGTCACGATCGCCTGAAAGCCATCCCCACAGCCCTTGGCAGAAATGACTCTCCTGTCACACACTTGGCTGGCATGGAGATGCAGCACTGTCCACCCTGACCCTGTGCTATTTATGCACGTGGCTCCTGCAGCGTCCCCGCCCCATCCCCCAGGGCTGCCAGGGCAGGGCCTGATCTGATTCATCACTGTAATGGTTGGCCTTGATTAATCTTTCTCTGATCAAACCCTGCAGCAGCTCCTCTCCACGCTCCAGCGCCCAGCCAACCAGGGCCGGGCACTCAGGGCTGGTGAATGTCCAGAGCAAGGCCACAAGAGTGGGGGTTCTGCCTGGATCCTTGAAATCATGACAGGAGAATGGGCTGCCAGGTGTGAAGGGCACAGCTTGGACGCTGTCTCCTCTCCTCTCTGCCCCAGCACTGGGCATGGCAAGGACGGCCCTGGGGGCGGGCAGGGGAAGGTCACAGGGCAGATGGGCTGTGGGGTGAGCTGGGAAAGGACAGTGTGGCCCCAGAGAGGACAATCACACATCTCGGAGCTGCCTGGACATCGTCCACTTCAGCAGAATTCCAAGGTGAATGTGAGCGTGCAAGGATAGCCACCGCCCCTTCATGGGCTGGTCTCAGGCTGGTGCCAGGGCTGGGCTGACAGGCAGGAGACCTGGGTTCTAGTCCCCACTCTACCAGTGATTTGCTGTGTGACCTTGGGCAAGCCCCCGCCCCTCTCTGAGTGCTAATGTGTACAAGGAGAGAACTGAGTCAGTGTGGAACTGACTGGCATGAACACCAGAGGCCAGAGAGTCAGCTCTCTAGCCCAGTCATCTCTGAGAGGGTCAGCAAGGGACGCCAGGTGGTCCCACTGCCTAGTCCTGCCCTCCCGTCCCTGGCTTAGGCTAAAGAGAGAACAGTGGGGTGCCCAGGCATCCTCTCCCCTGTGAGCTGCCCTGTCCTCTCCTCAAGGGTCCCCCTCCCTGCCCCCTCTGCCCCCAAAGCTGTCAGGCTGCCAGCAGGGAACATCAGCTGCCATGACGGAGCATCCTGCGTCATAGTGACTCAGAGTCCTCCTCCAAGCCAGATCCAGTCATTCTGTGACAGGAAGAAGAGAAGGACACCGCTGCCTTTTCAAGCCTGGGCCACACAGGATGGGACCCCAGAGCCTGGCACAGGCAGATCCGCCTTTCCTTCTCCACACAAGGGCAGGCACATGCCTGGCACCCAGGCATCCAAGGTGATAGTAGGCCAGCCCTTCTGAGCCACCCCCTCCAAGGCCAGACCTGGAGGATACAGTTAGGGGGCCTCGGAGCACCTGTGATGGAATACGGTGCTGACTCAAGGATGGGCACATCTGTCTTGCTCACACTGGCACAAAGTAGGTACTTTATATGTATCTGTTGAACGGAAGTTCTCCGGCTTCCCTGTGGTTGTTGGGAAGCTGTGATGGAGTAATAACGCATCATACCTGTCTGTGTTCACCTATAGCTATTATTTATTTTTAGTCCTGAGTACCTACTATGTGCCAGTCATTTTGCATATATTAATTTCATTAGCCCTCACAGCAATCCCATGAGGTGAGATTTTTACCGTAAGTTAACAGATGAAAAAACTCAGAGAGGTGAAGCAACTTACCCAAGGTCACACAGCTTGTGTGAGCTGAGCCATCATTCACCCAAGTCTGCTGACACCAGCGTCAGGCACAGAACTGCTCTCCACCCAGACTTTACTGGGCAAAGAGCACCCAGCTTAGAGAAAGCCAAATAAGTCAGCAGCCACTCCCTGGCCCAGCTGCCCCGGTAGCACCCCCTGGTCCAGATCCTGCCCTCAAAAGGCCTCCAGCCCCACCCCATGTTGCTGCCTCAAACTTTTTTTTTTTTTTTTTTTTTTTTTTTTTTTTTTTTTTGAGACAGAGTCTCGCTCTGTCACCCAGGCTGGAGAGCAGTGGCACAATTTTGGCTCACTGCAACCTCCGCCTCCCAAGTTCGAGTGATTCTCCTGCATTGACCTCCCAAGTAGCTGGGGTTACAGGCATGTACCACCACACTCAGCTAATTGTTTATATTTTTGGTAGAGATAGGGTTTCACCATGTAGGCCAGGCTGGTCTTGAACTCCTGACCTCAAGTGATCCACCTTCCTCGGGCTCCCAAAGTGCTGGGATTACAGGCATGAGCCACCATGCTGGCCCCTTCTTATTCATTCTTCAAAACCCCTCTCTGGCAAAACCAGTGAACCTGGCTGCCTCACCTGGAAAACAGACACAAGAGTGGCTACCCCGCCTGGTGCACAGGTGGGCGTGAAGGAGGGAGCGAGATGCCATGTTGAGTGAGGGTCTCAGACACTGGCACTAGGAAGTTTTGCTAAAGGAGCTGGGATGTGTGTGTGTGTAAACGCAAGTTTACATAAATGTGAGTGGATAACTCTGTCATTGTGTGGGTGTGAGTGGTCAATGGGAGAGTGTGTGTTTATTCATGTGTGTGTGTTTGTGTGTGTAATGCAAGTGTGTGTGTATGACCATCAGTGTGTGAATGAGGGGGATGTATACATGGGAGAGTGTGTGTATAGGTACATGTGTGTCAGTGTGAATGACTATAGAGGCTGTCCAGGGCTGGGGAAAAAACCCGTGCCTCAGTTTACTCAGCCCTAGACAAGCCCTGAGAGGCAGCCTTGCCCCCATCTTCAGCCATCGCTGGAGATCCTTCATCCAGCCACCAGCACATCCCCACTCTCTCTACCCCAACATTGGGCATGTATTATTTTGCATATGTTAATTTCAACAGCTCTGAATGAGGTGCTGACAGTCAAAAGTCTCTGAATTCACAGCTTAGGGCTCTCAGGCAGGGCCTCTAACTTCTGCGAGCCTCACTTTCGCCCTCTGCAAAATGGGCCTAATGGAACGGTGGTTCTTGTGTGCACCCCTCCCCGCCCCCAAGCCCTCTTGCCCAGTCGTCGCTGTTGTGGTTAAATTCATCTTGTTTACTTTGTACCCCAAATGCCAGGAGTCTCCCCGCCCCCTCGGTCTCCTTCCCTGACCTTCAACCCAGGCCATCCCGGGAGGTGCTAGAGACCCGAAGGGACAGAGGTGGCCCTCCCGCGCGCCGCGGCCACAGGTGTGCCCAGGCCTCCAGGTTGCGCTCCCCCTGGCTCCGCCCGCCGCGCCCCGCGGTGTCGCCCTTCTCTGGCAGCGGCAGGCGCGGGGCGGGAGGCGGCGGCGGGAGGAGAGCCGGGCGCAGCGGCGGCGGCGGCGGCGGCAGGGACAACCCGGGCGGGAGCGGAGGCCGAGCCGAGGGCGCCCGAGCCCCCTCCCCGCGCGTCCTCTGGCTGCGCAGCGCTCAGCCCCGGGCCCACGGAGACATGAGCGCCCCGCGGCCCCACGCACCCCGGGCGCAGCGGCCCGGCCACGCGGCCCCGTGATGGGCTCCTGCGTGTCGCGAGGTGAGGGGGCCCGGCCGGTGGGAAGGGGATCGGGTGCCGGGGACCCGCGCTGTACCATCGCCGCTCGGAGACCTGCGGGGTGGAGCTGGCGACCCGCCCTTCACGGCTTGGCCGCACCCTCGGGGACAAGGCGTCCTGAGGGGGACAGGGCTGGGGACGGTAGGGGGAGGGGGGCAACACAGCGTGCGTGCAGAGGTCACCGCATCCCCGCCCGTGTTCGGTTCGCAGGCCTGCAGGTGACACGAAGCAGGGTCCCGCGCCGCGCTCTCAGCCCTACAGCCACACACCCCCTGCCGGGTGCCTGGGAGGGGAGGGAGGCTCCGGTTCTTCCTGGCTTACCGGAGGAACTGCGGGGCACCCGGAGAGCTAGCAGACCCTCCCTCTCCCACCCCTCCCCAAGGCACAGGCCTTATGGGCTAACTGCCCCACCACCCCTCCCCACGCCTTACCAGGTGCCCCCATCTGCAGAGCCCCAGAACCCTGTTGGCAGGAAAGGGTTAATGGTGGGGCACAGGTTATCAAGAAGGTTCCCCTGCCCCCACCTTTATCCCTAATCCTCCTCCCCACCTCCATCCTTGGTCTGGGGACAGAAGGGCAAGAGCACAGCTAATGTTCCCTGTTACCCCTGGGCCTTTCTGTGTCTGACCTGCCACCCTGCACTCTCCTGCAAGTGGTACCCAGGGAGGTGGAAGGTCCTGCCCTTGCCTGGGGTCCCAGGGCAGTCCCCCAACCCCTTCTATCTGTGAGGAGGGGATGCAGAGTCTTGCACAGAGATTGAGGGATGGGCAGGTTGGTCTTTGGAGCCCCCTACCTCCACCCCACGCTCCACCACCAACTTTCCAACAGGCCTCTGGGCAGCATTTTAGACAGTGATTGGGCTGAGCCCTTCCCCAACCTTGGTCCATTCACCCCACAGTGGGATCAGGGGGTGTGGCTGGGAGTGGGGGTGGCTTTGGCCTTGGTTCAGGCTCTGTAGGCTGAGGCCAAACCCATGGACCACCACCACACCTGTTACCCCTAGTAGCTTATTGGGAATAGAGGGGACCTTGTCCTGGGGGTGTTGAGCAAGGAGCACAACGTCCTTCCCCCAGCCTCTGGACTCTAAGGACTTCTGCTTGGGAGTTCCTGTGGGCATTCAGGTAAGTGGCTCAAGATGTCTCTGGGAGATGTCAGGAGTGGGATCATGGCTGAGGAATGGGGAGGTACAGGGTCACTGTAACTTCCCTGCCTTTCATGGCCCAGCCGCACCCCTGGGCAGGCGGTGTCCTCCCTGCAGGGGACAGGGCTGGGGACGGTGGGAGGCGGAGGGGCAGCACAGAGAGCAAGCATGCAGAGGTCAGTCACCACACGCATCCCCACCCCAATTTGAAGCCTGGAAAGGAACAGGGTCCCATGCAGTGTTCTCATCCCTGCAGCCACACACCCCCTGCCGGGAGTGTAAGGACTGCGTGAGGTTCCTTCACTTATTCATGCATTAAGCTGATATTAACATGATGCCCACCATGTGCCAGGCACTGTGTGCACACTGGGCATCCAGCAGCGAGGAACCCAGCATAGCACCCGGTCCAGGAGGCCTGCAGGCTAGCGGGAGGGGAAGGGTGTTTGAAGAGTAAGGAGTGCTGGGGGTTCTTTAGGCTCTCAAGAGTCTGAGGGTGTCTCCAGAAACCCCAAAGCTTCTAGGCAGTCTCTGGCTGGGACCAGCTCCAGGTGGAGGGGATCCGAGTGTTTCTTCAGTGGTCACATCCCTTCCCCTTCACTCGGCCACCTCATGCCAGGTACCTTGGGGTCCCAGCCCAGGTGGACTGGCCTCTGAGCTGAGGACCCACTGAGCACAGGGCAGAGGCCGGGGAGGAAGAGACGCCTGCTAAGGTCACCCTGAGAAGCTGGGGCCCAGGTCCTCTTACCCCACACCTGGGGTTCCCTCCACCGGCCCCTCTTTCAGGGCTCCTTGGGGCCACAGCAGGCAAGACGTGCTCCCTCCACCCTTCCTCTGCCGCCTGGGCTTCCCCAGTGCCCCCCAGACCTGGCTCTACAGTCCAGCCTTGTCCCGCTCCTGAGAGGACCGGGCCCCTGACAGTCTCAACGTGCGCCCAGGAGAGTTGGGTAGAGATGAAAGGAGTATGGGAAGCCATGTGGGCAGAGGACGGCCAGGGTCCCAGAGACTCTGGGTGGCTGCACCACTGACTGTCCCCCTAGCTTTCTCCTTGTCACTGATGCTCTCCGAAGCATACTAGTCTGAAAGTTTTAGGCAGATAAAACTAGTTTGAGTTATATATGATCAGTCTCCATCTTACAAGTGGAAAACTGAGGCAGAGGACAGTGGGGTGACTTGACCAGGGTCACACAGCTAGGAAAGTATAAGCCAAGATTCAAACCATGCTGCGCTGACTCCGCAGCCTGGGGCCTCAGTCTGCACTCGCAGCCAGCCCTTGGCCCTGTTGCCTGCGCCTGTCGACTCTCTCGCAGCTGCAGGCTGCCGTGGGCTCCTGAGCTCCCACCTGGCCCCAGCACCAGCAATTGATTGCTAATCGTAGCCTCCGAGCACTGAGTGCCTGCTGGGCCAGGTGGGCACTGCTGCAGAAGGAAGGGTGGAGGGAGTACCTCCACCCTTGGCCAAGGGCAAGGATTGCAGCCCTCAGGCTGATGTCCATACTGAGCCCAGAGCTTGCACCCAGCTGAGGCCATGCAGCCAAACCCCAAATCCCAGGTCAGGCCACACCTGGGAGAACCACCCCATCCCAGCACTGGCAGCAGTTAGCTCCTTGAGGATGGGAGTGTGGAATATGAACCAGGACTCCCCCATTCACCAGCCCTGTGACCTCATCAAGTGACTTGACCTTGTGTGTGTTCCTCAGTGTTCCCATCTCTAAATTGGGAATTATAACAGTATTGACGTCATAGGGTTGCTGGGGGGACTAAATAGCTTAATTTATATAAGGCACTCAGACTAGTACCCAACACTTAGTAAGCACTGGTACATAGTAGCTATTGCTCTCTTATTTATTTATTTATTTTTGAGACAGAGTCTTGCTGTGTTGCCCAGGCTGGCTCGATCTCGGCTCACTGCAACCTCTGCCTCCCCGGTTCAAGTGGTTCTCCTGCTTCAGCCTCCCAAGCAGCTGAGACTACAGGCGTGCACCACCATGCCCGGCTAATTTTTGTATTTTTAATTGAGAAGGGGTTTCACCATGTTGGCCAGGATGGTCTCAAACTCCTGACCTCAGGTGATCCACCCACTTTGGCTTCCCAAAATGCTGGGATTACAGGTATAAGCCACCGCGCTCGGCCTCATTTTTACTTTTAATGTTAAGATTTTATACATTATAATAGAGACAGGCTTACCTAGAGCTCCGGGCTTCGAGCCATCCTCCACCTCGGCCTCCCAAAGCTGGGATTACAGGTGTGAGCCACAGTGCCCGGCCTTTAATTTGTATTACCCGTATGTGCAGACAGCTAATGCAGGTCTTCATGTCTGGAAGGGGAACCTACAGAGACCTGAAGCCTCACTCTGCCTCATGGAAAAAGCAGCGGGTGACAGGCACTCAAGGTGCCAAGGACATCGGGAAAGTGATTGGGACAGATTAAGGCAACAAACTCTGTTTCCAGGAGCTGTTTTGTGTTCATTATCTATTTTTAAGCTATCATTTGTCGAGCGCTTATCCTGAGCCGGGCTGAATCTTTGCTCTCCTGACCTAGTTAGTTCTCATTCAACCCTGTGACAAGGGACGTGGGGCTCAGAGAACGGGAGGGTCTTCCCTCAGGTCACATGGGCAGAGTATGGAGAGGCAGGACTCGAATCAAGGTCAGTGTGATCCCAGAGCCTGAATGTGGAAACCCTGTCCTTTGCTGTCTCATGTCCCTACCTAGAAAGAGGTGCTGTGGCTCATGCTTATAATCTAAACACTGGGAGGCCGAGGTGGGAGGATCGCTTGAGCCCATGAGTTCAAGACCAGCTTGGGCAACATAGTGAGAACTCGTCTCTACAAAAAAAAAAAAAAAAAAATTTACAAATTAGCTAGGTGGCGGGGTGCGGTGGCTCACACCTGTAATCCCAGCACTTTGGGAGGCTGAGGCAGGTGGATCTTACAAGGTCAGGAGTTCAAGATCAGCCTGACCAATATGGTAAAACCCCATCTCTCCTAAAAATACAAAAATTAGCTGGGCAGGGTGGCGTGCGTCTGTAGTCCCACTACTACGGAGACTGAGGCAGGAGAATCGCTTAAACCTGGAAGGCAGAGGTTGCAGTGAGCCGAGGTCACATCATTGCACTCCAGCCTTGGCGACAGAGCAAGACTCCATCTAAAAACAAACAAACTAGGTGTGGTGGTGTGTGCCAGTAGTCCCAGCTACTTGGGAGGCTGAGGCAGGAGGATGGCTTGTGAACCCGGGAGGTCAAAGCTGCAGTGAGCTGTGATTGCTCCACTGCACTGTAGCCTGGGCAACAAAGACCCTGTCTCAAACACAAAAAGAAGTGCTAAGTATATGGCTGGTGCTTAGAAAAACAACCTTTTGGAATAACTTGAATAGTCCCTGTGTGTTTGAGACTCTGCAGTCAGCGGCAGTCTATACGGAACAGAGAGGAAGTAAATATTTGCCCCCTTCTCTCCAGCTCCAGGGGCTCAGTACCCACTCCACACCCTTGGTGCCATAACCACTCTTCGTGCCCACTCACACCCCAGCCCGCTCCTCCAGACCAACTGATCAGCTCCCTGGCCCCACCCTGAGGGTCTCCAATGCACTGGGGGCTGGTGGGGTCGGGGTGAGAGTAGAAATTAGAGACCAAGGCTGGGTGCAGTGGCTCATGCCTGTAATCCCAGCACTTTGGGAGGCCAAGGCAGGTGGATCACCTGAGATCAGGAGTTCGAAACCAGCCTGGCCAATATGGTGAAACCCTGTCTCTACTAAAAACACAAAAATCACCCGGGCGTGGTGGTGGGCACTTGTAATCCCAGCTGCTCTGGAGGCTGAGGCAAGAGAATGGCTTGAACCTGGGAGGTGGAGGTTGCAGTGAGCTGCGATGCACCATTGCACTCTACTCTGGGCAACAGAGCAATCCTCCAACTCAAATCAAAAAAAAAAAAAAAAAAAAGAAATTAGAGATTGAGAATTTTCCTCTGGAAAGTCAGACATCTGATCATGTCTGGGAGAAGGCACACGCTCTAAGGGGGCCGACCAGGGCCACCCACAGTTTCCAAGTCCTGAGCAGTCCTACACCTGGAACTGTAAAGGACAGGGTAGTGGGACCTTGCCCTTCAGGGGCTCACAGTCTGATGAGAGAGGTACAGCTTTGTCCTTGGAGTAGCCTAATGGGGGAGGCAGGATGCATGGACACTTGGAAGAATGCCCTCAGGACCCTGTCTGGAGATCAGCGTCGTTTAGGGGTGGGGCACCAGCTTTGGAGTTTCACTCAGGCTGAAGTTTGACTCTTATCTCTGCTGCTTATTAGCGGGTGACCTTGCATTTATCCTCTCTGACCCTCTGTTTCCCTGTCTGTAAGATGGGCATAACACCTACTTTGCAGGATTGTTGTGTGGGTTAAATGAGAGATCATGGGTGAATAAGTCATTTATTCTCTCCAAGCCTCCATTTCCCTATCTGTAGAATGGGCATAACACCTACTTTGCAGGATTGCCATGTGGGTTAAATGAGAGATCATGGGTGAATAGGCCTAGGACAGTACCTGACACTTAGTAGGTGCTCAGTAAACAGTGGCGGCAAATCACTGCAGGCAAAACTTTGCCCATTCGGGCCACTGGTGAGGGAGTCACCTAATCCAGCAGAGGCCAATTTGGGCATGTTGCTTTGGTGAGGTGAGGCTAGAACAAGATGTTCCCAGAGGCGGGGTCACAGGATGGGAGGGAGCCTGGGGAAGGAAGTGAGGAGGAGCTGGGGGCGTGGAAGTCCCTGGGAGGAGCCCACTTTCTCTCTCCATCCTTGCAAGGGAGGGAACGGGACCCCCACCCCCAGCAGCTCTGAGCTGCGCCAACCCATGGATGAGCTACTGTCACAGCTCAGGTGACCCGTAAACAAATGTCCTGGGGAGGAGGGGACACTCAGTCCACTTGAGGTCTGGCCTCTGCCAATCTCTGTGGCCTGCTCCCCTGGCAGTGACTCATCTGGCAGAGAGGCCAAGAACTCACCCTCAAGGGCCTCCCTCTGCGGGGCCTCCAGGCCCAGCTCCAGCCGTGGGGACAGAACCAGAGGAGTGGATGACCGGATGTGTCTCATTGTCCAGAGAGAGACACTGAGGGGAGAGGGAGGAGCAGCTGCCGCTTGTGGACCACTTACTGTGGTGGGGGCTTCGTCCTTGCTGCAGCCCTTTCTGGGCTGGTATTATTTCACAGATGAGAATCCAGGGCTCACAGAACCTAAGTCACATGCCCACCCCCCGGAGCGGGAAGTGAGAAGGTGGGACTTAAACCCAGCTCAGGGGCTGTCAGTGGAATGCCTTGGCCACTTATGTTCTCTTCAGAGCCAAGGGCAGAGCCCAGCACGGCACAGCTGGGCAGCACACACCCGGGCCGTGCTGGCTGGAGGGACCGCATCATGCACTCAGCTGCAGGTGCCCCAAGAAGCTGAGTGGAGAAGTTCGAGGCTGGCCAGGGAGGGGCGTCACAGGGCACTTTGGCCCCAGGCTGCTGCTCAGTTTCTGTGTAGTTTCAAGAGGATGTTTACCCTCCCTGGGCTGCTGCAGAGGTAAACACGATCCCTGTCTACCCTTTGGGGTGCAGAGCCCTGAGAGACACTCTTGGGGTAGATGGCAGCCACGGTGACTAATGGGCAGGACACGGAGCCCCAAAGAACCGGCTTAAAGGAGCTGGAAGGCCCCGTAGCAAATGAGAGGAGGCTGAGAGGTTGTACTGCAGACTCACCCAAGGGTCAAGCAGAGAAGACCAGTATGGGAACTGCAGCAAGACAGTTTTTTGTTTTTGTTTTTGTTTTTGAGACAGAGTCTCACTCTGTCGCCCAGGCTGGAATACAGTGGCGTGATCTTGGCTAACTGCAACCTCTGCCACCCGGGCTCAAGCAATTCTCCTGCCTCAGCCTCCTGAGTAGCTGGGATTACAGGCACCTGCCACTGCACCCGGCTAAATTTTTTATTTTTAGTAGAGACGGGGTTTCACCATGTTGGCCAGGCTGGTCTTGAACTCCTGACCTTGTGATCCACCTGTCCCAGCCTCCCAAAGTGCTGGAATTACAGGCGTGAGCCACCACACATGCCGCAAGAGAGTTTTAGGTTAGACGTCAGGAGGAACTGTGTGGGAGGTTAGACTCTAAAGCAGACTGAAGAGAAGGTGGCATAAGAAGGCAGGAAGCACCCTCAAGATGCAGAGGAGAAGCTCTGGTTGAAGACAGAGGGATGGAGGAGACATCTGCTGACACCCTGTCCCGAAGGATCAAGTCGGCCTTCTCCAGCTTGCCATGGCAACCAGAAGCCTGTCACACTTGTGGACAGAGGAGGTAGGGGAGGGAACAGGTCTGAAAAGGGACCTCTGACCTTGAGGTCAGGAGAGTAGGGTATGGACTGAAAGAAAGGCGGTGCCCTTCTGGGAGAGAGGGCCACAGGAGCAGGTGCTAGCGGTCCCCTCGGGCTGCCCCCCCACCCCACATGACACTCTGTGTTTTTCCAGTTGCTGGTGGTGACGTGGCTACCAGTCCCAGCTGGGCGAAGAACAGCCTGTGATTTCACCCTGGGCTGGCTCATTACCTGACGTCTCCGTGGCAACCAGCCTGTGACATCACGGGGCCAAAGTCCTCAGTGGGAGCAGGCAGCTTTGGCAGAGGCACCTGCACCCCAACTGAGGTGGGGGGCCAGGCAGGCTGGGGAGGGGGTAGGAGCCAGGAGTCTGCCAAGTCCACCACCGTCTCAACAAACGACCTTGTTCAAGTCACGCCTCTGCCAGGCTTGTGTCTGGCATCACCGCCAGCCTCCTCTGTGCCCAACCCCCTCCCCAACAACCTTGCTCCCTAGTCTGTGGCTGGAGAGTTGTAAAAAAGCTTCAGGGGGCCGGGCACGGTGGCTTATGCCTATAATCCCAGTACTTTGGGAGGCCCAGGCGGGTAGAGTTCGAGACCAGCCTGACCAACAAGGCGAAACCTCGTCTGTACTAAAAATATAAAAAAACTAGCGGGCATGGTGGCACACACCTGTAATCCCAGCTACTCAGGAGGCTGAGGCAGGAGAATTGCTTGAACCTGGGAGGTGAAGATTGCAGTAAGCTGAGATCAAGCCATTGCCATTATACTGCAGCCTGGGTGACAGAGTGAGACTCCATCTCAAAAAAACAAAAACAAAAGAAAAACACCTTCAGGGGATAGCCAGGTGTCCTAGAAATACTCTAATACCCCTCAAGTTCCCAGAGTCAGCCTATGGCCAGTGCCACCTGTCTGTACCTTGGTGGGTGCTGGCTTGTGCAGGACATGAAGAATTTCCAGAACCTCAAGATTGGCAACTTTCAAACTGTTTTGACCGGACACATAGGAGGAATGTATTTTGCATCACGACCCAGTATACACACATAGAAAATTGTTACTGTGTGTGTGTTGTGGACACACATGTGCACAGACTTGTATCTGCAGAAACAGAAACTTCATGAAGTCATACTTAACCTGACTTGCAGCGGGCTCTGATATTTTCCATTCTATTCCGTTCTTTTTTTTTTTTTTTTTTTAGATGGAATTTCACTCTTGTTGCCCAGGCTGGAGTGCAATGGCATGATCTTGGCTCACTGCAACCTCTGCCTCCCGGGTTCAAGCAATTCTCCTGCCTCATCCTCCTGAGTAGCTGGGATTACAGGCATCTGCCACTGCACCTGGCTAATTTTTTTTATTTTTAGTAGAGATGGGGTTTCACCATGTTGGCCAGGCTGATCTCGAACTCCCGACCTCAAGTGATCCACCTCAGCCTCCCAAAGTGCTGGGATTACAGGTGTGTGTCACCTCACTCAGCCTATTTCATTTAAAAAATAAGACCTAATAAATAAATGGCTTGCATGACCCACTGAAAGATGTACTCCCAGTTTGAACATTGCCTTTGAGGGGCCTGGACAACATGGCCTTTGTAGACATGAAGGTCCAGGAGCCCAGAGAGGGGCAGGACTAGCTCAGGATCACACAGCGGGGACTCAGGAAAAAGAACAAGATGAGCTGAGCGCTATGGTGTGCGGGCTTACGGCTCAGC
Organism: Sapajus apella; assembly: GCF_009761245.1. Classification (NCBI taxonomy): domain Eukaryota; kingdom Metazoa; phylum Chordata; class Mammalia; order Primates; family Cebidae; genus Sapajus; species Sapajus apella. Next base: position 9,732,041 of record NW_022436983.1, on the reverse strand, counting down.
CCACAGGATCCCATGCTGCCTTGGGTGCTCTCACCTCCTTAGACCTGGGTCATGGGCGGGACGGTTATTCAAGATCCTTCCTTGGCTCCAGTCTCTGCCTCCAACCTCCCTGACTTGCCCACCTACTTACAGCCTTTGGGTAGATCCCAGAAATCTTTGGGTAGATCCCTTCTGCAAACTAAGTCTAATCCAGATGGGGTGAACACTTTAATCTCACCTCCAATTCAATGCTCACCTTCCCCCTGCCAGCCAGGGCTGGTGACCTGTGGGCCACAGTGGGTTCTCCACTCTGCTGACCTCTGTCCTCTCTTGGCATTTCTTTTTCCTCTGGCATGCTGGGGTCCAGCATGAGGGATTTCGGAGAAAAGGCCAAGACATTGTTACTTTATCAGGGGCTTTAGGGTCTCACTGGGCCAATACTGGCTCACTGTTGAGACGTCTGTGTGGCAGGCACCCAAATATTCATGCCTTCACTCTTACCCAAATGTGCCATGAGTGCCTCTGTGTGCCAGGCCCAGTGGCAGGTGCTGAGGCTGCCGTGGTGAAGGAAACAGACGAGGGCCCAGCCCTGGCAGAGCTTGTATCCTAGTGAGAGTCAATGGATGAGATGGACACGTGTGATGAGGAGGGGCATGGGAGCTACGACCCAAACAGGATGGGAACAGAGAAAGGGTGGGCTGTATATCAGACAGTTGCGGGAAGCCTGGCTGAGGTCCTAAGCACTGGGGCAGAGAGCTTCGGAGTGAGGGAGTGAACCCAGAGCTGTGTGGGAGGGGGGAGCTCCGGGTAGAGGGAGGAGACAGCCAGTGCCGAGGGCTCCCCCAACTGCCCCCCCACTGCCCCCCCACTGCCCCCCCCACTGCCCCGAGGCAGGAGTGTCTGGGCAGCTCTGAGGATGCCCCAGGAGTGGGATCAGCGTGGTTGGAGAGGAGCGAGATAGGAGAGGGGTGGGGGATGAGGGGGAGCGGTCCCCCGATCTCCCAGCTTCCAGTGTATGAGTTCTCTGGGGATCCATCTGGGTGGCAGTGGGGAGAGGGGGGCTCCTAACGATAGAACCTCTGCCATGGGAGGCCTGACCTGGCTTGACCTCTTCCATTCCCTGCCCAACTCCCCTCTCCTCCTGTAGGCCCCCCCTGCAGCCTCTGGGCACTGAGGGCCTCTTGCCCTGCAAGCAGCCCTCTTAGAGGGTCTCAGGGGGGCCCAGCCGTGACTCCTTCCTAGTCGTCTGCTTTGTCTTGAACATCTCACGATCCTTGCCATAGCACAGGCTGGAGGTCTGGCTGCTCCCCTGCCCACCCCTCCCCTGCCTGCCCCACCCTGCGCTCTCTCACTGGTTATAGAGACATCTAACTGGGGCCTCACCTGCCTCTGCAGGCCTCCCACATTTCTGCACGAGATCTTGTGGGAACCTTCTCAGTTAGTGGGGGGACGTGAGTGGTTGGAGTCAGAAGACCGGTTTCCGCCACATTAGAGACGGGGTCATCTCCCTCCCCACCGACGATAGCGGCTTGCTTGGAAACATGGGGGCTTCAAGGCCTCTGTGTTCTCAGTTTTAGATCCCACTAGACAATTCCTGGTGAACAAAAATGGTCTCTCTCAATGGCCCACTCTGTAGATGAGGGGAAGGCACCTGCTCAGCCCTCGGAGGTGGTAAGGGTGGGGCTGGGATTCCGATGGGACAGTCTGGCTCCAGGCCCGGACCTGGTGGGCTTTGGAGGACTTCCTCAGAAGCTGCCCCTGAAATGAGGATTTGGGTACAACTCATACACGGTGAATCTTCCAGAGGAAGCCAGTAGGGAACTGGACGAGGGGAGGACAGAGGAGGCCAGCCAGGCAGGGGCGTGGTCTCAGGCCCGGCCTCAGCCTGGTCCTGCAGGGTGCGCTCACGTCCTTAGACCTGGAGCTGGTCGCCCACCTGCTTACAAATGTTGGGTAGATCCCAGAAATCTGTGATCTCTTCTGCAAACTAAGTCTAATCCGGTTGCGATGAAAACTTTAATCAGGAGGGTAAGTGACGGGGAGTTTTCTGATTCCAAAGGAGCTGGGGTCTTGCACCTGGCAGTCATTGGCTCGGGGACACTCTGGGTGGGGCCAATGGAAATTTGCCAAGAGCAGCCCGTGTAGAAAAAGCCTCAGGTGGTGCCTCTTAGAAGCCTTTCAGGGGCGGGAGGCAAAAACAGGAGAAAGGAATCCAGGCGAAGTGGGGGCAGCACACTTGTGGTCCCCTGACCCCAGTGATGCAGTCTGGCACCAAGTCCCTCTGCTGCCGGGCTGAGAGTGAGCGCAGGGACCTTTGTCTTCCAGGGAAGGAGGATGCCTGCAGCAGGGGAGCCCTGGGAGAAGGGAGGGGGAGACCCGGGATAGTCCTAGGAGAGGGCTAATAGGGTTTGCTGGTTGACTGGGTGGCCCTGGGGAGAATGGGGGATGGCAGGACCCTGAGAAACTCCTGGGTTGTAGTTGGTTCAGGGGGTGAGGGGCGTAGAGGGGAGGATGGACCCAGATTTGGGAGTCCTCTTTTTGCCCAGGTGCGCTTGAGGTGCCTCTGGGGCATCCACGTAGAGAGTTGGAAACTCAATTGGGAGCTCAAGTGTGGAGTTAGGGCTGGAGGTGTGCATATGGGCAGCAGGCAGCAGAAACACCCAGGCGAGACCTCCTGAGGAGAGAGGGTGGAGAAGGGCCGGGATGGAAGTGTGGTGCCAGCCAACAGGCAGGGGTGAGCCGGGGAGGAGCCACAAAGGGGACCCAGGACAGCAGCCAGAGAGGTCAGAGGCCAGGATAAGGGCGAGGTTCAAGAGGGCAGGCAGGCTGCACAGCTCGAGCTCCAAGAAGAGGCTAGAGCGGCCCCCATTGGACTTGGCCCCATGGAGGGTCCTGGCAGCTTGGCAAGGGCAGCCTCATGAAAGCCTACTAGGAGCGGGTGGAGGAGCGTGGAGGACGAGGAAGTGGGGGTGGGACCCAGCTCTCTGCACGTCCAGCGAGAAGGGAGCGGAGGAACGGGCACGTTGCTGGAGGGAAACTGGTCACGACAAGGTTCTGAAAAGACAGGAGATGCTTGGGCTGCTGGGATGCTGACGGCCCCACCCAGTGGCAAGGGGACAGGGGACAGAGGAGTGAGAATGCAGGAGGAGGTCCAGAGCCCAAGAAGCATGGCAGCATGTGCGATGCTGGATGAATGCTTCCAGCCGGATGGAGTGGAGAGGGCGCAGTGATGCCTTGGAGGGATGGTGGGAGAGCAGAGCCGCAGGGTGGTGGCAGGGGAAGGCAGGGGCAGGACCCAGCCTGGGGGGATGGGCCAGAAGGTCTTGAGTGCAGCAGGAGCAGCTCTTCCTTTGTTGCAGGAGGGAAAGGTGATGATGTGGGCAAAGGTGCAGGCAGGCTGGTGATTTGGTTGGAAAGATCCAGGTGACACCTTTCCAAGGATCCTGGACCCAGTGAGGGAGGAGCGAAGCCCTCAACAGTGTGCAGGGGAGGGGAGGGGGTGTGTTTCGTGTTTGGGAAGGAAAGATAGGGTGAAGCTGTCAACCTGGCAGGAAACAAAGGCAGCAGGAAATGGAGAAACAGAGAAGGATCCGGGCAGCCTCACGTCCCCTGTCCCTGGGGAGGCTGGAGCCACCAAGCTCACACGCAGCAGTCACTCTCCACCAACATTCAGCTCCTCAGATCCAGGCATGGGACGGGAGGGTCAGACTCAAACCGCCTGTGAAGGAGAGCTCGGAGGCCATGCCAGGGGGTCAGCTCGGCCAGGTGCGAAAGGGGACGGGAGGAGCTAGTCGGGGAATACGAGGGTGAATGGATTAAAGGTCTCTACGGGGCCAAAAACATGCTGGAGTGTGGGTGCTAGAAATCATGGAGTAAAAAGATGAGGCCAGTAATTCCCACTGAGGGGCACAGGCAGGAGGACATCTGGCTGGACCCTCTCCTGCTGTGGACTTGAGTCTGCTTCCTGTACAATGATGTTGGGTAAGAATAAGGCCATGCCCATCTTACGGGGGGCACGACCATGCTTTGTAAGCAGGAGAGGGCTGGGCTTTGCTGAGTTCGTTCTCTCGCTCTTATTTCCAGACCTGTTCACAAGTGCCCACAAGGACTGCCCCATGCCCCAGGGCACCAACCCCTTGAACCCAGATCTGCCCTCGGGCTGCACTCCCACTGTGGCTCCAGACAATGTCACTGGCAAGGTAACTGATTCCTGTGCCACCCATGCCCCGGTTCTGACCTGTCCCCTAGAGCTCCCCACAGGGAGCAGAATCCATTCCAGTCTCCTTCCTTCCCTGCCAAACCCGCTTCTCCCTGTGGAATCAGGGGCCCTAAGGCCTAGTATTCAGCAGCATGAGGGGCTGGACTAGGCTTGTTTAGGAGACCATCCACCCTGAAGGTCTTCCTGCACAAATTAACTCAGCCTTGCAGACGACACATTCCACTACCAGCCCACTGCTCATGAGCAGCCTCACAAATTATATATATTCATATAAATTATATATAATCTATATATAGTTTATATATAAATTATATATTATATATAGTTTATATATAAATTATATATTATATATAGTTTATATATAAATTATATATTATAT
>NW_022436983.1:9672356-9727364 GCF_009761245.1 Sapajus apella | reverse complement strand
ATTATATATTATATGTAGTTTATATGAATATAAATTATATATTATATGTAGTTTATATGAATATAAATTATATATTATATGTAGTTTATATGAATATAAATTATATATTATATGTAGTTTATATGAATATAAATTATATATTATATGTAGTTTATATGAATATAAATTATATATTATATGTAGTTTATATGAATATAAATTATATATTATATGTAGTTTATATGAATATAAATTATATATTATATGTAGTTTATATGAATATAAATTATATATTATATATAGTTTATATGAATATAATTTATATATAAATATATTTTATGTAAATGTACTTATAATGTTTATAAAATATATTTGTATTTTTATATATAATATCTATATATAAATTATGTATCTACATTTCTCAGTCCAGATTGATTTGGAAGATCACTAAGGGTCACAAGGGACCCCAAATTCTGGTGCATAATTTCCACCCTTGCCTCAGGGTCTGTGGCATGAATCCACCAGTGGATGTCATTACCATTCCCCTGAGTACACCCCTCCTGCTAAGCCCTGTGCTCGGCTCTCTGCCTCCATTGTTATTCAGGCCTCACCACAACTCGTGGGGTGAATGGCATTGCCGCTATTTTGCAGAGGAAGAGACGTATTCAAAGCTGTTAGGGATAGTCTAGGGATGCCAGCTGGGAGACGGCACAGTCAGAGCCCACGCCCAAGCCTGCTGTCTAAGCTGCACCCGCTGCCTCTCTTCCCAGCGCCACTGTGGCCCCCTCCTTCTTACTCTGCATGCCAGGGACACCAGGGCATGACACACGAGAGGGCAGACCCTGACCTCACAAAGCACCAGAAGGCTGACCCCCACCCTCACCCAGGGCGCCAGAACTCGGGCCATCTGCAGGCACAGTGTGCTGGGCCCTGCCTGATCCTTTCTCTCCTCTTGTTTCAGGACAAACAGATGGATTTCTGTTGGGATCCTTGGCAGGTCGGTGCACAGTGTGTCCCCCAGTCTAGCCAGCCCCAGCTGACACCACCACCCCTCCATCCTTTGTGCCAGCCCAGGCACACAGTCCTGCCGGCCCTGGGGAAGGGTGGGTCTGATGAAACTGTGGGTGGAGGTGGTCTCGTGGGAGTTGGTAGGATCTCCCCGGCTTTAGCCGCCCTGTCCTTGCCCACTGCCCAGAGGATCTGGTTGGCTGGGAGACAGGGATGGGTAGTGCTGGAGGGATGTTGGCCCCCCTCTGCTCAGACCTCCTGCCCTTTCCTTCAGAGGTGCTTCCAGACCACCAATGGCTACCTGTCCAACTCCAGGTCCTGCTCCAGCAACTACAACGTGGCAGCCCTGGCCACCTCATCCCTTGTGGGTAGGTTCTGGCTGCCCCTCTCCCGCCCGTGGAGACCGCACGGTCCCACCCTAGACACTGGCAGTGGGAAGGACACAGCTAAGTTGCAGGTGGGAGGATGGCAACCTTGTTGGATTCTCCGTTTTCTAAATGCCAGACTCCGTGCTGGGTTCTGCGGGTCACAGGGGGACCGGTGGCTCAGGGTTCTGCTTTGCTGCAGGTCAGCATGGTCTGGTTAAACTGCTGGGATCTCAAGAAGCTCTGAGGGGGTTGGCCAGAGTTTTTCAGAGGTCTGCCTAGGGTGCTCTCCCTGCCTCTCTGCCAGTCACATCACCTTAGGTCAGGTTCCCTGGAAGCAGAGCCTGGCATGGGCATGACTACAGGTGATTCCCTGGAGACTGGCCTTCAAGAGAAGCCAGCAGGCATTGGGGGACGCAGAGGGGGTGGGGAAGGGGCTCAGCAGGAGTCTAGCCCTGCCCACGGGGTCTCACCGGGAGCTTGGGAGCATGCATGACACCCCAGAATTGACAGTATGCCAAGGGGAGGGGTCGGACTTTATATTCCCCCATAGTGACTCACTGACTGCCCCGGGGAAGACTCTGCAACCTCCAGAGGAGGCTCCCGGGACCTCAGGGCAGTTCTCCAGATAAGGGTGTGAGCTCACAGCAGCAGCACCTGAAGCAGCTGGCCATGGGCTCCCAGGCTAGTAGAGGTGGTTTTGGTGGCTACCACGGCATCAGGTGGCCCGGCACTAAATCCCACCCAGCTCCCCTGGAACCCCTGGGGCCCTCCTTCCCCGATTGTCATGTGCCTTTCCTCCAGCCAAGGACCTTCCTCCACCTCACCTGCCCTTCAAGGGCCACTTGAACCCCAACCGCCTCCAAAACACCCTCTCCAACTGCCAACACTCCCCAACTTGGTGGGAGGGAGAGTCTCCTCTTTTCTCCACACCCCCGTCTTTCCCGTTTTCCCCGCTGTAATTACCTTCGTGCATACTTCTGCCTCCTTAAATATCGCCATTCCTCGCACCATGGCTTCGGGGACCTGGGTGACTCCCAGATCTGTTCTCAGCCTTGGTTAATGGCCGTGCCCTCTTCATCTTCTACATCCAGCAGCTCTGCAGCCCTGACCCCTCCTCTCCGTCTGCCCAGCCCTCGCCTCGTTTCTTGTCGGGTCCCTGCGGTAGCCCCTAATCCTCCAACTAGAGTACTTTCTAAACAGGAGTGCCAACTGGTCAGTCATGCTCATTACCCTGCTGTGGCTCCCCACTGCATGAGAAGAACATCTGAGCCCCTCACCTGGTTCTCTCCAAACCTGTCCTGGTCCTGATCAGCTCCCAACCTCTCCTGCCGCCCAGTCCAAGTGTGGACCCCATGTCTCACCCAGCTAGTCCCAGACCACGCCAGACTCTTCCATGCCTTCATCCTCTTCTCATCTCTGAAAAAGCCTCCCATCTTGCCTCTGTCTGTCTATGCCCAACCCAACTTCAAATTCCAATCCCAGGTCTCCTCTTCCAGGAAGCCTTCTCTGCCTGCTCCACCCACCCAGGTCTCACCTTCAGCAGAGCTGGCACGGCCACAGGGACTTTCTTTCAGAATGTGTTTAAAGGATCCTGGAGAAAGCTGGGGGATCATGAGTGGTCCTTGGGTGGATCTCCTTGGGCGGAAGGGTCTGAACTTGGTCAGAAAGGGAGTGAGGGGTGTGTGGTTGAGGAAGAAGCACCAGTGGGCAGGAACATGGACTGGGAGTTGGATGCTGGGGGGAAATGCACACACCGGTGGGTGGGGCATGCAGGGGAGGTCTCAGGGCAGGAGTGGGCAGGAGGCGCTGGAGGGCGCAAGGAGTTAGATGGGTACAGGTCCCTGGGGAGGCGTTGGGCATTGATGGAGATTGTGGTGCACTGAAAGAATGTCGGGTACAGGCCCCTGGGTGGGCTGAGGCACGGGGGCCAGTCCCTGAGCTGGGGCTTGTGTCAGGACAGTCACCCAGATGCCCTCCGTGCCCCCAGGGGTGGTACAGAGCATCAAGGACCACATCACAAAGCCCACGGCCATGGCCCGAGGCCGCGTGGCCCACCTCATCGAGTGGAAGGGCTGGAGTGCCCATCGGGCAGGCTGGGAGCTGTCCCCAGCCGAGGACGAGCATTACTGCTGCCTCCCGGATGAGCTGCGTGAGGCCCGCTTTGCTGCAGGTCAGCATGGAGAGGGACTGGCCGGGGCGCTGTGGGGGTGAAGCTGGGCCCTTGGGGGGCCCAGACCACTGCATGGGAATTGTCTGAGCAGGAAAAAATAATGGCATGGGGGGGATTCAGTGAGCACTTCCGACCACTGGGGTGTGGATGGGCGGCCCAGAGAGGCAGCCACCCTCTAGCCTGTCCTGCAGCAGCTCCGGTGGGCACTGAGGTTGTCCCCACCTGTGCCCCCGAGCCAGATCTCGCTGTCCCCTCAGGGGTTGCCGAGCAGTTTGCCATCACGGAGGCCACACTGAGCGCTTGGTCCTCGCTGGACGACGAGGAGCTGCACCCCAAGGACAGCCCCCAGGACATCAGCCAGCTCCAGGGTACAGCCCAGGGGGTCCAGGGTGGGTGAGCAGAGTGGAGCTGAGCCTGCATGCCTGCCCACCAGCAAATGCAGTGTGACCTCAGCCGAGCCCCTTCGTTTTCTCAGCCTAAGTTTTTGCATCTGCAAAATGGGGCAGTGATCCTTGGCCTGCCCATTGCCCGGCAGTGTCAGGAGCGTGATGGAGAGAATGAGCACAGCAGAGGCAGGAACTGGGCGCTTGCCACACTGAGGCTGGGCACGAGGCATCTCACAGAATCCTCATAGCAGTCCTAGGGAGTGGGTTCTGTTGTCCCCACTTTTCTAATTAATGAGGAAACTGAGGCACTCAGGTTCAGAAACTTACTCCAAATGACACAGCTAGAAGCGTCAGAGACAGATCTGAAATTTAACAACGGGTACAAGCAACCGCCTTTTTAGAAGCCCAAGTTACTACTGAGGGCTTCCAGAAGCCTTGGCCCTGGGGGAAACCTGCACGTAATCCTCTCTGACAGATGGAGAGGGATGGGGAGGGGACAGAGGTTCACGGGGAGCCCTGTTGCCCCAGTTCTCAGAGAGCACAGGCTGGCTCCAAGCCCACTCTTAACTCCTCCGTTTACTGCCTTGAGGAGGAACCTGGAGCTCAGAGAGTTTTGGTGACTTGACAAAGGTCACACGCTCCGCAGTTACACAGTGAGATTTGGAGGCAGGTCTTCTGCCCTTGCCCTCCTTCCCACACCCAGAGAGGACGAGGATCTGGATCTGGGACGCCATTCCTCCCTCACCCGGTTGCTTTTCCAGACCTGGAGAGCGGCTACCTTCAGGACAGCCTTCCCAGCGGCCCCTGGCAGGACGACAGCATTCAGGCCTTCTCCTCACCCAGCCTCTCCTCTGACAGCTGTCCCTCACCTGAGGCACCCCCCAGCACTGCTGCTGTCCTGCAGCCTCCAAGCCCAGAGCTGCAGCATCGGCGGCAGCTGCCTGGGACCCAAAGACCCAAGGGTGGGACCCACCTGCCAGGCTCCCTCCCCTCTGTGGACAGCGGCTCCCTCTGGGAGGAGGAGGACGAGGTGCTCTGTAACTGAGGAGGGGCTGTGCTCACACCACCATCTCACCTCGTGGGCAGCCCAGGCATATCTGGACCCCGGGGTCCAGGGCAGGGCATCTCTTGTCCCCTCGGGTAGGCACAGGGTCGGTGCAGCAGGGATGGGGCCAGCGCTCATGGTAGCCTCTCTGTGCCTCGGTGGACCTGCCGCTGGCAGTAGGAGCATAACCCCCTCCCCCTTCATTATGTCACTCAGGTGGGCACCTTCCCCTGCAGGGTGTCTGCCCTCAGGGAACTCAAGGACTCTCAGAAACACCAGGGCAGACCGGCCTGGAGGAGCCACAGCCAGGCCCCAGAGGGACAGCCAGGGAGAGAACTGGGACCCACTTAGAGCAGGGTCTGGGAACCCTGCCTGTACCTGGGGCTCAGGCCCTCCCCACTCCCTCTGTGTATCTGCCCCCCAGCAAAGGTGGGGTGACCACTTCTGGTAGCTAAGCACCCGCTCCCCAGCTCTCCTCACCAGGACATCTGTCTCTGTGGAGTGTGTCTGTCTGTCCCTCCCTCTCTGAACCTGCGTCCTCGGTGCTCCCTGCTCCTTGCCCCAGGGAGCCCACTCCCCCTCCTTGCAGCTCCCTCCCATCTCACTCAAGGTTCTCTGAAGACATTAAAGTGGTGGATTCACCTTGGATGACCTTGGCCTGGTCTCTGCTGGGAAAGATGTGACCTTGGGCCCCTGGGTGGAGACCAGAGGGAGTCAGGGAGGCCCCATAACCCCAACACACACAGACTGCTGCTACCCAGCCTGAGAGGACCCATGGACGATGCCCAAGGCTCTATGGACTCCCCAAGAAGCCACACTTGGGGACCCGGCTTTATGAGCTGTGGCTCAGCCGAGCAGGAGACCAGGGCTTCAGTGACACAGGGTCCTGCTTATCCATGAGGACAAGCATCACAGACCTGGCGGGAGCCCCTCTTTCCCTGGCATCTCCCTGGCAAGAAGTGGAGCATGAGGAGGAGCCCAGGGACCCGAGCCTGCAGTGCCCATGTGGCCATGGGAAACTCATTCTGGACCAGTGCAGGTGGGGAGGTCATGTCCCAGGCCAGCACCCTTGCAGCTGAGACGAGGGATGGACAGCAGCTCTGGGAACCAGCTTTATTTTTCTCAGGAGCCTCTCACTGGGAATCAGACAACCCCAGAGAGCATCTGTGCCTGCCCTTGGTGACAGCATACCCCAACCTTGTCATTCATTAATGTGATGGTCAGTCACTGAGCACCTGCCAGATACTGGTCTTCTGGCATCTCACGCTCTGAGCTCTGTCCAAGGTGGGACTTGGCTTTCAATCAGGAGCCATCGTTTCTCCCAGAATGAGCCATTCTCTTCTGGGCTGGGTTACAGCTGCCTCTTATGCCAAGGAATGGAGTTGGGCTGGAGGGAGGGATGGGTGGTGATGGGGGAAGAGAGGCGGGGTCTCAGCCCAACCTCAGCACCAGGGCAGCTGGGGTGCCCTGCTTCATCTTGCTGGGTCGGCTCACTGTGGGGCTGGTGGATTTGTCAGGTTAGAAATTGCTTTCTTCATCTAGAACAGAGAAAGGGGGTGGGGGTTGAGAGAATGTAGAGGAGGTTGAGAGGGGGGCTCCAGCATTTTTAGTTCCCCTAAGGGTTGTTTCTGGGCTGAATAGCAGAGCCCGTGCCACCCCATTGCACAGATGGGATCACCAAGGCCCAGAGAGGGGCAGGCTGGCCACTGGCCAGAAAACAAGGGAGGGAGAGCCAGGCCCAGTGGCCAACCTAGGCCAGGAAGAGGGGCTCATCAGTATCCTCTGAACCCCCCAGGTTTGTATGGGAGCATGCTGGTGTCCCCCCACCTCCCCAGCCTTCTCAGCATGGGTCCCCTACTTTGCTCTGCCCTGGAGACCCTGGTACCTCTACCCAGGACACGCAGCCCACAGCTCTGCCCCGCGATGTCACAAAGAGGGACTGAAGGTTCAACAGCTCAAAGAGGTTGTGTGCCTGGAGGAGGGATTGTTAGGAAATACTGGAGGGTAGAAGGCGTTCAGCCCACCTTCTGGCCACCTTCAGGCCCACGCCTCTGAGCCAGGAAGAGGGGCCGGGCCTGATGTGGGTGGGAGACCAGAGACCCAGGTCTGCAATGTCCAGTGTGGCCACTGGGGGATGCCAGAGTCCATGCAAGAGGCTGGGTGGGCAGCAGGTGGACAGGACCCAATATTCAGCACCCTCCAGCAGCACAGAGGGGGCAGCGCCATCTCCAGGTCCCCTGCCGGCTTCTGCCCCTCCCCCGCCCATGTGTCAGGCTCTGTCCCGAGTGGCTACATCATTTGTCCAAGATCAGACAGAGAAAATGTGCTGGACCTGAAACTGAAATGCACGTGTGCCTTGATGCAACCCCATTGCCAAGCCCCCCACTTCTCTTTTCTCTTCTCTCTGCATCATCCCCACAATCCTGGCAGTGAGGGGCGACAGCGCGGTAGCTGCCCTGTCCACCGTGCTGGTGAGGACACAGACCCAGGAGGGGCAGGGGGCAACATAAGGCAGGCAGGTGGGCGGGGGTGGGAGGGGAGGCTGGAGCCTGAGCTCCTTATCAGCTCTTCCCCCACACAGGGGCCTCGTGTGCCTGCACTCCCTAACTTTCCTGTTACCTCATGCAGGGAGGTCTCTGGGGACAGCTTCAGGGTCACTGGTTCTGTGGGGCAGCCCCCAGCCAAGATGTCCTGGAGACACTGCCAGGGGTGGGGAAGGGTCATGGGTGTACAGCCAGCACCTCCAGGCTGCCTCTCTCAGACCACCTCTCCCTCAGATCAGCGGGCCCCTCCCCCACTAGCCCTGCTGGCTGATCCCCGCCCCATCCCCACGGCCCTCAGGAGTACCCACCTGATGTCCCGGAGCCCAGGAAAGAGGCTCAGCCTGGAGGGCCTGCACCAGCGGGGGCCTTCGCACGATGCCCACCAGGATCTGGGACTCTGGCAGGTGGAGAGGGAGAGGGAGGGAGGCGTGTTACAAAGAACAGGGACTCACATTGACTTAGCACCTATTTAGCCCAGAACTGTGCTGGGTGTTGCTGTGGGGCTACTGTAACTATTGTCACCCTTTATAAAGGACAAGAAACAGGCTCAGCTGCACAGAGAGGCTCATTGTCTTGCCCAAGGACATTGAGCTTCTGAAGTAGAGGTGTGGTAGCTGAGGGTGGCCAGCAGGGACCCTGGCCACCACAGAGATCCCCCACGTTGCAGGTCGTCAAGATTGGAGCAAGCTGGGGGTGCTGGCACCATGACGTCTGTGTGTCAGGGCTGGGCTCTCTCCTTCATTTCCCAAGAGGTTTCACATCTGGCTCAGCCCAGTGAAAGTGTGAGCCCAGGAGGCCACCATGTTCTGAGGCCCTACTGTGTGCTGGGGGCCTTGGCAAGCTTCACTCTGGCTTTAAAATGAACAATGAGGCTATTTCTTGGGTGAGCAGTGGGACCCCACAGCCTGGGCCTGTGTTGGTTGAAGCACTTTGCTGTGGCTCTAAGGGTCAAAGAAGACTTTGTCTTAGAGGCTCATTCTTCCTTTGCTCCAGGAGGTGAAGCCTCTTGGTGGGGTCATCCCAACGCAAACATTTTCAGATGAGATATTTGTCATGTTCCACGGTGTAATGCTAACAGTCTTCCGATTAGTGGGGAAAAAAGGGCCCAGCATTTGGGGTGAGAACGTCTGGCCCTATACTCTCTTGAGCCCTACTTTCCAGATGATGAAAATGCAGTATGTAGAGCTTCAGTGGAATATTCACAATTCCTTAGCTCATAAGTGGATCTATCCTTCTGAGGGTGGGCATAAGGGTGACCCATATGGTTGTACAGGTTGCTCACTGCACAAGGTGCCTACCCAAAGTGCAAGTGGAGACCAAAATCCAGCTGTGCTGTGCTTGCCAGGTGTGCACCTTGTCTCATTTGCACAGGGAGACATGGGGCTGACAGCGGCCTTGAGTGGGCAGGGCTACCCCCTAAACCCCCCTTGTCTTCCGGATGCAGATACTGGACTTGTCCCCACAGGAAAGGATGCTCTAGTAAAGGTTTCCCCAAGCACTGGGTTCCACACCTTTTAACAAGGGCCACCATGTTTTTGTCTTTAAGGAGATGTTTTCCTCATGGCAACAGGGATCTGGGGGAGGGGCCTCATCTGGGAAACGCTTGAAGGGAGGCCTGAAGGGAAGCTTCTGAAAGACCCTGGTGGTGTCTGCAACCTCTTAACCCAGCAGCTGCCCAGGGGCTGCCCTACAAGCACCCGGCCGTCTGTCTTTAGACAAGTCAACCACCCCAAGGGAGGAAGGCCGTGATCTCCATTTTACTAATGAGGAAACTGAGGCTCAGGCAAAGTGACTTGCCCAAGGTCACACGGTTGCTTGCTAAGCCACAGAGCCTGGATGCAGATCCTGTCTGCCTGACGGGTCCAAGCAGGAGGCAGAGGGCATCACATACACACACCCCCACCCCCCGCTGCCGACTTCCTCCCCTCTTCTGGCTGGCACCTGTGCTCTCCACCAGGGGATACTCGGCTATGTCTGTGGAGGTCACGACCTTGACCACCTCCTCCAGCGGCATGTCCTTGGCCAGCATGGTGATGCTGTGGTTCATGAAGTGTTCCACCCTCACATGGTGGGAGCTGCGGGCAGAGGGGCTCCCATCAGGTTCCGGAGTCAGAGATGTCAGACCCAGGCCAGGCAGGGGCATCTTGGGGGAGCTTTGCTGGAACCAGGGACTCACGGCTCTGGAGTGTGGGCAGAGCCGAAGAGGTTCCTGGAATGAGGGACGCCTAGAACCCACAGTGGGAGGAAAACTTGGAGACCACGTCCCTGATGGCCCAGTTCCGAATCCCCATCCCCCACGCCTCCATGTCCTCCAGTCAGTTCCACTCTGGCCTTTTTTACCCAGCAGGCTTCTCTGGAGAATTTCATTTGAATAAAAAGTATCTGTGGCTGGGCATGTACTGGCTCACGCCTGTAATCCCAGCACTTTGGGAGGCCAAAGCAGGTGGATTCACTTGCGGCCAGGAGTTCGAGACCAGCCTGGCCAATACAGTGAAACCTTGTCTCTACTAAAAATATAAAAACAATCTGAGCATGGAGACACGTGCCTCGTCTGAGCTACCTGGGAGGCTGAGGAAGGAGAATTGCTTGAATCTGGGAGGTGGAGGTTGCAGTGACTGATTGTGACACTGCATTTCAGCCTGTGTGACACAGCAAGAGAGACTCTAGCTCAAAGAAAAAAAAAAAAAAGGTATATCCTTCCTCCAGGGTAAGAACTTGAAGGTTTGGAAACCACTGGGGCGACAGCCCCATTTTACAGAAAAACAGGTTCACAGCAAGGCAGCAGCTTGCTCATGTTTGGGATGGGGCCTCGGACCCAGCGACTCTCACAGCCTCTTTGATCTGCTTCTCTGGCGCCAGAATCTGCTCTGGTCCGATACGTCTCAGAGTGAGGACCTCAAAGCCCATTTCCGTTCTTGTTCCACCTCCTGCTCCTAAACTCCCAGTGAAGGCAGCAGAAGTGGGGAGAAGGGGGGACCCCCAGCTCTGGTGCTGGAGCAGGACACGGCCCCTCTCCGAGCCCCGGCTTCCTCACCCTGCACATGGGGCAGTGTTCATCCTCCTGCTGTGAGGACCGGCTGACCGCTAGACAGACACTGAGGCCTGAAGGCCGAGGCCTTGCCCAAGGTCACCCGGGGCACTGGGGAAGTGGAGACCGGAGCACAGCTGGTGTCACCCCTCCCAGCCCCCATGTCCAAGGTCAGCTGCGGTGGCCTTTCTTTTTTTTTTTTTGAGACAGTGTTTCCCTCTTGTTGCCCAGGCTGGAGTGCAATGGTGTGAGCTTGGCTCACTACAACCTCCACCTCCAGGGTTCAAGCGATTCTCCTGCCTGAGCCTCCCAAGTAGCTGGGACTACAAGTGCATACCACCACACCCAGCTAATTTTTGTATTTTTAGTAGAGACAAGCTTTTACCATGTTGGCCAGGATGGCCTTGATCTCTTGACCTCATAAGCTGCCCGCCTCGGCCTCCCAAAGGGCTGGGATTACAGGCGTGAGCCAGCGCGCCCAGCCTGCGGTGGTGTTTTTTTTTAGAGGTGCCCTCCATCCCCGACCCTGCCCAGACACTGTGACCCTTTCAGCCAGCCTGAGGTGGGTGCCGCTCACCCGATCCTGCGGCCCAGAATCCGTGGCAGGTATGGCAGCTTCTTGACGATGATGGTGCCATCGTAGAAAGAGGGCTGGCAGCTCTGTGCAATGGCATTGGCTGCCAGCACTGCCATCAGCACGGGCAACGCATGCACTATCTGACCGGTCATCTCAAAGGCCAGCAGCGCCGTGGAGATGGTGTGGGTCACAGCCCCTGAGAAGGCTGCAGCCCCTGTGGGGGCAGAGTCAGGCAGAGCAGCTCAGGCCAGGGGCCAGCCTCATGTGAGGGCAAGGCTGGCACAGCTGCAGCCAGGGTCCAGGCAACAGGCTGGGCACTGTGGGAAGTGCCCCAAGGCCTGAGCTTGATGAGAAAAGAGGAATAAGGGAGGCCACGGGGGATGGAGGACAGGACAGGAGCCCTGAGGGAGAGATGGGACCTGGGGAATGGTGGGGCTCAGGAGGGACAGGCCCCCATGAGGGATGGGGGACTCACTGGGGGCTGGGGGGCTGCTCCGTGCCCTATGGAACCACTGATTGGTTCTCCAGGTCCAGCCCAGCCCCACGATGTTGCCCACCCTGACACACTCACCTGCCAGGGCATACCCACCAGGCATGATGGGATTGGTGACCCCTCCAGCCACGATGCCCTCAGGGAAAACGAAAGAAACAGTCTCCCCAAAGAGGCGCCCGATGGCAGCTCCTGGCCACAGACTTAGGGTGAGGGGGAGCCAGGCTGACCCAGCCCCCACAGCTCCCCATCCCTGAGGACCATCCTCAGTACCACCCCAGAAGAGGGTGAACCAGGAGCCATGGCCCTGCCCCAAGAACCCCGAAACTCTCAGAACCTCAGGGCCCCAGACTTACCGAAGACGAAGACGGGCATGAAGTACCCAGCAGGCATGGGGATGGTGGTGGCCAGAATCAGCATCCAGAACTGTGAGAGGGGGAGCCCAGGGCAGAGGCTAGAGGCTGCTGGGCGAGGTGTGGATAAGGGAGGACAGGACAGGGGACAGGGGCCCATCCTAGACAGAAAGAGGGTGCCTGGCCATGTGCCTATTGTCAGAGTCTGGCATTAGAGGAGGGTCCTCACCCTAAGAAATGCCCTCTGTGTGCCTGGCACTGTGCCAGGTACGTTCCTTTTTCCCTCCTCAGCCTTCCCAGTAACCACCCCATTTTAAAGATGGGAAGACTGAGGCCCAGAGAGCTGAAGCCACTTGCCCTGGACCATGTGGGGAGCAGGGAGCACATCATGAAGTATGGGTGGGAGGCCTGGGCTCCATGCCACCAACTGCGGGAAGGCACCCTCCTCCCACCAAAGCTGGTCCTGTCTCCGTGTACACCTGGGGTCTGGGGGGCCCACCTTCATAACCAGGAAGAAGGCAAGGGTCCCAAAGATGGTGAACCTCGGGTGGTACCATTCCCACCACAGGTGCTGGGGGTCGAGCTCCTCAGGCCAGGGTGGGCTGGAGTTCCGGGTCATCAGCACCCAGGAGTGGTTGTCGAACAGGGAGTCCAGATGCTGCTGCATGGACAGCTGGGGCGGGGCAGGTGGGAAATGGACGTGAGGGGCCTGAGTGGCAGACCCCAGCCACCGGGCACAACCTGACCCCGCCTGGAATCCTCCTCTGCCACTACCCAGCGGGGGACCTTGGGCAGAGCTCTGAAAGCCATCCCCACCCCCCCACCCAGCTACGGTCTCCTTATCTGTAAAACGATGCCCAGGCGTTGCCCTTGTGGGGTACTGAGGGGATTACGTGAGATACATGCAAAGGGGAAAACAAATGGGGGTCCCCACTCTTGCCACTCCAGCTCAGGGCCCCTTACCCGAGAAGCTAGGAAGCGGCCCACGCCAGGCGGGTAAGTGATGGAGGCGAGAACCAAGGCGGCCAGGGCGGAGTACACAGGCTTGCTGTGGGGCGTGGGTGAGCTCCAGGGCTGGCCTTCCCTTTCCCCCATCTGGAGGAGAGGGAAGCAGGGCCTCGCCCAGGCAGGACAGCAGGGCAAGGACCAGGGAGGAAGAAGAGTGGGAACAGAGGACATGGACTGGGCCTGCTCCATGAGACAGGACCTGTGGGTCAGCCCCACACTCCTGGGTATTTTTAGGGATAGAGGCTGATAGGGGAATTGTGGCACAGGCAGGCTGGGGGGAGGATAGAGTGGGGCCAGGACAGGGCGGGGCTCATGCACCTGGGGCAGGAGGGCTCAGTCAACATAAGGTTGGGGGTACACAGCGGGTGGGGCTCACTGAGAGGCCCCCAGCCCCTAGTCCGGAGCCTACCTAGTGGTCATGAGCTTGGAGCTGAACCGATTGTTCTTGATGAAACCAAAGAAGACTCGCTGGCAGAAAAGGTAAGCGCAGCTCACAATGCCACAGATACCCCTGGGGAGCACGGAGCCGTGAGTCCAGAGCCCAACCCCAAAACCAGAGGTCCGGTCCAGACCTGGGGGATGCTATGTTGGACTCTCAGGAGCCCAAGGTCCCACTCACCCCAGCACCACAAAAAAGAAGATCTCTGGCAGGTCGAAGGGGACGTCCACCCGGAAACTGGTCTTGAAGAGGGAGGTGATGGTCTCTGGGGAAGGAGGGCAGTGGGGAGCCTAGATGGTGCTCCCACCCACCCAAACCCAAGTCCCAGGGTAACAAGCCAGGGTGGAGGGGTGCCAGGTCCTGACCCTGAATCTGTTTCCTGGCATTCGAGGCCCCCACAATCAGGCTCCTGCCTCCCTGTCCAGCCTCGCCCCCTTCTACCCTCAGGGCCCCTGCCCTTCATGCTCCACACGGGTCAGCCCTTCCATCCTCCCAGAAGGAGGTGGAAACAGGGAAGAGGGAAACGGGGGGGGGCAGGGTGGAGAGAAGGGAAGAGCAAGGAGTGTATGCAGGGGAGGAAGGGGGGACCCTTGCCCTAGCCTCCAGGCAGGGCCAGAGTCAGGCAGCCCGGGGGGCTCACCCTGCTCGCTGTTGAAGACCGCCAGGAGTCGGAACATGAAGGCCCCGCAGGTGGCTGCAAAGAAGCCCCTCCAGTAATCCCAGACAGAGAAGTGGGAAGACATGACCTCGATGCTAAACAGGACGCCTGGGGGCGACACTGATCTCAGGTGGGCCCCCCACCCCACCCCCACCCACCTGCGGCTATAGAGCCCCCTCCCCATGTCACCTCCTCCCTGACCCATCTGTCCTGCTCCCCTACAGCCTGGACAGGAACAGACAAGAGGGGAGGGCAGGGCATGCGCCCTGGGTGGGGAGGACCTCGCTGCCCAGGGACCCATCCAGCCTGGGATGCAGATGTGCGACCTCTGACTATCGGGCGGGGACGGTTGCGATCCCCATTTTACAGAGGAGGAAGCTGGGCTCAGAGAGGCCAACGGGCCAGGATCACACAACAGGCGGTGGATTTCAAACCCGTCTGTGTAATGTTATCTTGAAGCCTCTCAGCACCGACAACCACGTCCCCTCGCAGTGGGTGGCTGTCCCCAAGCAGAGCTGAAGTAAGAACTAGAATGAGCCCCGTCCCCTCCTCCAGGCTCTCTGCGGGACTGAGGGAGCCCAGGGTGTGAGAGGAGGAGCATGAGGGACCCAGGGGGCGGGGCACGAGGGGTCTCACCGCTGAAGGGAGCTGCGAAGACTGTGGCCACACCCACTGCCGCCGCTGCCGCCAGCATTTCGGTTTGCTTGCTCTTGTTCTAGGGGGATCCGAGTCCAGGGCTCAGCGTCAGCCCCTCCCTCCCCACTCCCACTCCTCCAAGGAAGCTCCCCAGCCCCTAACCTCAGGCTCCCCGATGGTCGCTGTGCGCACACGGCCCAGATAGGCAGCCATCATCACAGACAGGTGCACGAAGGGACCCTGCAGAGGGAGGGGTGAGCCCAGGGCCCAGGTGAGGGCAGCAGAAGAGCCTCACCCAGAGGCCACCGCAGGGCTTCCCCATCACGCCCTCTCCTCCATCTCCCCAACCCCCAGGGCTGTCCTCAGGTGGCTTTTGTCACACTCTGGGGACCTGGCCTGCCTCTTCCCCCAAGACTGAGCTCCCTGAAGGCAGGGCCCAGTCCAAGTCCCTCTGACCCAGCTTTGGTGGTGATGGGGGAGAGGATAGTTTCGGGGGGGTGGGCGGGGTGGCCGGTGTGCCCTCATGCCTGCCCATACCACTTTGCCCAGGAAGACAGTGCTGCCACAGGCCAGGGTGCAGGAGAGGCCCACCACCTTGGCCCCAAAGTTCTTAATATCCAGGTAGTCCTCCAAGATCACACCTGACAAGATGGTCTTCACCTCCGGGATTCCAGAACCTTGGCAGGGGTGAGCAGAGCCAGAAGGAAGACCATCTCTAGATTAAAATTCTCAACACTCTACATTACAGTCTTGCCAGATCAGCAGAGCCCTCTCAAGTTAGGATTATTTTTCTTTGGGGACAGGGTCTGGCTCTGTTGGCCACGCTGGAGTACAGTGGCAAGATCATAGCTCACAGCAGCCTCAGATACCAGGGCTCAAGTTATCCTCCCAAGTCAGCCCCCTGAATAGCTGGGACTACAGGCAAGGACCACTTCCCCCGGCTTATTTTTTCAAGAGAAGGAGTCTGGCTATGTTGGCTGGGCTGCTCTAGAACTTCTGACCTCAAGCGATCTGTCCCCTTATGGCTCCCAAAGTGCTGGGATTACAGGCATGAGCCAGTGTGCCCAGCTGGGTTAGGATTCCTTTGTTTCTTTCGGGCTGGAGTGCAGTGGTGAAACACGGCTCACTGCAGGACCAAATTCCTGGCTCAAGCAATTCTCACGCCTCAGCTTCCTGAGTAGCTCCGACCACGGGCACATGCAATCATGCCCAGCTGATTTTTTCTATTTGTTTTAGAGACAGGGTCTCCCTGTGTTGCCCAGGCTGGTCTCAAACTCTAGGCACCAGTGATCCTCCTGCCTCAACCTTCTGAAGTTCTGGGATTACAGACATGAGTCACTGCACCTGGCCCAGGATAGGATCCTTGAACTCATTTTACAGATTTGGACACTGAGCGTCACAGAGGGAATGTGAGTTGTTCATGTTCCTCCCCACCAGGCCTGGCAGATGGCTGTGGCAGAATGGGGGAAGCCTGGATGAAACCTCAGGCCACTACTGAGTGAGCCTGGAGCTCCCCTCTGCTGGCCTGCTGCTGGAGACAGGGCTGAGCGCCCTGGGGGAGCTGTGCCTCCTCCACGGGCCCCTTCCTGGCACCAGCACAGGCCCCACAGGGGAATCTCTTTCCAAGGAGCCCTTGGAAAGTGGGTAGGGCCAGCAGTGACCCAAGAGTCAAGATCTGGCCTTCTTGCTGTGTGCTTTTGGGCAAGCCACACAACCCTTTCTTCTGGGCCTTCGTCTGTAAAAGGAGGCTGCCGCTTCCCGACTCCCCCCATCAGAAGTCCCCTGGGATCTGAGAAGGTTTTGGCCAGTGGGGACTGGCATGGTGACCGTGTACTCACCTCCAGAGGAGGGCGTGATGCTCTGGGAGAAGCCCGAGGAGAAAGAGACGAGGGCCACAGGGTACACGGTCCAGGAGAGATACCGGAGCAGGTGACCATCCCCAATCTCCCGGTACAGCCACTGGTGTGCTGGGGACAGCCGGGTATCAGGGGACCACCCACAGTCTCTGCAGCCCTCGGGACCAACACTGTGGTGCCCACTGACTGACCAGGAAATGGAGGCACAAAGAGGGGAGGACCAGGACACCCAGTGAGGGGCAGACCCCCGAGAGGAGGCCGGAGCGCGACCCTGGGTCCATATCCCAGGTTTACCACTTTCTAGCTCAGTGAGCTTGGGCAACCACTCAAGCTCTCTGAGCCTCAGTTTCCCCATCTGTCAAGTGGACTTGTGATGGGCTCTCCCTCACAGGCTCATTGTAGACTAAAGAGAGCCACTGAGAACTAAATGACACAGGCGTGAAGCTCCGAACACCACAGTAGGTCCTGCTTCAGACAGCTGCAGGTCTCCAGAGCAAGTGTCTTAGACTCTTCCTGTGCACACCCCCTCTTCCAGGCAGGCCTCAGGGTGGAGGCAGTCTGCTGAGGAATGGGGGGAAGGCTCCACTCCAGGTTTGGTGATCTAGGCAAGTCCCCCCACTCCTGCCCCAGGGCACAGAGGAGGGAAGGAGAAGAAACGGGGTGGCTGGAAGAGGAGACACAGAGCTCAGAGGAGGAGGGGCTGTGGGGAACATTCAGGCCTCTCTCCCTTGCACAAATGAGATGACTGAGGCCCAGAGAGGGGTAGTAGCCTGCCCAGGATCACAAAGCAAGTCAGGAGTAAAGCCAGGACCAGATCTCCACCCAGAGCCCTCTCCCCACCTCCGCTGCACCTGGTGACATCCATCCGGCATCCCCAGAGCGAGCTCGGAATCCCTTGGCCCAGGACAGCACCTGCCATGGAGAGGTTACCTTGAACCACACTCCTGACAGCGAAGTCCATGGTGTAGCTGACCAGGGCCATGAGCATGCCGAGGGCCATCAGGAAGTACCAGTCCTCGCCCAGGCGGAACAGCTTCTGCTTCAGCCACTCCAGGCCTCCTGGGGCAGGGCATAGGGGTCATGGCCCAGGGTGGGACAGGGTACACAGACAGTCTCTTCCTTGGAGGACTGCTGGGCTCCAGGCAGGGAGACGGGCAGGATGGGTGGAGCTTGGTGGTGGAGTCTGGGGTAGTCCTGAGGGGGCCCTGCCTCACACTGGGGGCTGGGTGAGATTTGTGGTGGGTGACAATCATGACACACTGGGTGCCAGGACTCCTGCCCTGCCAAAAAGCCTTTGACCTGTCCACCCTCTACATCCCTGCTTCTACTGGGACTCCTGGGGAGCAGGGAGTGTGGAGGGGGCTGGCAGCTACGCTTTCACCCGAATCCCCGCAGGGTCTGTAGCTTAGAGAGCTCCAGGGTCTAGCAGACTCCTGCATGTCCCAGGACCTGCGGCGTCAGGTATCCTCTGGATCCCCAGCAATGCCCCTGGCCCGCTGGCTGCCAGCCCAGCCTGGGAGCTGGCCGTCACTGACTGTGGGCACCAGCCCCTGGGGCTGCACTTAGCTTCCTTCTGGGGTCCCTGCCTGCTCTGCCCCATAGCTGAGGGGCTCTAAGCAAAGGGGCCAAGTGCAGGCTGCCCCACCCCCTTGCTGTACCCCAGCTGTCCCAGCAGCTGACCCTCGGGGCCCCTCATTGGCACAGGTAGGTGAAAGAGAGGCCTGGGAGGAGGGTGGGCACAGTGACCAGACCTTGGGCTGTATCTCAAAAGGCAGAGGGCAGATGCCCGGCCCATCTGACCCACAGACAGCTGAACAGACAGACCCCTTCCCTCCCTACACCCAGGAGACTCTGGGCCGTGATGTCCTGGACAAATGCCAGGAGGAGGGTGGCTCCTGGGCAGGGAGGTGGGGTGGGAGCTGGGCAGGGGGATGTCCTGAGGGGTCTGCCACGGGGAGAGGAAGGGGACCTGGCTCTCACCTCGGATGCCTTGGCGGATGCGGGGACATGGGCCCCACAGCTCCTGCAGAGTCACAGGATCCCCTGAGGAGCCCTCACGCAGCCCCACCAGCTCCTCCATCAGGTCTCTGGGGAAGCAGATAGAGGCAGGGACCCGGGTGAGCCGCTCTGGATAGAGGGAGGGACATGGGTGAGCTGCCCCACATCCTCTTGCTGCCTCTCAGCCCTTCCGGGGCTCTCTCTCCCAAATGAAGAGGAAGGATTCTGCTTTTGCGGGGGTGTGTGTGTGTGTGTGTGTGTGATCACACTAGGTCTGTGTGTGCCCTCATCCCTGAGGTTCTGTCACTGAGGGTGTGCCCGTGTGTGTCATTGTGTGGGATGGGGGTGGAATTTCTAGGTGTCCCCCGTGTCCAGCAGCTGACCGGGCACAGGCTGGAGCCCAAGCCCTGCTCAGAGCCTTCCCCTTCTGTGGCCACCGCTCCCACCCTTCTGGATCACTTGGTGCTTCCACTGCTGGGAGCAGTCTCTGGCCAGGGCTGTGACTCTCTCACTGCAGAGTCCCAGGGATGGCTCTGACTCTCCCTGTCCATCTCGGAGCACCCTCTTCTCTCCCCAGTAGCTCAGGCCACAAAGGCAGGAAAGCCCCAGGTCCAGAAGGAGACCTCTGCAGAGCCAAAGTGAGATACTGGCTCCTGCCCCTACCATCCCCTCTGCCCTGCCTGCCTGGTGCTGCCAAGTCCATACCCCAGTTCATGCCCAGAGTCCCCTTACCTCTCAGTCTTCCTGCTGTGGCCGAACTGGCCCTCCTGTCACAGAGCCTCCTTTGCTCCCAGCTGCAGCGCACCTAGACAGGTGTATGCTCTATGCTCCACTAATCATCATCCTCTCCCCCCCGACCTGGGGTTTACTGTGGAGATTTAAAATATCCTTGACAAACCAACCTGAACTGTGCAGCCGAGAGCCATGCAGGGCAGAGCTGCCAAGAGAGGGGGGCAGCAGCTTCCCCACCCACCAAAGCCACACAGAGGGTGGTGCCTGGCTGCACTCAGGCTCCCGGGGTATTGCTGGGTAGGGTCCGGGGAAGGGGAGCTCACGAACACAGCAGGACAGCGAGGGGTCATCTGCCTGAGCTGAGGCTCAAGGCCCAGGGAGCTCAGAGCTGGACATGGAAGGTTTGGAAAAGCACAGGGGGAGATGGAGGAGGCTGGGCAGGGAAGGTGAGGACAGGCCGGCAAAGGTGAGTGGGGCAGCATGACCGCATCCTCCCTATGTGCCAGGTACACAGCCTTCCCCAGATTAATCACCGTAAGTGACCACGGAAACCCCATGAGGCAGGCAGGGTGAGCCCGTTGTAAATAAATGGTGTCTCAGGGAGGCTAGGCTGCCTGCCCAAGATCACAGAGGCCGAGGCAGAGTCAGAACTCCCAGCCAGGGTTTGCCTGGCTCCAAAGCCTACAGGCTGTGCCGCACGGTCCCATCCTGATAACCCATCTTGTCCAGGGCTGGCGAGGAGGCCAACACCTGGGGCGAGGCGGTGAGTTGGGGTGAGGAACTTGAACTTGATCCTTGTGTCCAGACCCCCCAGGCTCAGGAAATGCCTGTCAAAGCACACGTCCAAGGGGCAGCAGCTCTGGCTGGGGACTTCTGGGTAATTCCACAGACTCTGTCCCGCTCCAACAGAGGACAGGAGCATAGGAGTGAGGGAACGTGGTGAGGAACAAGCAGGTGTTGTGTGCCTGCTACGTGCAGGAGCTTCACATCCGCAGCTCAAGTCCCCCTCCACACACCCTGTGAATGGGGGGAGCATTGCCATTTTGTAGATGTTCAGAGAGGTGAGTCACTCCTCCAGGGTCACACAGCAGAGGCTGAACCCAGCCCTCCACCATGCAGCTCTTCCTCTGCCCAAATCTCCTCTAGCTCCTGAGGCTCAACCAGGGCAACGGTTTGGGTACACAGCAGAAGAGTTGAGTCTGATGTCACTTTTGGGCAACAGGTTGGTCCTGTAATGATTGTTAAAATCTGGGACTCTGGGCTACCTTCTGTCCCTAGATGCCAGGCAAGTCAGACCAAAATAGAAGGTGTGTGTTGTGGGAGGTGGGACGGGGCTTGCTGCTCTGCGTGGTCCTGAGCCCACCTTCACCTTGGCCACCCTGACCTGTTGACTCTGCACAGCACCAGAACTGGCTGCCCTGTTGACATCCTGATCCCCAGTGTCTGGTCTGGGGCAGCTGCTGGCTACTGTCCCACAGCTGGCACTGCAAGTCCACATCCACCCTCACCCCCCAGCCCTGGAAGCCCCAGGAGGCTGAGGGAGGGCAGCCAGGCGGCTCAGCAGGATGAAAGCAGGTATGAAGCCAGCACAGCTCTGCTATGCCTAACTCCTTCATCAACTCGAACCTGTTTCCTCTTCTGTCTGATGAGTGAGCCTGGAGGCAGGGGCCTGTCTCTGCCTTATTCATCTGAGTCCTTCAGAGCCTAGAACAGTGCCCAGCACCTATTTATAGCAGGGTTTCAATAAATACCTGCTGAGTGATGAAGGCTTCATCACCGGCCCATGAGCTGGCTGTGTGGGGAGCTGATGGGAAGACATGGGAGGTACTTTCTCCAGATCCCAAATCAAAATCCTGGGGTCGGAGGAAAGGGTCCGTGTTTGGGAAAAGCTTCCCTGGGTAATTGGGATTCAAAGGACTGTATCATCTTTTTAGCTCCTTCTGTCCCTGTGATCTGAAGATAGAGGCAAGGGAATGGCCTTGATGACCTTTTGAGGTCCCTCCGGGCCAGTGAAGCCAGAGGATCCAGTATTTGTGTGGGCAATGCCTTGGGAAGCGGAATGGTGGGCGGGGGTGGGTAATGGGATCTGACATCCAGGGGCAGTGACTCAGGCCCTCAGCACCATGACAGTGTGTCTGCATTTAGCCACTGGCTCCTGTTTCCCTGGCGTCCGGCAGGCTCTGGGCCCCCCACCCCGCCCCACCCTCTCTCCATCTCACCTCAGTGCCGGTGGCTTCCCAGTGGCCCTAGAAACCCCTCAGCCAGGCTGGATGTCACAGGCTACCACATGGGCAGGAAGCTACCAGGGCAACAGGCACCAGCCTGGCCCCCACTGTGCCCTGTGCCCTGCTCTGCTTCCACTCCATGTACCTCAGCACCACTAACATCCCTGTAGACAGAGCCCTCTGGGATGAAGTGCCAGACTGGGCTGTAGGGGGCTCAGATAAAAGAGAAATGGTCCCTGTCTTCGGGAACCTTCCATCTAATGGGGAGACAGGTGAATCCTTGCCCCCGTGGGAACTGCCAGTTGGATAGGGAAGAAGGGACACAGCAGAGAGTCACAGCACACAGAAAGACCATGTCACACTGCCAGGTGCTGTGGGTGGACAAAGACAGTCAGTGTTGGGGGCATCAGGACCAAGTGTGGGGCTGTATGAGCAGGAGCAATCAGAGAGGCCTCTCTGGGGGAGGAGGGATTGGAGCTGATCTGGGATGGAAGGGCGGGATGTGGAGAGGACAGCAGAGGTCTCGAACTGCAACCTGGGCAGAGCAGAGGGCCTGGTTGCCTCTTACAATGGCCTCCACCCTGGCCCAGTGCAAGGTCAGTTCCAGCTCTGCTGAGCAAGCAGGTGGGTAGGGAGGGGCTTCACCGGCTCTTCTGGGCTGGCCTGTCTCCACAGGCATATGTTCAAAACCACCTCGGCCTCCGAATGGCTTTGGGTCCACATCTAGGTTTGAATCCCAACTCTGCTCCTTACGCAAGTGCAAGCCCCTCCCTTTCCAAGAGGCTTCATTTCCCCGTCCATAAAATGGGAAGAATGCCTCACCTCCATACTCCCAGCTTCGTGGAGATCAAGCTGCGTGGGCCACACTGGACAGCTTGTGGCCAGGAGCCTGTGCCCAGAAGTCACTCCAGAAGTCAGGGCTAGAATGATAGTCATTGGGAATTCTTTTACCTCTGACTGAAATCCCTAAAGCAGCCCCAGGGGTCCCCTCTGACACGGAGGTGGAGCAGACAGTTGCCAGGAACATAACCCTCTAGACCTTTAAGGAGGAAGCTGCTAGCTTTCTCCTCTTGGGGCCCCTAAATGCTCTGAGAGTCAGGGGGAGTACAGGCAGGGGATCCAGGTCCCCATGGGGGCTGGCAGGGGACAGCTGCACATTCTACTTCTCCTGCCAGGATTCAGCCTTCCTTAGACATAGGCTGCGAAGGTCGTCTGCCTTGAGGGAAGGAGCTCCTGACATCACACAGCCGTGGCGCTTCCACCTATCCTGTCCCCAAGGAGCCTACACTCTGATGGGGGAGAACGGCCGTGGAGGAAAACCAGAGTCTGAGGGGGGAGGCACAGTCCTTACAGACCCCCCAGGCTGATGGGGGGAAACAAAACACACAAGAAACCCCAAACCTGCAAGGTTCTGGGGCAGGCACCGAGGTCCGAGTGTCAAGGGGGCGGAACCCAGGCCTGTGTTTGGGAAAGGCGGTGTGGAGGCCCCTGGGGCTGCTGTGATCGGCCTGGAATGCCAGGCTGTGAGCTCAGCCTCTTGGCCTGCGTGTGTTGGGCTGTCAGCAAGCCGGCGCACGGGAGAAGGTTTCCAGCCCCCTCTGGGCCATGGAGAGGCCTAAATTTAGCTAGTAGACAAGGGGCTGGCCCCGAGCCCAGGGACAGTCGGCCTTATAAAGCGGCCACCATCAGGGCCCGGCACGCTCCCCCAGAGGCCTGTGCCCACACCCTCTCCTGTCCAGTCCCTGCCCGCCTGGACAGGGCCCGGCGCCGCCCGTGGATGAGCCACAGAACCTCTTCCACCTTCCGAGCGGAGAGAAGTTTCCATTCCTCCTCCTCTTCCTCCTCCTCTTCCACCTCCTCCTCGGCCTCCCGTGCCCTCCCGGCCCAGGACCCACCCATGGAGAAGGCCCTGAGCATGTTTTCCGATGACTTTGGCAGCTTCATGCGTCCCCACTCGGAGCCCCTGGCCTTCCCAGGCAAGTGCTCACGGCTCTGAGGGGAGGGGAGGTGCAGAGGGAGGTGACGTCCACTCCAGGGCGCCACCGAATGCACTGTGGCTGCCGGGCTGCCTGGAACAGGTGCCACACAGCCCGCAGCCATGTGTGGCTGCCAAGACAGAGGTGGCCACAGGGACAGATGTGGCCATGAAAACAGGTGGGCCTCTAAGGAACAGTGGTGGCCCTGGGGATCAGACATGGTTCCGTGGCCACCACGGTCTGTAAATGCAGCCAATCTCAGCTGGAGCCCTGGAGGTGTGGATGGGGTGAGGGGTGGGAGGCAGCCCCAGGTTCCAGGCCCCGGGTGAGGTGTTACAGACCTAGAGTCACATATAAACACACCACACCTGTGGGTGAGGCCCCATCCCCACCCCAGAAAAGGTGAGCTGCAAGAAGGAGGAGGAGCTTAAGGAGAAACACCTGGGGGATGGGTAGGGCCTGGGGAGCCACCCATTGCCCTAAGAGAAGGAGCCAGAACCCTGGGGTCAGCACGCCAAGCCTGCTCCATGCCTCGCTCACAATAGCCCATCCCACAGCCTGCCCTGCAGGACCAGGCAACATCAAGACCCTCGGAGACGCCTATGAGTTTGCAGTGGACGTGAGGGACTTCTCACCTGAAGACATCATCGTCACCACCTCCAACAACCACATTGAGGTGCGGGCTGAGAAGGTGAGCCCCCCAACCCCACCCACTGCACCCCAAACTCTGCTCTTGCCTCCAACGTCTCCTACTCCCCCTTCCCGTCCTGGGACCCCAGACCCTGGCCAGTGTCCCTTCCCCATGCCCCCCCAGGGCTAGCTGAAGGCCTTGCCCCTGTAGCCCATGGCTATGAGGATCCTCACTGCCTCTCTTTGCATCGAGGTTCCCAGATCCTTTCTTCCAGGGCCCTGGGCAGCTGAGGGAGCCTACGGGGAATGGGAGAGGGATGGAGGGATGTGGGCAGAGGGAGCCTGAGGGGGTGGGAGTTTGAGGGAGGGAGATGCGGAGCGAGAGATGGTGATGGCAGTGTGAAGACAGCTCCTCTGGCAGCCATAGAGGGTGGATGCGGGTAGGCGGGGAACTCACCTGGGCAGCCGGGGGAGGAGTTTCTCCACGTGACACACCTCAAGCCCTCTTCCATTCCACAGCCAGAGACCCATCCCCCATCTTGGAACCCCCAAATTAGGCCCGAGGTTGGCCAGCTTAGGGTGTCCAGTCCACCTGGGGTCTGGGGGTATAGGGGCTGGAACCTGGGCTGAGATGCCTGCATTCCCCAGGCACCCCAGATTCTGAGCCACTGCCACGGAGCCGCTTTTCCTTCCAAGCCCCACCCCCTCCCCATGCCCCATGCTGCCCTTCGGAGCTGCTGGAGCTCCTCGAAGCACCCTGCCCTGTCCCTGCAAAGCCCTCGGCCTATGGCCATCACCACCGTGCAGTTTAGGGTCACACACACTCTAAACCACACACACCCTCTGCCCTCGGGTCTCAGGGTCACGGGTCTCTTGAGTGTCTGAGTCTGAACTTCTAGGAGGCATTGGGGCCTCCGTCCTGGAGAGGGTGTGGCCAGGCCTGAACAGGGGCGCCACCTGGGACAGCCGGGGCTGCCAGGAGAGAAGAGAGGACCTGCCCAAGGCCTCCTCCTAAGCTCCAATGGGCTGGCTTCCTCCCTTCCGTATTCAAGGATGGACTCCTGAGCATCCCTGCCAGGGATGCCAAAGACTGGGGACACCAGGACCTGAGGGCAGCACGTGCCAGCCCTGCCACCTGCAACAGTGACTCAGCTGCCCCAAACTCCCCTGGACACTATGTGCTGGCTGAGTTGTGGGGGAGAGGCAGGCGCTCAGCCCTAGCGGACAGATGCCCAATGAGTCCAGGGATCCAGGAGGGCGCGGCTCTCCTCTGTCATCCCTGCATTCCCCAGGAGCCCCAGATTCAGAGCTACTGCCACAGAGCCGCCTCTCTCTCCAAGTCCCACCCCTCCCCATGCCCCTTGCCAGTCCCTTGGAGCTACTGGAGCTCTGCGACACACCCCTGGGCTGTCCCTGAATAGCCCTGGGCCTGAGGCCATCACCACCCTGGGCAGACCCTCCACACCTGAGGGCAGAGCTCCTCAGCATATGGGGCCTGGCTCAGGTTAGAATGGGGAGAAGAGGGCTATGGCTTGTCACAAGCAGGACAGGGGCAGGGGCAGCCTGCCTGACGGTCACCCCTTTCCCAGCTGGCAGCTGACGGCACGGTCATGAACACCTTCGCTCACAAGTGCCAGCTGCCGGAGGATGTGGACCCCACATCGGTGACCTCGGCTCTCCGAGAGGACGGCAGCCTCACCATCCGGGCACGGCGCCACCCGCATACAGAGCACGTCCAGCAGACCTTCCGGACAGAGATCAAAATCTGAGGGCCTCTCCTTTCCCTTGCCCTGCCCCCCCACCCCCACGTCTGCCAGCAAAGCCTTCCTAACCCCATTTCAACAGCTCCAGACCATCTCAGCCCAGGTTCCAGCCCCTATGCTCCCCAGGCCCCAGGTGGACCATCCTCCCGTACTAGGGCCCTCCACTCTATCCAGAGCAGGCCAGGGGAGTCCCTGGCCTGAGGCATGGTGCCCAGATTTCAAATATGGCTTCCCTCACTTAATCCAGAGTAGAGGGGCTGGGGTAGGGGAAGGAATATCTAAAGAAGCTGCTGTGGGTCAGGGGATTGGGACCAGCAGGACATCTGGGCAAGCTCTGCAGGACAGACAGACAGACAGACAAACACTCTGATCTATGAAGTCTCTGCAGGGCAAGGGGAGCAGGGACCTGGAATCCCCTTGGCCAAGGGGAGCAGGAGAGACAGAGGGAAGGTCACAGGCAGGGGTGTCTATCTAAGTGGAACTAACTGCCTGAGGGCTCAGCAAGGCCAAGAGGAGACAGCCGTGACGGTAAACTTCCCCTCTGCCAGCCTCCAACCCTCACGCCAGTGAGCAGGCTGCCTGCCCGCCCTGTGCCCCCAGCCAGCTGGCTGTGCCAGAGCAGAGCCACGCCACATCTGTATATAGATGGGGTTTTTCCAATACACCTGATTCGTGATAAACTGCATGAAACTCCTGCAGTCCCATGCCTGCTGGGGCCTTCAGCAAGGTCAGGTAGGGTTGGGGGTGGGGCTGGTCCTTCTCCCTCCCACCCACAGGCCTATGTTCCTGGGCTGTTCCCATGCAGACAGGATCACTCAACAGAGGTGGAAGCCAGGGCATGGATGGGGCTTTGGGTCCTAAAGGCTGGACCTCAGCTTCTTGCCACCTTCCCCTCTAGGCAGTCGCCTCGTCATCCGTACCCCTCTTTAATCTATGAATTTACAGGCCTGGTGTGTGTAACACACACACCCTTATCCTTGTCCTTCAAATACTCAGCATGACCATTGGTTGAGGCCAGATTCAGAGTTTTCTCAATTCAGATTTACAATCTCCATTTTCATCAATGCGGAAACCATCTGTGAGCCATTGAGTGCCCGGCTTTGCTGTTGAAGGTTAGATCTAAACCCAGGGTGTCAACAGCTGCTCTCAACCCCCCATCTTTGGGCAATGAGGAGTATTTCCCCTCATTCTACCTCTCCAGGGCTATGCACCCCTCCCACGTCTTCCAGCGGGGGGAGAGGGGGAGTCAGAGGAAAAGCCCCAATCTCCCATCTGGGATAGCGACCTTCCATCAGCCTTAACCCTGGGGAATGCCTGCTGCCCCCGGTGACTCTTGGCTTTGGCTCCCACATACAGAAGCAGGGTGGAGGGAAAGGGTGGTCCTCAGTTAGTGGGTCCCCAGGGCAAGAGGCAGGCCAGCCTCCTCCCTCCGCGCCTCTTAGGTCAGTGTGCCATGGGGTGGCCCCTCACTCCAGCCACTCTGGGCCCCCTGGGGGAGGACTCTGGAGGGGTGTGTGGGAAAGCCCTGTGGCTGGAACCTGTATACACAATAAAGGACCGTCTCACAGCCTTCTGGAGGCCGCCTGCCTGGAGTTCTCAAACAGGGCAGGGCTGGAAACCCCAGGAGAAGCAGACACACCTTTCAGATTTGGGGGTGAGTTGTAGCTCAAGTTAGAGCTGAAGATCTTACAAAATATGGGTGTTCCTTGGTCCCCTCCGTGGGCTCCCCAAAACCCCTGGGCAGGAACCCCAGGATTGTTTCTGGAGCACCCTTGCAACACCCTCTCTTCCAGCTGCCTGCCCTTCCCTTTTTATTCTTTCTTTCCTTCCAGAGATATTTACTGCCCTGCTGTGTGTCGGGCGCTGTGCCAAGCACTGTCCCAGTCCCAGGCGCAGGGATGCGAAGGTGGGCAGGCTGCACCGGGTGGCCTGCCCTCTTGAATTCCTTCCTGTACCTAATGGGGCTTCTGCGGCCCAGAGAGGCTGAGTGACTGGCCCAGGGTCACACAGTCCCAGAGGCAAAGCCAGCTGGAACTTGGGGGCAGGGGTTGTCCTGGCTGATTCAGAGAGCCTGGGGAGGGGCGCCCTCCGGAGGGGTCCCCCACCCTGCACACCCCCGTGCAGCTCCTGCGGGCTGCGGTCAGGAGGAGGGGAGGCGAGCAGGGACGCGCGGTATTTCCAGCCTCCATGACTCACTGATTCCACTGGGCTATTTGCAGCCCCGACACTCATTGGCGCGAGGTTGTGGGAGGAGCCGGCCTGGCTTCCCCTCCCGCACCCCCCACTCGGGTTCAGGCTCACCTTGGCGTACTGACCCCAGCAAGCCCTCCCTCGGCCTGTGCTGGGAAAGGGGACAGCTTCCCAAGTGGTCAATAGGGCCGACCCCCCCCCAAGTCCCCAGCAGCCCCCTCCCCAAACCGCAGTTTGCGGGGATGAGGACAGCTCAGGGGACCAGGCGGCCGCTGGGCAGCTGGGGCATGTCGGGTCCGAAGCAGCCCTTGGCCGCCAGCCCGGCCAAGGTGACCCTGCGGCAGGGGAGGGCGGGTTGGCAGCCGGGCTTTCGCCGGCTCCGCCCCCTGGGAACTGGCCTGGGCGCTTTGTCTCCCAGCGCCCCCAACCCCCTTCCAGGCTAAATATAGGCCTGGCTGCCGGCCCAGCGCCCCGCCCCCACCCGGAAGAGTAATTATAGCCGTCCCATTCATTAAGCAACTAGTGTGTGCCAGGCGCGCTGCTCAGTCCCAAGAGTCCCGCAAAGCAGGTACTATGATAACTGTGTGCTGAGAAGGACACGGAGGATCAGCGAGGTCAGGCAACTGGCGAAGGTCACCTGGCTTGGAAGTGGCAGGGTTAGGATGTGAATCCTTGCTGTGGCCCTGGAGAGCCCTCTGCTGGGTCAATCTGGATCATCAGCTCCCCCCAGCCATGTCAGCCACCACAGGGAAAGGGGGCTTTTGCATCTTACAGCTTTTGGGATGAGCCTAGGAAGGAGGTAGGGGATACTGAAAAGACGCAGCTCTCTGGAGCTGGAAACCTGTGAGAAAGTCCAGGTCAGGTAGTACCAGAGACTGGGAGGGTCAGACCTAGAAGGCTTCCTCACTTTGAAGGCCTAGCCCAGGCCAAAGGCCTCCTCCTCCAGAAAGCCCTCCAGAGCTACCAGCTCAGAGTCACAGACAGAACACAAAGAGCCCAGGCAGATGTTCAGAGCCCTTTTCAAAACCCTGTTTCCAAACTCGGATGAAAGTAGCACATGCTCAGGAGCCTGAGGTGAGAGGATCACTTGAGCCCCAGGTTTAGAGACCAGCCTGGGTAACATGGCCAAGAACCCATCTCTACAGAAAATACGAAAATTAGCCAATATAGTGATGTGCACCTGTGGTCCCAGCTACTTGGGAGGCTGAGGTGGGAGGATCGCGGGAACCCAGGAGATGGAGGCCTCAGTGAGCCATGATCGCACCACTACACTCCATCCTGGGTGACACAGTGAGACCTTGACTCAAATAAAATAAAATAAAAATGTCCAGGCTCACTCCTGCATTCCCAGCACTTTGGGAGGCTGAGGAGAGTGGATTGCCCGAGCTAGATAAATACAAAGCATGTATTTGAGACCAGCCTGGGCAACATGGCAAAACCGCATCTCCACAAAAAATACAAAAATTAACAGGGTGTGGTAGCGCATGCCTGTAGCTCCAGCTAGTTGGGGGCTGATGCTGGAGGATCACTTGAGCCTGGAGGTTGAGGCAGTGAGCCATGTTTGAGCCACCACACTCCAGCCTGGGCAATGGAGTGAGAACCTGTTTCAAAAAAAAAAAAAAAAAAAAGAGCGACCTATAGGGAAAAGACCCCAGAAGTGCGGAGGCAGGAACCAAAGGCCTCAGCCTATTTCCATATGAATAATGAAGAAGAAAGTAACTAGGAACATAACCGTAGTAGTTATTAG
This sequence comes from Sapajus apella, assembly GCF_009761245.1. Classification (NCBI taxonomy): domain Eukaryota; kingdom Metazoa; phylum Chordata; class Mammalia; order Primates; family Cebidae; genus Sapajus; species Sapajus apella. Next base: position 9,697,559 of record NW_022436983.1, on the reverse strand, counting down.
TTATTCATAGGTGATCTTAGTTCTTCATAATTGAACTTAATTTTTTTTTTTTTTTTTAAAGACGGGATTTCACCGTGTTGGTCAGGCTGGTCTTGAACTCCCGACCTCAGGTGATCCGCCCACCTTAGCCTCCAAAGTGCTTGGATTACAGGCGTGAGCCACCACGCCCGGCTGTGATCTTAATTCTTTTACTAATGCCTCTCAGTTTGGAAGTGTGAACCTGGGGCGACATTGTGAAATGAAAGACTCTAAGGCAAGACATTTTAAGCCCTCTGTCACGCCTGCGTAAGGGCTGCTGGAGGGTGCCTTGGCTGTGCGGCAGGCAGCGTCAGTGCTGGGAAAGCGCCTGCTGTTTAGCCAGCTAGGGAAGGAGGCGTCCAAAATAGCTGAGACGTCTCCTTCCTCGGAGGAGTTAGGAGAAAACTCCGCTTCTGCAAGCTCTTGCGGTAAGGCCGGACGGCTGTCAGGAAGGTCCGCAAACACCCGGGGCTTAACTGTGTCTATGTGATGCTGTGCTTCAGTGGTCACGTTTCACGTCAATCTCATGATCCGCTTCTGTACCTGGTTCCTTTCTTCTTGTAAGAATGAATCAGTAAAAGCAACGTAAATCTTAATGTCTTTGTGACAAGTATGGAAAAAGTGCTGACGAATTATGCCCCTTACCTCATCTCAGCTATCACCTGCATGACCCTATCACTGTCACACCCTCTTTTACCTTGCCCCCAGTCGCCGACCTCCAAGACCACGCCCTACCTACGCCCTACCTTCCCTGTCCCCAGCTTTTGTACTCAATAAATTAAGTCAGAGTGTGCGGACACTCCAGGCTCCGCACTTTGGTTGGCAGTGGACCTCTGGGGCCAAACTTACTTTTCTCTATCTCTGTGTCTTGTGTCTTTTATTTCTACAATTTCTCGTCTCCCCACCAGCAGGGAGGGGCTCACAGAACCCTGTAGGGCTGGACCCTACAGTGACCTTCTGTATTTGACATCTTCCACCTAGCATAATGTTTTCAAGATTCATCTATATTGTAGCATGGGCTAATAATCTGTTCCTTTTTAAGGCCGAATCATACTCAGTTGCACGGCTAGGCCACAATTTGCTTAATTTTCATCAGTTGATGGATGCTTGGGTTGGTTCCACCCTCCTGTTTTGGTGACTAGCTCCGCTCTGTACGCTCAGGTAGATTTTCTTTTTGAGATGGAGTTTCGCTCTTGTCGCCGAGGCTGGAGTGCAATGGCACAATCTCAGCTCACTGCAACCTCCACTTCCCGGGTTCAAGCAATTCTCCTGCCTCAGCCTCCTGAGTAGCTGGGATTACAGGCATGTACCACCACACCCGGATAATTTTGTATTTTTAGTAGAGATGGGGTTTCCCCAAGTTGGCCAGGCTGGTCTCAAACTCCTGACCTCAGATGGCCCACCCGCCTCAGCCTCCCAAAGTGTTGGGATTACACCAGCCACTGTGCCTGGCCATTAGTGCAGACTTTCATGTGGATGAATGTTTTCACTTCTATTGGATATATATCTAGGAGTGGAATTGCTGGGTCCTCTAAAAGCTCCACATTTGTTTGAGGAACTGCCAGACTGTTTTCCAAAGTGGTTGTACCATTTTACAGTCCTACTGAAGATTTTACTTAATTCGTGGTTAATGAGGGAACCAGTAAGATGTTACAACCAGTTCAAGGAAGGCAAAGAACAGACAGTATCTGTAGATCAAGGAATACTGAAATGAACATGCACGTAGAGGTAACACTGGCTTCTTCCACAGTGGGGAAGGAGAATCCACTGGACTTAAGCAGGACAGGACAGGATTTTCTTGTCTGTAGACAAGAAGTATTTTGCATTCCTATGTGTTACGTACCATAGACAGAGCTGTAAAATAGCTCAAAAGCAAAGAAAAACACTCATCTCCTAGATAACCAGACAATGCATAGACTGTTGGATAATTTTTGTGATCATTTGTGCTTATTCCAAAGTTTTCACGTCTCTGTCACCTTAGGCCTAAAGGAAATAATGGATACAGTGGTCCATTTCCAAAACAAAGTGCCTTGGATAGGTTTGAGTCCTCAAACTACAGAACAGACTCTACTAGGCCCCTGCTTTGACAGCCGGTGCCTGCTTGTCAGGGTGCCCTTAGTTGCCCTAACCCAAAGCAAAAAAGTTTAGTCTAGAATGAAAGTTTACTAGCCTGTAAAATAGCTCAATTTGTCTATTCTCATCAGCTTGCCTGACTACCTAGGTCGTAAGCCAAATACTTAAAAAAATCCTAAGCTGACTATGATTGCAGTGCATTGTGGGCTGCCACAAAATGTACCTCTAAAGAAAACACCTAAAAACCCCTACCCAACAACCAATAGGTGACATCTGGGAAGACTGTGACCCCACAGCCACAGTACTCAGCCTATGAGGAACCAGGGAGGGTCCTGCGTGCTAGGGGATAGATTGCTTGTTGTGGCTGTGCTGCGTGTGCCTGCCAACCGTACACTCCATCTTGCAAGACTGTCATTAAAAGTCTCTCTTCCAAGCCAGGCGTGGTGGTTCACGCCTGTAATCTCAGCTGAGGTGGGTGGATTATGAGGTCAGGAGTTTGAGAGCAGCCTGACCAACACGGTGAAACCCCATCTCTACTAAAAATACAAAAATTAGCCAGGCATGGTGATATACACCTGTAATCCCAGCTACTCAGGAGGTTGAGGCAGGAGAATCGCTTGAACACGGGAGGCGGAGGCTGGAGTGAGCCGAGATCACGCTATTGCACTCCAGCCTGGGTGACAGAGTCAGACTCCGTCTCAAAAAAAAAAAAAAAAAAAAAAAAAAAAAATGCTCTCTTCTGCTGTTTTCCGTGCCTCTGAGTCCATTCTTTGGGTTTGGATGGGTAGGTTGGTTTCTCACAGGCCTGATTACCTGGTCTCACACCTCACCTCCCCAGACCAACTTCATCACCCGCCTCTATCCCAATGCAGTCCCACTGCCAGCCTCAGCCTCTGACCAGAGCTCCAACAGGGAATGGGCCATCACCTGCCCGCCTCCCCCCGGCATGTCCCACAGTCCCTCACGTGACATCCACTTCCTGAGCCTGTCATCTCCCTGTGTCCCCACTGGCTCCTCCACTTGTATGTCCCATCTCAGCGAGGGCCCCACCACCCATTCGGTCCCCAGACACTCCACACATGCTACCAAGTCCTCGGCTGGGTCCTTGGAAAATGGTCGTTCTTCACTCACTCATTCAACAGATACGACCAGTGTGTTTATAGCACAGTGTGGGCCTGCAAGCCCCGTGTGCAGTCACACTGCCTTGGGTTTGGATTTGGGCTCTACCGGTTTCCAGTTAGTGACCTTGGGCAAAGTATTCAACCTCTCTGTGCCTCAGCTTCCTCTGTAAAATGGCATGGGAAGTCATGCCAACCGCACGTGACTGGGGTTAGGTGAACTGATGGGGTGTGGGGTGCATATTTAATTGTCCAGTAATGACGACAGCTATAGTAATTGACGACAGCTATAGTAATTGACGACATCAACAGTAATGATGACAGCTCCCTTTAAGGGGCAAGTATAAGTGCCTGGTCCCTCTGACTCCTCACCAAGACCCCCAGGGTTCAACTCTGAAATGTCACTTTGCTGGGTGCCTGGCGTAAACATTCATTATTCCGGAGGAAAGGAGTCTTGGTTAGAATGAGTTTGGCCTCTGAAAAACAGATCCACCAGACTTGGACCCAGTGTCCTCCAGTCTGATGAGAGGGCGACACCTGCTGCTGAAAAGCTGGATGTGCAGCCAAAGGCCTCCTTTTTCCTTGAGGGTCTCAAACTCTCTCTGCAGCCTTGTCCTTGGGGTCTTCAGGAGAGGGGAAGAAGCATATGTCACCCGGACTGCACTGTATCCTCCTCTCTAGTCCAAACCATTACTCTCCTTTGTTTGGATTAAGGCTCAACCTCCTGTGCCTCCTCCCATGCAGGCAGAAGGGTTGGAGGGATCCTTTGCAAAGGCATGTCTGGCCATGATGCTGTCTGCTCAGTTTCCAGTGCTGCCATCTGGGAATAAGATCTAAAGGTCTGGCTGGGCGCTGTGGCTCACGCTGTAATTCCAGCACTTTGGGAGGGCATCAGGGGCGTGGTGGGGGGGCGGATCACTTGAGGTCAGGAGTTCAAGACTAGCCTGGCGAACATGGTGAAACCCTGTATCTACTGAAAATACAAAAAATTGGCCGGATGCGGTGGCTCATGCCTGTAATCCCATCACTTTGGGAGGCTGAGGTAGGCAGATCACCTGAGGTCAGGAGTTCAAGACTAGCCTGGCCAACATGGTAAAACCCTGTCTCTACTAAAAATATAAAAAATTAGCCAGGCGTGGTGGTGGGCACCCATAATCCCAGCTACTTGGGAGGCTAAGGCAGGAGAATTGCTTGAATCCAGGAGGCAGAGGTTGCAGTGAGCCGAGATTGCACCATTGCACTCCAGCCTAGGCGAGAGAGCGAGACTTCATCTCAAAAAAAAAAAACAACACAAAAACTAAAGGTCTTGTTGCACCCTGCCAGGCCTCACAGGATGCAGCTCCTGCCACTTTGCTTTTTTCTTTTTCTTTTCTTGCTTTTTTTTTTTTTCTTTGAGACAGCTTTGCTCCATCACCCAGGCTGGAGTGCAATGGCAAGATCTCAGCTCACTGCAACTTCTGCCTCCCAGGTTCAAGTGATTCTCATGCCTCAGCCTCCCGAGTAGCTGGGATTATAAGCACCAGCCACCATGCCAGGCTAATTTTTGTATTTTTAGTAGAGATGGGGTTTCACCAAGTTGGCCAGGCTGGTCTCAAACTCCTGACCTCAGGTGATCCTTTCCCTGCACTGCTGTCTCAGCCTCCCAAAGTGCTGGGATTACAGGCATAACCCGCGTGCCTGACCTCCTGCCACTTTTCTGATCTGTTAGTTGTGTGTGTGTGCATTGCCTGTGTCCCCCACCTAGAGGATAAGCTCTTTCGTGGCTGGGCCTCATTGTCTTATTCATTGCTCCATCGCATGGTCTAGCCTAGAGCCTGGCATTTAGTGGGTGCCCAATAAATACTTGGTGAGTAAATGAATGAATGATGATTATCCTAGCCGGACTGAATGACAGGTCCTTCTGCCCAGAGCACTCCCCACTTGCTCCCCCACCCCACCCTTTTGTATAGCTTAGTCACTGGTCAGATCTCACTTTAGGCATCACTTCCTGCAGGAAGCCCTCCCTGATCTCCTCTCTCCAGAGTGGGCTGGGTGCCCTCCAGCCTCACTCTGTTTTGCCCTCACTGCTGCACTTCTCAGAAGCTATGGCAATTATCTGCTTTTTTTTTTTTCTTTCTTTCTTTTTGAGATTGATTTTCACTCTTGTTGTCCAGGCTGGAGTGCAATGGCATGATCTCAGCTCACCACAACCCCCACCTCCTGGATTCAAGCGATTTTCCTGCCTCAGCCTCCCTAGTAACTGGGATTACAGGAGTGCACCACGATGCCTGGGTAAATTTGTATTTTTAGTAGAGACAGGCTTTCTCCATGTTGGTCAGGCTGGTCTCAAACTTCCGACCTCAGGTGATCTGCCCGCCCCGGACTCCCAAAGTGCTGGGATTACAGCGATGAGTCACCACCCCCAGCCAATTGTCTGCTTTCTTTCTGGCTTCCTCCACCTGGCTGTGAGTTCCTTGAGGACAGAGTTACATTTATTCTCTGTGGGTCTCTGTCTGGAAGAGACGCTGCCAGGAGGATATGTACCTTACAGTTATGAGCAAGAATATGAACACCAGACTCGCCTGAGTGCTAATCTCAACAGTACCAGTCTATGGAACCTTGAATGCATTCTTCGACCTCTCTGTGCCTCAGCTCTCTAACCTATAAAATGGTCACAAATATAGTGCCCATGTCATTTATCTGACGCAGAGTAAACGATCGATACATGTTAAATGTTAGTGGCTGGTATTTGTAGGAACCTAGTAAAACAGTCATTGAATAAATTAATGACCGGGTACAGTGGCTCACACCTGTACTCTGAGCACTTTGGGAAGGTGAGGCGGGAGGATAACTTGAGGCAAGGAGTTCAAGACCAGCCTGGGCAGCACAGTGAGATTTCCTCTCTACTAAAACTCAAAGAAGTTAAGCTGGGCGTAGTGGTGCACCTATAATCTCAGCTACTTGGGAGGCTGAGGGCAGGAGGATCACTTGATCCCAGGAGTTTGAGGCTGCAGTGAGCTGTGATTGTTCCACTGCACTCCAGCCTGGGTGATAGAGTGAGATCCTGTCTCTAAAATAAATAAATGAAAACTCTGATTTTTATCTGGGAGCCTTGAAACTGACTTCCTTAAATGGGTTGATTTAGGGTTTCACACAGCACTGTGCCTCTCTTAGACTTACACACACCCTCAAAGCCACATCAGTAACCCCACCTCCTGCTCAGGGAACACGGTTGCCTTGGGGGGAGTGAACCTCCTCCAGCCACCTTTTTTTTTTTTAATCCCTAGAGGGCACCTTGGGCCTGGTATGCAGTAGATGCTTAATAAATATCTCTTATTTTCATTAGTTCAAGTATGATACTCTATTTCTGAGCACCTCCCTCCTTTTTGAGAAACCAGTTCCCCTTATTTGGCATCTCAGATTCCCAGGACCCACCTGGACTGCCTTCTGGGATGGAGTCTCCTGGAGCCAATTTCCCTGAGCCTCCCAGCCCCCACTGGCATGCCCTTGAATCTCCCTGTGTGCTGTCCCATGCCTTTGCAGTGACCTACACACTTGCCTCTCAGCTAAGGTGGCGGCAAGCCCGTCACGCTGGGGCATGCTGACCACCCACTCTGGCCTGCCCTGGGGTAAGATAACTACAGGTGGCCCTGGGGAGGGTGGATTTTCTCAGCGCTGGCTCCTTCTCATCTTTCACATCACACTCTAATTGTTACCTATGCAGAGAGGCCCTTCCCAAGCACTGTATCGGGAAAGCTCTTCACCCCCGTCACTCTCCATCTAGCATCTTGTTTCAGTTCCTGCCCAGCACACATCACTGTTCAAAATCATCTTCTTTATTTATTTGGTTACTTTATTTATTTGGGGTGGATTCCCTCCACCCCAAAAATACCAGCTCCAAGAAAACCATGGTATCTCCCCAGCACTTAGCAGGGCCTGGCTCATAGAAGGTCCTCCAGTAATATTTGCTGTATGAATGAGTGAGTCTCTGCATATGCAGGTGCCTTATCCTGCCTCTGCCACTCGATGGCTGTTTCAGAGGTCCCTTATTGGATCTAATGATCTTTCCTTGGTTCAGGCATGAAAGACTCCTGCTTAGCTGGGGAGGCAGGGCCAGGCCTTGGGAACTGCAGCCTCTGGGCGTAGGAGCCTGGCCCTTCCAGCTAATCGGCCTGCCCACAGACACAAGAGGAGAGGGCTTTCAGCGAGTCCTTGACTGTTCCCCAAGTTGAAGACCTCACAGGCATAGCCTTCAAGTGTCTCCCCTTAGCCTCGGGAACCTCCTGGGGACAGAGCGGACTGACCGGGAAGGAAGCTGAGGCCGTAGTCCCTCTGCAGGGCGGCAGGGTGGCCCTGGCTTGGGCAAGGCATCCCCCACCCGTGGGGGTCACCCGAGTCAGATGGGGCCAGTTTTCCCCACAGAACACGATGTAGGTCTTCATTGGTGGGGAGACAAGCCCTCGATTGGGACTGGGGGCTTGGGGTGGTGATGGGGTTGCTGCCAGGGAGAGCTGCTTCCCGTGGGCACAGTCAATAACAAAAGTCAGGTGAGCTGTGGGGACAGTCTTCTGATGCCTGGCCAACTTCCCACCTAGAAGTGAGGAAAAGACCAAAGGTTTGTGTTAGCATAAGCAAGGGACTTTTTTTGCCCCCCGAGACTCCGCTCTGTCGCCCAGTGAGCAGGATCGTGGCTCACTGCAGCCTCAGCCTCAGGGTGCTCAAGCAATCCTCCCATCTCAGCCCCCTAAGTAGCTGGGACTACAGGTTCATGCCACCATGCCCAGTGAATTTTAATTTTTTTTAATAGAGATGAGGTTTCCCTATGCTGCCCAGGCTGGTCTCAAACTCCTGGACTCAAGAAATCCTCCTGCCTCAGCCCAATCAGTACTGGGATTGCAGGCGTGAGCCACGGTACCCTACCGGGACATGGTTTCATTAATTCATTTGTTCATTCATTCTATAGGGTTTAACTGAGTTGGTTGATACACAAACAGAAGAGGACAGTCAGGGTTTAAACTTCTGGATTTCAGCATCAGAGAGACCTGAGTTCAAGTTTCCACTCACCATCCATCCATCTACCTTCCAGGAGCACAGAGTCCAACATGTTAGTGCCTCTCAACTTTGCTGTTCCCGTGAGCTGCCTGGGGAGCTTGTTAGAATGCAGAGTCTAGTGCAGTGGGGCTGGGGTGGAGCCCGAGATTTGCATTTCTTGCAATCCCCCCCAGGAGATGCCAATTCTGCTGGTCCATGGACCATATTATGAATAGCACAGTCTTCGACCCAAGAGAGAAAGGCCCTGGCCATCTTTCCAGGTGAGGAAACTGAGGCCCAGCTTGCACAAGCGCTGGTCGGTCTCAGGGAGCATCATGATACTCTTCTCCTCCCCACACAATCTTATCCACAGCCTCAGAGAATCCCATCAGTGCCTGGTGGCATCTGCCCTGGCAAACCCCTGCCCAGAGCCCAGCACAGGGTACAGGGATGGATAAACTAGCCAATAGATTTATCAATGAAGCAGGTATCTGAGCAAGCGTATCTGAATGCAAAGCCTGTGCTCTTAAAAAGGTAACTTTTTGAGTTACCCAAAATAACACACACCTCCATTCTTTTAGCTACGTGCTGGGAACCACAGCATGGATTCAGAAGGAAGCTTACATTCTAGCAGATTGGCTAACACAGGAAATAAAAGAAGCCCGCCCTTGGCTTGAGAATTCCGGTAACCCGAGGGAGGTAGCATGTCTGCCATCAAACCCCCGCCCCCAGCTGGTCTTTCTTTTTTTTTTTTTGAGATGGAGTCTTGCACTGTGGCCCAGGCTGGAGTGCAGTGGCGCGATCTCGGTTCATTGCAAACTCCGCTAACCGGGTTCAAGCAATTCTCCTGCCTCAGCCTCCCAAGTAGCTGTGATTATAGGTGACTGCTACACGACCCAGCTAATTTTTTGTATTTCTAGTAGAGACAGGGTTTCACTATGATGGCCAGGCTGGTCTCAAACTCCTGACCTCATGATCTGCCCGCCTCAGCCTCCTAAAGTGCTGGGATTACAAGCGTGAGGCACTGCGCCCAGCCCCCAGCTGGTCTTTCTGTGGGGATGGGGTAGCTTTGCCACCTCTTACCAGAGCTGGTCTCCAGGCTCGTCTCACGGATGGTGCCTTTCAGGCTGGCTCTCCAGTCCCTGGGGTCTTCTGAGGGGGCCATGCCGCTACCTCGGCGCCTGCCTATCTCTGGCAGGAGGGGAGCTGTCCTCGGCCACTCTTCCAGGATGTGGCTCCCCCACTGCGGAACCAGACCTTTTATACTGACCGGATCTGGATTCTCTGAGTGCATTCCACCAGGAGCCAAAGGAACTGGCCCAGAGCAGTCAGGGAGTCGCTTTGATCAACAGGGTTATGTCAACAGGATTATTGTTGGGTCAGTGGGAGGCAGGCCTCCTACAGGACAGACGAAACAGACACTATTTCTACCAAGGGCAGCTGCTTCCTGATTTGGGATAGGCCTCTGGAACCGTCTCATCCAGCCTCAGTTTCCCAAACTCAGTCATTATCCAGTGGTTCCACTAGTTTGATTTTTCCCCCATTCTAGGAACTATATGTAATATTACTTACTTCACATGTCCCTGAAATCAGTCAACTGTGTTTACTGAAAAAGAAGTGCACTTTATTTATTTATTTATTTTGAGACAAAGTTTTGCTCTTGTTGCCCAGGCTGGAGTGCAATGGCACAATCTCGGCTCACAGCAACCTTCACCTCCCAGGTTTAAGCGATTCTCCTGCCTCAGCTTCCCAGGTAGCTGGTATTACAGGCATGTGCCACCACACATGACTAATTTTGTATTTTTAGTAGAGACGGGGTTTATCCGTGTTGGTCAGGCTGGTCTCGAACTCCTGACCTCAGGTGATCTGCCCGCCTTAGCCTCCCAAAGTGCTAGGATTATAGGCGTGAGCCACCGCGCCCAGCCGGAAGTACACTTTATTTTTATTTTATTATTATTATTATTCGAGATGGAGTCTTGCTCTGTTGCCCGGGTTGGAGTGCGGTGGTGTGATCTCAGCTCACTGCAACCTCTGTCTCTGGAAAGTGGGAGGGGGTTTGTTGGAGGCATCTTGCCCACATCCCCCTCTTGCCTGCACAGCGTGTCCAGCACACACCCACTGAGTGCCTGTCCTGAGGACCCAAACTGTGGGTCCTGTGGGCCTACTGTGCTTTCTTAGAGTCCAGGAGGAAGAGGGGGAAGAAAAGGTCCAAGCAAAAGGCCCATGTAGTAGGGTCGGGGGTCCAGGCAGTCCGCCACGACTGACTGCCCAGAGGGTGACTCAGGAGGTCCCAACGCTTCCTTGTTTCCTTATAGAGACCACAGAGTTCCTGAGAACTGCATTGTCGTCCAGGGCCCAGGTATGGGAGAACTGGTCCTGAAAACGTGCCCATGGGCCAGACCTGGACATCCTCATGAGGCACTCTAGGGAAAGGGTGGGCATCAGGCCGGGAGAGTTCCCTGGGAGGGGTCAGAGCCCATATCCCATTGCCATCTCCCACTGGGTGGTGCAGGATCCTTTTGTGGCCACCCCAGGCATCCAGATGGGCACCAGAGGCTGTGGCTGGGGGGCAGCCTGGGCAGGGAAGTGCTCACCACACTCCCGACTTTCATCTGGGTCATGTGGGGGATGGGCCCCGAAGTGGGGGATATGTCACTGCGCCCTGCCCAGCCCACCCAGCCAGACCTCTCTCTGAGCCAGAGCAGAGGATCATGTGGACAGTGAGAGGAAGCTGCCACAGTCGGGGTCTGACCCCAGTGCTCCCCAGGCCCCACTGGGCACACGTGGACTTACTCCTCTGAACCTTAAAGGCAGCGTGTGCCATTGGCATCAACACCTGTTCCCCTTCTAGCAAGTACATGTCCCAAAGGCTCAGGGTGAGCCCAAGAGAGATCTGTGGGGACAGCAGGCATGGGAGGACCTGGCCCTTCTAGGCTGGGGGCTGGTGGTTCAAGCTGGGCCCATTGGGGCTGCAGTCCCCCAGAGTCAGTGACCCTTCCCATGAGAGTCATCAGACCCCTCCAGGAGGCTGGGTCAGACAAGGTCTTGCAGCTCCTTATGGCGGGCACTCATTTCAGTGGGGATATGGCTTCTGGAGAGGGGCTTCTCCAGGGCTGGAGGCTTCCCTGAGCCCTCCTAAGTGGGTCCTGGCCCAGTCTGCCCATGAGGCTGCGCCTGAGCCCCAGCCTCTGCCGTGGGATGACCCCTCTTGGGGGGAGGGTTTTGAGTGTGTGTGCTGCAGGAATCTACCTATGCCTCCTGTGGGCTGGGGGTGAGCTGGATCCCTGGGTTGGGGGAGCAGGGCACTGTAGGGCAAGGAGGGTCCCTGAGCCGGGGTCTGCCTGTGCCTCTTACCCCCTCCGTCAGGCTCCAAAGAAGCTGACCTAATGAGGAACCCTGAAGCCATAGCCCTTCCTTGTCCTGATGGGAGGAACCGAGGTGCTCAGGTCCCTCTGGGCTGCCCTAAAAACCTCCCTCTCCTAGGGCCCTCTGAAGACCCTTCCCCACGTGCAGAATACTGGGTGGTGTCCGGGCTCCTTACACCTTCCCCTTCCCGCACTCATGCTGGACACACAGCCTAGGCCTGCTCCGCGGGAGCCGGCCCCTGTGCCTCTGTCTCCTCCAGGCGGGAAAGGTAACCCAACTCCAAACTCATGGAGAACCCCATGCCCATGTCAGGCCCCGGCTGGAGCTCAGCCTCTCACCAGCCCAACTAGGGTCTCCAACCCTGGCTCCTCTGGCCCCACAGGATGCAGGGTCTGGGGGAAGAGCTGGGAGGACCATAAACTCACCACGTGCCTCATGGTCTTAGGGTGTGACATGGGTACTTCATGCTCCTGGTGGCCTTGGGGCCCCTGGATCCTCACACCATTTGGACTGTGGAATCCTGGGAGGCCCCCAGCCCATGTCATGACATCAGCCCACTTCTAAGATGTGGAGCCATCAGCTGGAAGAGCTGGACAGCTGCAGAGGCCCCCAGACCCCAAGGCCTCCCACCCCCCCATCTGGTGACCCCACCATGCAGCCTTGGCCTTGGGGAGGAGGGGTGGGACTATCCCCTGGAGCCTGGCTGGAGGTGCTCTGGAGGCCTCCTGGCATCAACAGGAGGAGAGAGAAAGAGAGATGGGGAGGAGGGAGTGAGATCAAGGAGAGGAAGGGAGATGGGGAGGAGGGAGTGAGATCAAGAGAGAGGAAGGGAGATGGGGAGAGAGATTGAGGAGGCTGAGAGGAAGAGGAGGGAGAGAGACATAAAAGTAAAGAGAGACACACAGAGAGAGGTACATGAGCAGGGTGAGCAAGCCTGACTTTGAGGCTTGCTCAAAGGGCCGGTGCTGGGCTTCCTGGTCATCTCCTGGAAGTGGGGTTGGGCCGGGGGACACAGGGTGTGGAGACACTGCCATCAGGGCTTCATCGGCCCATCTGTGGGCACCAAGGCAGCTGGAGCCCGGCCAGCTGGAGGGCAGGAGGACTCTCAGGGAGGAGAGAGTCAGCTGCATAGAGTCAGAGCCAGAGGGGGTGGCTCCAGGACACAGAGGATGGCCATGGGGATGATAAAATGCCCTCTGCTGATAGGGGTGAAAGGCAACTGACTTGGGATCTGGGGTTCCCCATTCAGCCTGGGCTCCTGTGGGACCCTCAACAGAGACATCCTAAAGGCTCCAAACAAGCTGACAACACAAGGAAGGTGCCTTTGCTGAAAGTTTAGGTCACCTGGCCAGGGTGGCTGTCCCCAGGTCTGGCTGCATGAGGCCCTGGGGGCAGCTGTTCACCTACCCTACGGGGAGTGCCTCTCACCGGCCAGCAGCTGGACCAGTGCCCAGAACATGTCCTCCTCAGGCAGATAAAGGAGGAGCAAGGCAGCGACATGGCTCAGGTCCCTGCAGTAGTCCACCTCCTGTGAGAGCCAGAGTCACGGTGGAAGGACATCACCTGAGAGGGCTGAGGTCACCTGGGAGGACTCATGTCATTGGAGGAGGCAGAGGTGACTGGGGAGGCTTCCCCTGAAGAAGAGGCTTCCTCAGGATGCAAATTCATTTCATGACAAGAGGCATGTCCATCAGGCACTTCAGCAACTTGTCCAGGATGTCACTGAGAGCACTGTCCAGTGTGTAACACTGCCAAGCTTTGAAGCCCGGTGGTTGCCCTTAGTTTCTAGATCCAGAGAGACTTCTGGAGCCTGTGCCTGGGGCTTTCTAGGGGTGGAGGTGGCGGGGGCAGGGGGAAGGGTGGCAGAGGAGGCCTTGCATGGCAGGGTGCAGGGCAGGAAACTGGCCAGGGACCGGTTTGCAGTGGCCGCTAGCATCCCACCCCCACCTCTAAACCCACCCCTACCCAACCCTGGTGCAGGGTCAGGCCTGGCCAGGTGTCCCCCGCTTTGGCCTCAGCAGATCACAAGGTGGAAGCCAGCAGCCCGGCGGGTGCGCCACTCGAGCCAGTGGTGACCTACAGCTTCTGCTCATGGAGCGTGGAGCACCCACCCAAGAAAGCCCAGGCACTCCCCATGCCCCACGCCCCTGAGCTTGAGGGTGCAGGGAGATGGGGGCCAAGGTCCTGCAACCCCGTGCATGCATCCCCAAAGGTGGCCTAGGAGTCCTGTGTGCACCTGCCCAGGTGTGCCGCAGAAGCCTCAACAGTGGCAGGGAGTGAGACGAGGAGGAAGAGAGAAGTGGAGAAGAAGGAGAGAGAAAGAGATGGGGAGGAGGAGTGAGATCAAGAGAGAGGGAGAGAGATCTGGAGAGAGACAGAGGAGGCTGAGAGAAAGAGGAGGGAGAGAGACATAAAAGGGAAAGAGAGACACAGAGAGAGAGGTACATGAGCAGGAGGTTGGGTCACTCTTGATTCCAGTTCCCAGTGCAAACTTAGGCACTATCACCTCACCACACATGCAATAAAGTCTTCTGCCTGCTGCTTACAACCAGCGAGAACCCTTTTCCTGGAGAATAAAACCGTTTTTTTGTTGTTGTTGTTGAGACAGAGTCTCTCTCTGTTGCCTAGGCTGGAGTGCAGTGGCAAGATCTCGGCTCCCTGAAACCTCCACCTCCTAGGCTCAGGCGATTCTTCTGCCTCAGACTCCCGAGTAGCTGGAATTACAGGCGCTCGCCACTGCAAACGATAATTTTTGTATTTTTAGTAGAGACAGGGTTTCATCATGTTGGCCAGGCTGGTCTCAAACTCCTGGCCTCAGGTAATCCGCCTGCCTCGGCCTCCCAAAGTGCTGGGATTACAGGGGTGAGCCACCGTGCCTGGACAAATAAAACCTTTGACCTTTCCTCACTGGATTTTGGTTGTGTCTTCTGTTAAACCATGATGTCTCTTTGTAGGAATGTTATTGATAAAGAGCCAGATTTGAGGAGGAGTGTACCATGCGGCTTTCCAAACCTTCCTCCGCTGAATGTTTTTAAAGTTTTAAACTCTTTAGTAGTTGGATCACTGGCATCACCGGTGCTGATGCTAACTCCCTTTCCTTTCTTTGATTCATTATTTGAATCTGTTGAGGACTGAACAAATGCGAAGTGGAACTGAATTGCGCCTTCACTCTTGATGGTCACATTCTTGGTAACTAGATTACACCTATAATGAAGGAGACCGGTCAGAACCACACTCCTTCAGCTGGAGTACCCAAGCCCTGGGAAAACAGGTGTGCAGAGAATGTGGATCCTTGGGGTAAATGTGATGCATCTTCCTAAAGAGATTTAAAAAAATTTTTTTGAGGCAGAGTCTCCCTCCGTCGCCCAGGCTGGAGTCCAGTGGCATGATCTTGGCTCACCGTAACCTCTGCTTCCCTGGTTCAAGCGATTCTCCTGCCTCAGCTTCCCAAGTAGCTGGGATTACAGGCACCTGCTGCCACACCCAGCTAATTTTTGTATTTTTAAGTAGAGATGCGGTTTCACCATGTTGACCAGGCTGGTCTAGAACTCCTGACCTCAAGTGATCCTCCCGCCTTGGCCTCCCAAAGTGCAGGGATAACAGGTATGAGCCACCATGCCCGGTGAGAATGAAATTTTAATGTTGAGTAATTTATTATTTTTAAATACATTAATTAATAAAGAACAGACAGGATATACAACAAAATAGGAATTTTTTTTAAAAATATTTTTTTCTTTTTGAGATGGAGTCTCCCCGCATTGCCCCAGCTGGAGTACAGTGGTGTGATCTCAGCTCACTGCAACCTCTGCCTCCTTGGTTCAAGTAATTATCCGGCCTCAGCCTCCCAAGTACCTGGGATTATAGATGCGCGCCACCACACCTGGCTAATTATTGTATTTTTAATAGAGACCAGGTTTCACCATGTTGGCCAGGGTGGTCTCAAACTCCTGACCTCAAGTGATCTGTCCCCCTTGGCCTCCCAAAGTGCTGGGATTATAAGCGTGAGCCACTGTGCCTGGCCTGGGTTTTTAAGATTAACCATATGACTTCAAAAGAAAATTAGTTCTTGTGCTGGATACTCACATGTCTCCTGGAATTTGAATTCACTTGTCTTCCATCAGAGTATATGAGTGGAAAAGTTAGGCTGGGCACGGTGGCTCACACCTGTAATCCCAGTACTTTGGGAGGCCGAAGTGGGGGGATCATCTGAGGTCAGGAGTTTGAGACCAGCCTGGCCAACATGGCAAAACCCTGTCTCTACTAAAAATACAAAAATTAGCCTGGCGTAGTGGCAGGCGCCTGTATATATGAATGTTTATTTTAATTTTTTTTTTTTTTTTGAGATGGAGTCTTGCTTTGTCACCCAGGCCGGAGTGCAGTGGCTCAATCTCGGCTCACTGTAGTCTCCTCCTCCTGGGTTCATGCAGTTCTCCTGCCTCAGCATCCCGAGTAGCTGGGACTAGGCATGCGCCACCATGCCTGGCTAATTTTTGTATTTTTAGTGGAGACGTGGTTTCACCATGTTGATCAGGCTGGTCTCGAACTCCTGACCTCAAGTCATCCACTCCCCTCAGCCTCCCAAAGTGCTGGGATTACAGGCATGAGCCACCATGCCCGGCCTGCAACATTTTTAACAGCAAAAAAACAAAACAGCTAAAGTGTTTATCAGTAGGGATTTCATTAAATTGTGATGGTCATAAGCTAATATTCTATTCAGCTATTAAAAGGAATGATGTAGATTTCTATTTGCTAATATGGAAAGATGGCTTGATATTTTATGAACTATAAAAAGCAAGGTGCACATCAAAATGTATAGTATGATTTATTTGGTAAAGTGAAAGAAATAATAAATAAACTTGTATATGTAAAAACATATTTCCTAGCTGAGCATGGTGGTTCACACCTGTCAACCCAGCATTTTGGGAGGCCAAGGCAAGTGGATCATCTGAGGTCAGGAGTTCTAGACCAGCCTGGCCAACATGCCAAAATCCCATCTCTACTAAAAGTACAAAACCCTAGCTGGGCTGTGTTGGTGCATTTCTGTCGTCCCAGCTACTCGGGAGGCTGAGGCACAAGAACTGCTTGAACCCAGGGGGCAGAGGTGGCAGTGAGCCGAGATTGCGCCACTGCACTCCAGCCTGGGTGGCAGAGTAAGACCCTATTTCAAAAACAAAACAAAACCAAAAAAACCTTTACACAAATGTTCATTGGAGTATTATTCATAATAGCAAAAGTGAAAATAACCCAAATGTTTATCAGCTGAAAAATGAACTGTGGTGTATTCATACAATGGAATATGTTTGGCAATAAAAAATGCTGAAGTACTGACATGTGCCACAGTGTCAATGAACTTTGAAAATCAAGTGGCCAGGAACAGTACCTGTAATTCCAGCACTTTGGGAGGCTGAGGTTGGTAGATCACTTAAGGTTAGGAGTTCGAGACCAGCCTGGTCAACATGGTGAAACCCATCTCTACTACAAATACAAAAATTAGCTGGGTGTGAAGGCATGCACCTGTAATCCCAGCTAGTCGGAAGACTGAAGTAGGAGATTTGCTTGAATCCAGGAGTGGGAGGTTGCAGTGAGCTGAGGTAGCCAGCTGCCAGTTGTATTCCTGCCTAGGTAACAGAGTGAGATCATGTCAGAGAAGGGAAGGGGAGAAGAGAGGAGGGGAGAGGGCAGGGGAGGGGAGGAAAATAAGTCAGTCACAAAAGACCATATGGCGTATGCTTCCATTTATATGAAGTGCCCAGAATAGGCAAATTCATGGAGATAAAGCAGATTAGAGGTTGTCAGGAGCTGGAAGGGGAGGAAGGAATGGGAAGTGTCTGTTAATGAGCATGGAGTTTCTTCTGGGTATAATGAAACTGTTATGAAATTAGTGGTGATGGTTGCACAACTCTGTGAATACACTAAAAACCACTGAACTGTACACTCTACAAGGATGAATTGTATGTATGTGAATCATATCTCAATAAAGTTGTAGTATTTTAAGAAAGGAAATAAGCTCTATCCTGCCTTTCCTCAGTGAACTATATTTTCAGGTAACCACATAACCTTGGATGATGTAGGGAAATCTTGTTTACAGAATTCCAGCTCACAGATGTAGAAAGAATGATAGAAATGCATTATTTTACAACCTCTAATGAAATCAATGACTCAGAGATCTTCAAAGGAAAAACCATTACTTGGAAGGCTGATAGGGAACTTCACAAACGTGAAGTCAGATTGCTGCCATGCAAACCCACCAAGCGCTCCTACGATGTGACTTCCCAGAAGCACTCAGCAAAACCTGTGAAATGCACCTAACAAAAAAAGTTGGATCAGTGCCAGGCATGGTGGCTTATGCCTGGAATCCCAGCACTTTGGGAGGCCAAAGCTCAAGGACTACTTGAGCCCAGGATTTCGAACTCAGCCTTGGCAACATAGCAAGAGACTGTCTCTATAAAAAAAATAATTAAGGCCGGGTGCAGTGGCTCATGCCTGTAATCCCAGCACTTTGGGAGGCCAAAGCGGGCAGATCACAAGGTCAAGAGATTGAGACCATCCTGGCCAGCATGGTGAAACCCCGTCTCTACTAAAATATAAAAAATCAGCCGGGCATGGTGGCGTGCACCTGTAGTCCCAGCTACTCTGGAGGCTGAGGCAGGGGAATCACTGGAACCTGGGAGGCGGAGGTTGCAATGAGCCTAGATTGTGCCATTGCACTCCAGTCTGGCGACAGAGCAAGACTCCGTCTCAATAATCACAACAATAATAATTTTAAAATTAGCCAGGTATGGTGTTACATGCCTATAGTCCCACCTACTTGGGAGGCTGAGGCAGGAGGATTGCTTGAGCCCAGGAGTTTGAGGCTGCAGTGAGCCATGACCACACCACCACACTCTAGCCTGGGTGACAGAATGGGATCCTGCCTCTAAAAAATAATAATGACAATAATAAATTTTTTTAAATTAGACTGGGCCTGGGTGTGGTGGGTCATGCCTGTAATCCCAGCACTATGTGAGGCCAAGGCAGGTGGAGCATTTGAGGTCAGGAGTTCAAGATCAGCCTGGCCAACATGGTGAAACCCCACCTCTACTAAAAATGCAAAAATCAGCTGGGCATGGTGGCACGTGCCTATAATTCCAGCTACTCAGGGGGCTGAGGCACAAGAATCAGTTGCACCTGGGAGGCAGAGGGTGCAGTGAGAGGAGATTGCACCACTGTACTCCAGCCTGGGTGATGGAGTGAGACTCTGTCTCAAATAAATAATAAAAAGTTAGACCTGAATCTACTCAAGCCTTGATGGCTAATTTACAGGAAAGAGGGAGACAGAGAAGCTAGTTAAATGACAGCACAAGGCACCAAACAGAAAATTCCAGAATGTGGGAATTCTACCAGACAACAGGCCCTACTTCTGCATCAAGGCAACAAGATGGAACAAACGAAAAACAAAGAAAGGAATGACTTTGGAATAAAAGTGGCTCAAAAGACAATTTTTAAAACATCCTGTTCTTGCACGGGCTCTTAAGCAACATGGAAATATGTTTGATGGAAAATAAACATCAGTTTCTAAAAAGATGAAAAAAAAATCACCACACAATTGTGACTGTGGTGGGAGGACTTTGTGTGGATCCTGATTTGAACAAAGCAGTCATAAAAAGACACTTGGAGACAATTAGCAAAATTTGATTATGGCAGAACATTAAATTATTCCAAAGAATAATGCTTCATGTTGTTAGGCATGATCAGGGCATTGTGGAAATTTTTTTACAGTTGCACACTGAAGTGTCATCATGCACAGTGGAATGACATAATGTCTGGGATTTGCTTTAAAATACTTCTTCAGGCCAGGCACAGTGGCTCACGCCTGTAATTCCAGCACTTTGGGATGCTGAAGCGGGCGGATCACCTGAGGTCAGGAGTTCAAGACCAGCATGGTCAACATGGCGAAACCCTGTCTCTACTGAAAATACAAAAATTATCCAGATGTGGTGGCACATGCCTGTGGTCCCAGGTATTTGGGGGGCTGAGGCAGGAGAATCGCTTGAACCCAGGAGGCAGAGGTTGCAGTGAGCCAAGATCACACCACTGCACTCCAGCCTGTGCAACAGAGTGAGACTCCATCTCAAAAAAAAAAAAAAAGAATAAAGAACAAAGAAAGGAAGAATATATTAAGAATATGTAGCAAAACTTAACATTGAATCTGGATGATGGAAATGTAGAAAATGTTTTATTACTTCCACTTTTCTATAATTTATAACATTTTCAAAATGGATGGAAACTAAAACGTATATGCTAAGGATTTCTGGGAAGAGTTAAGAAAACCATTTCATGACAAGTAAACAGAAGGAGAAAAGCAATATTTATGAATTAATACACCGTTATGTTATGTAATTATGTTATTTTATTTGTGATTTTTAAGATTTGTGCAATCAGGTTGGTAAATTAAATTATATAAACAGCCATTCGTCTATCTACAGCTCTTCAAGTTTACGTCTACAAGGTTTATCCACAGTTATTCAAGTTTATGTCTACAGGGTGGCTAACTACTTAAAAAGTTATCCTTGACCCAAGACGGCTGATCACTAGCAGCTCGGGATTGTAGCTCCCAGTGAAAGCGCAGAGAACGAGAGGACGCCACACTTTCAGACGAATTTTTGTTGCTGACGCACCAGGAGATTCCAAGCGGAGGGGCCCCACGGGTCGCCAGCGCGACTCTTGTGGCCGGTGAGGCGGTTTTGCTCCTGCCTTGGTGCGGCGGTTCTTGGTGCAGAGTCAGAAAAGCACCATCAATCTTAACGCCGCTGCTTTGGCCGGCGCAGTGGGTTGCTCAGATTCTAGCGCCGGGAATCAACAAGTTGGACGTGCACTCAGAGACCCAGCTATAAAGACGGTAATTATAAAGACCACAGATGGACAAACCTATAAAGAAGGGAAGAAAACAGCCTAAAAAGGCTGAGAATACCCAAAATCAGAACGCCTCTCCCTCCACAGGGGATCACAGTTCCTCATCAGCAACGGAACAAGGCCTGATGGAGAAAGACTGTGTTCCTGGCCGGGCGCGGTGGCTCACGCCTGTAATCCCAGCACTTTGGGAGGCCGAGGCGGGTGGATCACGAGGTCAAGAGATCAAAACCATCCTGGTCAACATGGTGAAACCCCGTCTCTACTAAAAATACAAAAAATTAGCCAGGCATGGTGGCGCGTGCCTGTAATCCCAGCTACTCAGGAGGCTGAGGCAGGAGAATTGCCTGAACCCAGGAGGCGGAGGTTGCGGTGAGCCGAGATCGCGCCATTGCACTCCAGCCTGGGTAACAAGAGCGAAACTCCGTCTCAAAAAAAAAAAAAAAAAAAGACTGTGTTCCATTAACAGAAGCAGGCTTTAAAAAGTGGATGATAAGAAACTTCTGTGAATTAAAAGAACTTGTTCTAACCCAATGCAAAGAAACTAAGAACTTTGAAAAAAGGTTTGACGAAATCTTAACAAGAATACACAATTTAGTTGAGGTCTATCCCGACGGGGCTCTTCCTGTAGCCTGCACGTCGTTGGAAACGCCTCATAGAGTAACTCTGTGGTTTACCTTACTCACAGGACTATTGTTAGATCTGTGGAAAGGAATGGCAAGACAGCTGCTAAAAGTTTAAAAATGACAGCTACTAAATGTATGAAAGACCTGATAATCTACTTTTTCACCTTAGGTATTGGCATATTTCCACACCTGTACTATTCTTGAGTGTGACTGCTTAGGAATGAATATGATTTGAACTCATTCATGTTGAAAGGGTGTCAAATTGAGAACCAGGCAGATCCACCACCTACAATAAAAAGGTGAATTTTGAAGTCTTCATCAGTATATCCATATTAAAAGGAGATGACAGAAGCCAAAATAAATTAATGGGCTGACAGGACAACTGGATTAAAGTAAGCATCAGCTTCATTAAAAAGGGCTAACTTGCAGCTCTTTAGAGGATCTAAAGTGACTTTGATGGACAGTGGAAGAAATCACAACATGGAATTCCTTGAATAAAAATTTATTGACTTTAAATATACACAATTAAAAAAAAACTCTTTACACTGTTTCTAAAAGTCAGCATGTATTTTTGGCTCGAAGTTTCTCTAATGTTTTCTGTGGAAGGAATAAAAATTTTGCAGTTACAGTTGTGTATTTCAGGCTTAAAATTAGGTTTCTCCCCCTAAGTTATACTCACCTTATGGAATTCCTTTGCCCTTGCTCTGTTTTGGGCATAAGCTGCTTGTTTTGCTTTTTCTTCCTTTTGTTGTTTCACTTCAGCTAGTTGATTATATAACCTATAAAGAATTTCTATAGAGTTAGAGACAAACATTGCAGAAAACATGACTCGCTGCAAAAACCAACAATACCTTAGACTCCTTTGGTGCCTGAGAGCCTGTGTAGTCTTTCTGTCTTCAGGAAGTGCTCTGACTTTATTCACACCCCTTAGATGACTCACTGATGAACCTGAGGAAAGAAATGTGAAATCAAGTTATAATCAGGCTTTAAACATTTCAGGGCGGTGGTGAAGATTTAAAAAATTCAACATACCTATAGATGGTTTCTCTTTGATTGTTATTTCTTTTTGCCTCTGGTGGGATCTCTCCATAAATGTTTTTTTTCTGTTTATAAACGCTTCTTGTAAGCTCCCGGATATAGGTGTAAACCTTGGAGGACTTTCTGTTGGGAGAAAAAACTTAACGACAGGAATAGGCAAAGTGTTTACTTTATATTGGAAGTGTGGAGCCCATAAAAGGCTTACCTGTAGATGCTGTCTTTGGTTTTTCTATGGAAAGTTCTGATACAGCTGGATAATCTGAGCCTTCTGTTTCTGATACAAGAGGCAGAAACTCACTCACCTAATGATAAAGTTTTATTACATTTTTTTAAATAACACATTTTTTTTAAAAGGGGGCCTGCTCTGTTGTCAGACTGGAGTGCAGTCACATTATCACGGCTCACTGCAGCTTAAATATTCCGAGTAGCTTGGTCTACAGCTAAACCACACCTAGCTAATTTTTGTGTATTTTTTTAGGGATGGGGTTTTGTCGTGTTGCCCAGGGTGGTCTTGAACTCCTGGGCTCACACAATTCACCCTCCACTGCCCTCACACCTCTAGGCCTCTGTTTAGGTAGCATGAGAAAATTCAATGATTTTATTCCTCTTATTGCCTCCCTAACTACCCTTGTAAAATTAGCAGTTCCAAAGCCATTTTGCAGTATCTTAGAATATGTTTAGATAAAATTTCCAACTTGGCACCGTAACACTAGTTGTATAACTAAATTAGGTCTGCCAGAGTCTTGCATAAATTGCAGTGCGGATTAAAAGAAAATGCACAGTCATTGACAGATGAAGCCTTAAGACAAATGACAGCTGGTGGGGGGTGTCAGGTCTTAAAGTGTCTACTAAACTGGAGCCCTGAACTAAATTTTAAGTACATAGCATAATCCCTTCCAGTAAGTAACATCTGATAATTGAAGTTATCAGATAAGAGACAGTCAACTGGTTTGCTCATAATGGGCTAAAATATAAGGAATGATTAAATTTACCTGTGAACAGCTTTTTGCTTCATCCTCTCCCTTTTCTTCTAAGGTTAAATTTGCAAAATCTGTTTCAGCAATACTGATATCACTGGTGCTTACTAAAGTAAGTTCTGGCTCTTCCATTATACCATGGCCAGATTCTGTTTCCTGTGAAGCACAATTAAAAGGAAAACCATGTCAAATTAAAGTAGCCTTGAAACAGTTAAAAAAAAGCCCTACATATTCATTTTGTATATAATGCACAATTTGCACAAGTGTACATAAATGTGAAAATGTACATTAATGGAGGAAAACAAGCAACAGTTGGGGATTTCATTTAGGCTTCCCTAACTCCAACATTTAGTTCTAGAAATACTGGAGCCAACGTTAGGGAGGGGGGTGAAATAGTATGACACTGATTACAAACCTAAATGCTTGTAGTGTTTGGCAAAAATAAATACAGGTTGGCTGGAGCTGTGCAGAACTGGAGTGGATATCCCTGGGTGGCTACCAAATGGGAACCACTGACTGCTAAACACTGAATGAGAACAAAAGCAGCCAAACAGATGTGTTACATTTATTTGTGGAAGGATAAACTTGAGTTGGTTGGTATGAGGAACAGTGTTAATAACAGTACTTATTCCAATAATGGATGAATTCAGTGCACTGCAATGAGGCTCAACACTGAAAAAGTGCTGAATCATAGGCAGAGCCACCATTTTTCAGGGGTGTTGGAGAAAGGATCTTTTTAAAATACTCTCAAGACAGCTTTCAAAATTTTAGGTTTCTTCGATTTGCTAGGTATTTGCAGTAATCACAAGCTTGATGGGAATATTTAAGTTTTGCTTGTATTTCAATTTTTTCTTGCCAGGCATGTTGTGTGTCCAAGCTACTTAGGAATTTGAGGCAGGAGGACCCCTTGATCCCAGGAATTTGAATTCAGCCCAGGTAACAGCGAGATCCTCATCTCTAATATTAAAAGAAAATAATTTTCCCAAAAAGGAACTTTAATGTTATACAACACTGATTTCACTTACCCAGACTGGTATAGAGGTCTGCAATGAAAATGATCCAGAACTTGCAAAAAGCTCCAAATGTTCTTTTTCAGATAGTTTATTGGTGATTTTTGGAATGTCTCTTTCAGTTGAATTCTCAGAATATTTTTGAGTAGTTAAGGAATATGGTGCCTGAACTGAAGTTCCCATCTCCGCTGTTCTTACACAGAATCGAGAATCCGTTTCCTCTGCCTGTGGATGTATGTCTAAAACCCTACAGCTTTCATTTTTATTATCTTCAGTGAGTCCTTGACTTTGTAACGTAACAACCCCTCTTTTTGGTAGTTCTTCAAAGCCCATCCTTTGCGTTCTGCTTTCTAGTTGGTGTTTTATTGAGCACTCACTACAGTTAGAACCACATGGAGTGGTATGCTGAACATTTAACTGATCAAATACATTAGCTTCATCAGATGAACTACAGACTGAACTTAAATTTCCTACAGAAAGCTGGAAATGAACACTTTTCTTCCTGTTTTGTAATATTTCAGTATGTTCTTCAGAGGGAAAGTTCTGATTTTTCATGCCTTGGGAAGAATCTCTTGCTTCAATGCTAAAAATACTTGGTAGATCAGCATGCTGGCTACCCTCCTGTGAAGAGCATTCTGGCAGAAGCTGTTCAAAAGATTGTTCAGCTCCTGTATTAGAAATTGAAAGATCAGTCACTGTTAAATGTTGTAAAACTTGGATACGACAGTCTAATAGTTTATCATTCAATTGCAAGTTACCTACAATTTTAGACATAAAAGTTGATGTGTATAAACATGAATACAAAGATAAGGATGGTCAGTCATTTCTCAAACTACAGCTCACACAAAGTATCTTTTCTTTTTCTATTAATATTTAATAGACTATGGCTACAAACTGAGGCTGTTTTTCTTCCATAAGAATTGAGTATGAGTTTAATAACAAAGATGTATCTCAACTATGTGTGTATAATTTGTACATCATGTGTATCTCAATTATGTATGTATGTATATATAATTGTTCAAGCCAGGCAAGGTGGCTTATGCCTGTAATCCCAGCATTTTGGGAAGCCAAGGCAGGC
>NW_022436983.1:9646206-9671956 GCF_009761245.1 Sapajus apella | reverse complement strand
AGACGGAGTTTCGCTCTTGTTACCCAGGCTGGAGTGCAATGGCGCAACCTCGGCTCACCGCAACCTCCGCCTCCTGGGTTCAGGCAATTCTCCTGCCTCAGCCTCCAGAGTCGCTGGGATTACAGGCACGCACCACCATGCCCAGCTAATTTTTTGTAGTTTTAATAGAGACGGGGTTTCACCATGTTGACCAGGATGGTCTCGATCTCTTGACCTCGTGATCCGCCTGCCTCGGCCTCCCAAAGTGTTGGGATTACAGGCTTGAGCCACCGCGCCCGGCCCTACACTGTTTAAAAAAAAAAAAAAAAGAATACACAATTTAAAGAGGAATATAAGTGAATTAATGGAGCTGAAAAACACAACACGAGAACTTCGCGAAGTATGCACAAGTTTTAACAGCCGAATTGATCAAGCAGAAGAAAAGATATCAGAGGTCGAAGACCAGCTTAATGAAATAAAACAAAAAGACAAGATTAGAGAAAAAAGGATAAAAAGGAACGAGCAGTCTCCAAGAAATATGGGACTATGTGAAAAGACCTAATCTATGCTTGATAGGTATACCTGAATGTGACGAAGAGAATCAATCCAAGCTGGAAAATACACTTCAGGATATTATTCAGGAAAACTTTCCCAACCCAGCAAGGCAGGACAATATTCAACTCCAGGTAATACAGAGAACACCACAAAGATATTCCTCAAGAAGACCAACCTCAAGGCACATAATCACCAGATTCATCAGGGTTGAAATGAAAGAGAAAATACTGAGGGCAGCCAGAGAGAAAGGTCAGGTTACCCATAAAGGGAAGCCTATCAGACTCACAGCAGATATCTCAGCAGAAACCCTACAAGCTAGAAGAGAGTGGGGGCCAATATTCAACATCCTTAAAGAAAAGAACTTTCAACCCAGAATTTTACATCCAGCCAAACTAAGCTTCATAAGCGAAGGAAAAATAAAATCTTTTGTGAACAAGCAAGCACTCAGAGATTTCATCTCCACCAGCCCTGCTTTACAAGAGCTTCTGAAAGAACCACTACACATAGAAAGGAACAACCAGTATCAGCCTTTCTAAAAAATACCAAAAAGTAAAGAGCATCAACATGATCAAGAATTTACATCAACTAATAGGCAAAACAGCCAGCTAACATTAAATGGCAGTATTAAACTCACATATATTATTATTAATTCTAAATTTAAATCGACTAAATCCCCCAATCCAAAGACACAGCCAAAACCCATCGGGACACTGCATCCAGACCCATCTCACATGCAAGGATACACAAAGACTCAAAACAAAGGGATGGAGAAAGATTTACCAACCAAATGGAGAGCAAAAATAAATAAATAAATAAAAAGCAGAAGTTGCTTTAAAGCAACAAAGATCAAAAGAAGCAAAGAAGGATATTACATGATGATAAAAGGATCAATGCAACAAGAAGAGCTAAAGATCCTAAATATATACGCACCCAATACAGGAATACCCAGATATATAAGACTTATAAAGAGACTTAGACTTCCACACAATAATAGTGGGAGACTTCAACATCAATATTAGACAGATCAATGAGACAGAAAATTAACAACGATATCCAGGATTTGAACTCAGATCTGGAACAAGTAAACTTAATTAACATTTATAGAACTCTCCACTTTAAATACACAAAATATACACTCTTATCAGTACCACATCACATCTGTTTACAGGTTTCAATGAAATATTGGTTGGCTGCTTGTTTGTTATTTTCTTCCCTTATTTTTTTTTTCATGCCTCTATTATTAAGCACAATTATACGCATACCCATTTTTAGACTGCATTCTAGCCCGGGCAATGAAGCAACACCCCCATTCTCTCTCCCTCTTCCCCTTTCTCTTTCTTCCTCTCCTTCATTCTTTTGTTTTCTTTTTCTTTTTTTTTTTTTTTTTTTTTTAGGAAAAAAAAAAAGTCACCCTAAGCCTCCTGACTTTAGTTTGAAACATGCAGAGGTCAGTTTTTGGCTTAGGAGTGTCTCAGCTGCCTATGCCAACATATAACTCAGCAGCTAAAGTTAACAAGACTATACAATGAAAATTACAAGTTAAGCCGGGCGCGGTGGCTCAAGCCTGTAATCCCAGCACTTTGGGAGGCCGAGGCGGGTGGATCACGAGGTCAAGAGATCGAGACCATCCTGGTCAACATGGTGAAACCCCGTCTCTACTAAAACTACAAAAAATTAGCTGGGCATGGTGGCGCGTGCCTGTAGTCCCAGCTACTCAGGAGGCTGAGGCAGGAGAATTGCCTGAACCCAGGAGGCGGAGGTTGCGGTGAGCCGAGATCGCACCATTGCACTCCAGCCTGGGTAACAAGAACGAAACTCCATAAAAAAAAAAAAAAAAAGAAAATTACAAGTTAAAAAAAATAAAAATAAATAAATAAATAAATAAATAAAGTTATCCTTGAGCAATTTGAATTTGCCCGTCATCAGTTTCTGCTGGGTTTCAAAGATCCGGGAGACGCTTAGTGTTGTGTCAAGAGGAAAATGGACCCAACACAGAAGTTTAATGTAACGTTCATCCCAGAGTCTTCACAAGTGTTCACCGAAGAAACTTACCCGGACGATTCAGGGGCCTCTCAAAACTTCTCCGAGACATTGATAAAGAAGCTTAGTAAGCTGACTGTCAACCCCGCTACTGAATTCCCTTCCCCTCTACCAGAGGGTTCACTCCATCAGCAGTCTACAGGAGCAGCAGTCCTCAGGGAAATCGGAGATGACTTGCCTTACAGGAGGAGAGGAGTAAGAACATTGCTGTCTGTGAAGAGAGAAAGGCTGGCAAGATTCAGACACATGCTACTTGGCAGAGGTCCTAGGCAGCCTGAAAGAACACGAACGAACACTGGGCTTAAGGGTGTTAAGAATGCATCAAGAAGAGGAATGTTCAAATGTCCCTGCAGTTTCTGCGAGTCTAGCAGATGGGATCCTTCTGAGAATGCTAGAATGGGGAATTATGACACCAAGCCTCAGCCATAAACCTTATTCTTGCCCCTTTTTTTTCTTGCTGGTAATTTTATGTAGCAGACCGAGAAAGCTACTCTCTGCTCGTGTGGATTATACACCAATAATTTTGATAATGAGTTCGAGGTTGTATTTTTCTTGTATCTTTTTCCCTCCTATGATGCTAGTAATTTATAAGGGATCTGTATAGTTTGAATATATTTGGATAACTTTAGCTCTACTGTTTGATTTGACCCAAAGAAGCCAAGAGCATATAAGTATTCCCATGTGTTTTAGAAACCCAAAATCAGTGAGGTGAAACCCAGCAACAAGAAATTGAAGCAAAGATACTTGTGGATAAAGAAAGCATTAGCTAGTTTGGTTAGAGCATAATAATTAGATTTTCTGGCTTTCAAAAATTTGGGTTGCAATAAGAGCAAAGTTTATGCTATTTTTACAGTTTTCAGTACAAAAAGGTGTTAATATAGAAACAATAAAGTTGACATTTGATTACCTTTTTTTAAAAAAAAGTTATCCTTATAGGGAAAATGCAGTGTTGCCCACATGTGAACAGTAACAGCTCTGGGAGGGCATTAGGGAAGAAAGTGAATGAGGTTTAGGCTGGAGACTCTGGAGATGGTGAGGGGTGTTGCTGTGTGTCACTTTGGCAGCTGACTGGAGGTGGGGCGGGACAGGAACACTGGAGGGGAGAAGCCTGGGGCTGAGGGACCTGGTTAGTCATATACTGACTCAATGGCACCTAGTGAGAAACCAGGCAAGTTGTAATCATTCACTCACTCACTCAACACATGTATACTTAGCTCCTGTCCCGTCCTAGCCATCGAGTATAAATTCTTGGATTCCTTCGTCTGTATTATTCTAAGCAGTTTCTGGTATCTCAGCTCAACTTCATTTTATAAAGGCCACTGGGAGCAGAGATTGTACCATTGCACTCCAGCCTGGGTGACAGAGTGAGACTCTGTCTCAAATAAATAATAAAAAATCAGACCTGAGTCTACTCAGGCCTTGAGGGCTAATTTACAGGAAAGATCCAGATTTTATTTTATTTATTTTTTCTTCTTTTTTTCTTTTTCACTATCTCCAGTAATGGCTATAAGCAAGGGATCCAGATTTTAATCAACCAGTTGACTTGTTAGAACCATCTCCAGCTGGAACACTAAAACCCCAAATCCCTGTAATATATTATATGGATAAATTCAGCCAAATGTTATGTTCTTCCCTCACTGACCTAGCACTTGTATTCCCTAGGCTTCAGCTCACTTACTTAGCTAAGCCTTGTTTGTTTATTGGATTGTTTTGTTGTGTTGTGGAAGTCATATCCTCCTTGGTCAGACTCTGTGCCTGTCTCTTGGAGCATCCTGGAATCTGACTTTCATTATAGATCCAGAAACAAATAATGGGCAGTGGAGTGGTCATGAGAATTAGAATCCTCTTGCAAAATAACTTCCCCGGGTGAGGTCATTACACACTCCCCAGAGAAAGCAGGATCAGCTTTGTCAGATGGAAGGAGGGGCTGCTTCCATCAGCAAAGGAATCTCATTGGACTTTGGATATGAGTAGTCAGGGAACACAAAATCATCTGCATCCACCCAAACATCCCCATTTCAGTTCCTAGGAGCCACTTTTTCCCATTCCATGCACCTGGTCAGGCAGTGAATATACCATACCTAGCAATTACATTACAAATCAGCAACGCATGGGATCAGCTCTCTTCAATTTTTGGCTACATAAGCCCTGTGGCTATAGGAGATGATATATTTATTGCGGTAGTCAGGAATGACCCAGCAGATATCAGCCAAAAGCAGCAGAACTATGGCTACAGCCTCACTTCCTTCTTCTAAATCTCAGTAACTGGCAGAACCCAACCATATCTGGGATTCTAATTGCAACTGAGTCTGTGAAATACATTTTTTTAACTTTTTTGATTTTGGAAAGAATAGATGCTGAGTCCTGATTGATCACATCTAACACAGATAAACCCAGTGATAGATTTGTATGCTTAATATTGGGAAGACAAGAGGGTTCCTAACAGATCTGCTATTATTTTCCCTGTAAAAGAAGAGGTGAAATACAAGTGTTGTTAAGAATGTGGAAAAATTGGAACTCCTTATGAACAGAAGCATCCAGGAAAAATAATAAAAATAAATAAATAAATAAAAATTGGAACCCCTGCGCACTGTTGGTAGGAATGCAAAATTGTGCAGCCACTATAAAGAATGGTATCAGGATTCCTCAAAAAATTAAAAATAGAACTACCATAGGATCCAGAAACCCCGCTTCTGTGTCTTTATCTAAAATAATTGAAATCAGAGATCAGGCGTGGTGGCTCACACCTGTAATCCCAGCACTTTGGGAGGCCAAGGCAGATCACGTGAGGTCAGGAGTTTGAGACCAGCTGACAACATGGTGAAACCCTGTCTCTACTAAAAATACAAAAATTAGCCAGGTGTGGTGGCGCATGTCTGTAATCCCAGCTATTCAGGAGGCTGAAGCAGGAGAATAGCTTGAACTCAGGAAGCGGAGGTTGCAGTGAGCCGAGATTGCGCCATTGCACTCCAGCCTGGGTGACAGAGCAAAACTCCATCTCAAACAAAAAAAAAAAAAAGAATTGAAATCAGGACCTTGAAGAAATATCTGCGCTCCAATGTTCATTGCAGCGTTTATTCACAATAGCCAAAATGTAGAAACAACCCAACCAAGAGTTCATTGACAGACGAATGTTTAAACAAAATATGGTATATACATAATATAGAATATTATTCAGCCTTTAAAAAGGAAATCCTGCAATGTTGGACAACAACGATAAACCCCAAGGACATTGTGCCATGTGAAATAAGCCAGTCACAGAAGGACAAATCCATCATGATTCCACTGTAAACTAAAAATAAAATCTCAAGTCCCTCACTGACTGAATGGACCTCCTCTTGGCTAAAGAGATCCCAGAAAAACCTTAGAGACTGAGTCCCCAGCTACAACAGGGTGGGAAGTTAGACACGTGATATGGTTTGGCTGTGTCCTCGCCCAAATTTCACCTTGAATTGTAGTTTCCATAATCCTCATGTGCTGTGGGAGGGGTCTGGCGGGAGATGATTGAACCATGGAGGTGATTACCCCCATGCCACTGTTCTCAGGATGGTGAGTGAGAGTCAGTTCTCAGGGCATCTGATGTTTTGTTTTTGTTTTAGAAGGAGTCTTGCTATTTTAGTAGAGATGGAATTTCACCATGTTAGCCTTGAACTCCTGACCTCAAGTGATCCACTCACTTTGGCCTGCCAAACTTCTGGGATTACAGGTATGAGCCACCATGCCTGGACCATCTGATGGTTTTATAAGGGGCTTTTCCTCCTTTTGCTCATTCTCCTCCTTGCTGCTGCCATGTGAAGAAGGATATGTTTGCTTCCCTTTCCACCAATGATTGGAAGTTTCCTGAGGTCTCCCCAGTCATGCTGAATTGTGAGTCAACTAAATCTCTTTCCTTTATAGAGTACCCAGTCTTGGGTATGTCTTTATTAGCAGCACGAGAACAGACTAATACAACACACCTTGACATACTTCCTATTTGTGTTTTTATTATTTTATTTAATTATTTATTTTGAGACATAGTCTCGCTCTGTCACTCAGGCTGAAGTGCAGTGCAGTGGCGCGATCTTGGCTCACTGCAACCTCTGTCTCACAGGTTCAAGAGATTCTCCTGCCTCAGCCTCCCGAGTTGCTGAATTATAGTTGCGCAACACCACACCCAGCTAATTTTTGTATTTTTAGTAGAGACGGAGTTTCACCACATTGGCCAAGCTGGTCTCAAACTCTTGACCTCAAGTGATCCACCCACCTTGGCCTCCCAAAGTGCTGGGTTTACAGGGTGAGCCACCACTCCTGGCCCTATTTGTGTTTTAGACATAACAACTGATGAGTATTAAAGTTAAAATAGAGGTAATAAGACTGACAGAACAGACTGTGGCAATAAAATCCCAAATTATAGACAGAACCTAAGGCCATGCCAGTCAAGGGTTAAGTCATGCACCCTTACCCTAAAGAATAAACTATGTTCAATTGCCACAAGGTTTTTCTTTTCTCTAGCAATTAGAAGAGTACTTGCCTCCAGATAAACAGTATTAAACAATTATGATCCATCCAGCTCACAGATGCTTACTGGAACCCCTGTTCCACCAGCCATAACTACAGCTTTGGACAAAAAAGGTGACTTCGGTAACTGTCTCCAGCTAAGAAGACAACCAACCATGGACTGATTCTGGCCAGTTTATGGAGACTGTGCACTGGAATGCTTTTGTGTCCTGAAAAGACCTTTTGACATACAGGACCTAATTTAGAGACAGGGTCTTGCTTTGTCACCCAGGCTGGAGTGCAGTGGCACGACCATAGCTCACTGCAGCCTCAAACTCCTGGGCTGAAGTGATCCTCCTGCCTCAGCCTCGCTAGTAGCTGGGATTATAGGCATACATTACCATGCCCAGCTAAGTTTTTAGTTTTAGTAGAGATGGGGGGGGGATCTCATTGTGTTGCCCAGGCTGGTCTCCAATTCCCAGTCTCAAGCAATCCTCCTGCCTTGGCCTCCCAAAATGCTGGGATTACAGGCATGAGCCACCACATCTGGACTGTGATACATTTAAATGTTAAGTCCAAACATTAATTCAACCTAAAGTGAACATGGGTCATATATTATATGCATGTTAGTGCAACACGTGTGGGTCAGCACCGACCTCATGAATATTCATAGCTCCTCCTGTAATCTGTTGAATATGTATACTCAGCCAACCCATTCAGTTTAAATTCCCGTCCAATCCCTCCTCCTCCAAAGTTCTATCTCTGGTCTTTGCTGGAGTCTGTATTTTCAACCCTGCAGGATGGCCACCTTGCAGTCAGAATCTTTTAAAAGAAATAAAGTCTCATCTCCTTATCTAAATGCACAGATCTTGTGATTGATTATTTTTTTTTCATGGGACAGAGTTTCACTCTGTCTCCCAGGCTGAAGTGAGCTATCTCTGCTTACTGCAACCTCTGCCTCCTGGGTTCAAGCAATTCTCTTTCCTTAGCCTCCCAAGCAGCTGGGACTACAGGAATGCACCAACCACCATATCCAGCTAATTTTTTGTATTTTTTTTTTTGTAGAAGTGGGGTTTCGCCATGTTGCCCAGGCTGGTCTCGAACTTCTGGCCCCAAGTGATCTGCCTGTCTCGGCCTCTCAAACTGTTGGGATTATAGGCATGCATCACCGTACCTGGCCTAGATCTTATGATTGTTTTAAGTTACTACCACTTATATGAGTTACCTAAAAACAGTCAAACTCATAGACTCAGAGAGTAGAATTGTGGTTGCCAGGGGCTGAGTGTGGGGAGGTGGAAACAGGGATTTGCTAATCAATGGACATGACATCTCAATTATGCAAGATGAGTTATTATTCCTATAGTTAACAATATTATATTGTACACTTACAAATTATTGGGGGTGTACGGGGATAGAAGAATAGTTAATGAATGCTGTGCTTAATACCTAGGTGATGGGATGATCTGTGCAGCAAACCACCATGGCACACGTTTACCTAAGTAACGAACCTACATATCCTGCACATGTACTCTTGAACTTAAAATAAAAGTTGAAGAGAAAGAACAAATCTTGAGAGGGTAGATCTCATGTTAAGTGTTCTTACTATGATTTTTAAAATTTTTTTCAAGGAGGGGGAAGTATGGAACCAAAAAAGAGCCTGCATAGCCAAAGCAAGACTAAGCAAAAAGAATAAATCTGAAAGCATCATATTACCCAACTTTAAACTATACTATAAGGCTATAGTCACCAAAACAGCATGGTACTAGTATAAAATAGGTACATAGACCAATGGAACAGAATAGAGAACCCAGAAATAAAGCCAAATACTTACATCCAAATGATCTTTGACAAAGCAAACAAAAACATAAAGTGGAGAAAGAACATTCTATTCAACAAATGGTTCTGGGATAATTGGCAAGCCACATGTAGAAGAATGAAACTGAATCCTCACCTCTCACCTTATATAAAAATCAACTCAAGATAGGCCAAAGACTGAAATCTAAGACCTAGAACTACAAAAATTCTAGAAGACAACATTGGAAAAACTCTTCTGGATATTGGCTTAGGCAAAGACTTTATGACTAAGAACCCAAAAGCAAATGCAACAAAAGCAAAAATAAATAAATGGGACCTAATTAAATTAAAAAGCTTCTGCACAGCAATAATAATAATAATAAGGAGCCCACAGAGTGGGAGATAATTTCACAAACTATGCATCCAATAAAGGACTAATACCCAGAACCTACAAAGAACTCAAACAAATTAGCAAGAAAAAGAGCAAATAATCCCATCCAAATGTCACATGCTAAGGACATGAATAAACAATTCTTAAAAGAAAATACACAAATGGCCAACAAACGTGAAAAATGCTCAATATCACTAATTATCAGGGAAATGCAAGTCAAAACCACAATGCTATACCTACTCCTGCATGAATGTCCACAATCAAAAATAAAAAAAATAGACGTTGACATGACGTGGTGAAAGGGAACACTTTTACACTGCTGGTGGGAATGTAAACTGGAGGAGATTGGTCAGGGTGGTGGGAAAAATTACAGGAAAGACACAAACCTTCTTGGAAGGCTGGGAGGTTTTCAAAAGCTTCGGGAAAGTGTTATGGCTGAAGGCAGCCTAATCCTCTTACCCTGAGCTAACAGCAGAGGGCAGCTAACAAGGGAGTGCAAAGGAATTTATCGAGATAAATTTGTTTATCTATTTCTCTGGAAACCAAACTTTGAACATCAGGGCGCAGGACTGCCCCCTACTGGGGAGGGGGGGTCTGACAATGTTAATTACCCACAAATGATGTTTGCTCCAAGCCTTTGTCATTAAATTTGTACTAAATAAATGCGAGCTCTCCAGCTGCTTATTGGGGCCTCACTTTCTCCTCGGCTGTGCTGAGCCCTGCAGTCCAGCCGCACTCACAGGCAAAAAAACCTATGTCTGCATACTCCGTTCATCCATCACTCGGCCAGAGTCTGTGAGACAGACTTGACTATAAACTAGTACAACCACTACGGAAGACAGTATGGAGATTCCTTAAAGAACTAAAAGTAAATCTGCCATTAGATCCAGCAATCCCACTAGGGGGTATCTACCCCGAGGAAAAGAAATCACTATACAAAAAAGACCCTTCCACACACATGTTTATAGCACCACAGTTCATAAGTGCAAAAATATGGAACCAGCTCAAATGCCCATCAATGTATGAGTGGATAATAAAAATGTGGCATATATATATATATAACACAGAATACTACTCAGCCATAAAAATGAATGAAATCATGGCCTTTGCAGCAACCTGAATGGAGTTACAGACCATTGTTCTAAATGAAGTAACTCAGGAATGGAAAACCAAATATCACACATTCTCACTTATAAGTGGGAGCTAAGCTATGAGGATACAAAGGCATAAGAATGATACAATGGACTTTGGGAACTTGGGGGAAAGGATGGGATGGGGTGAGGGATAAAAGACTACACATTGGGGGCTGGGCATGGTGGCTCATGCCTGTAATCCCAGCTCTTTGGGAGGCTGAGGCGGGCAGATCACCTGAGGTCAGGAATTTGAGACCAGCCTCATTAATATGGAGAAACCCCGTCTCTACTAAAAATACAAAATTAGCTGGGCATGGTAGCGCATGCCTGTAATCCCAGCTACTCGGGAGGCCGAGGGGGAGATTACATGCCTGTAACCCCAGCTACTCGGGAGGTTGTGGTAAGCTGGTGAGCTAAGATCGTGCCATTGCACTCCAGCCTTGGCAATGAGAGCGAAACTCTGTCTCAAAAAAAAGACTACATATTGGGTACAATGTACACTGTTCAGGTGATGGGTCCCCCAAAATCTCAGAAATCACCAAAAGAACATTATCCATGTAACCAAACACCACCTGTTCCCCAAAAACTACTGAAGTAAAAATTAAAAAGAATGGGTGAAGTTAACCAGGTGTGGGTGCACATGCCTGTAGTCCCAGCTACTGAGGAGGATGAGATGGATGATTGCTTGAGCCCAGGGGTTTCAGTCCAGCCTGGGCAACACAGCCAGACTCCGTCAAAACGGAGGGAAGGAAGGAAGGAGGGAAGGAGGGAAGGAGGGAAGGAGGGAAGGAGGGAAGGAGGGAAGGAGGGGAGGAGGGGAGGAAGGAAGGAGGGGAGGAGGGAAGGGGGGAGGTAGGGAGGAAGGAAATACAAGAAGGGGTAAACTCAAATGCTGGGCTTTTTTGTTTCTCTTGCCATTGTGAAGGCAGGACTGAGTTGCCAGATTGGCATATGTTGCAGTCCTATTGAAGGCTAGTGGTCATGAATCTGTAGGGACAGTCTCCCCATTGGATACTTTCTCTGGCTGTGCTTGGCTGTTTGGGAGCAGGCAAAGAGAAAAGGTGCAGTTGGAGTCACACAGGGTTGGTATTCTTACCAAATCCGTGTGACAAAAAGACAAGGGAGCAAAAGAGCTTTCGGTAGTGGCAAGAGTGTTGTTAAAATTATGGATTATGGAAAATAAGCAGCCCTAGAAATAAAGAAAGGAGAAAGCCCTCAGACTGTGAGAAAGTGGAGAAGTCAGTGGCCTAAAGGTACCAAAAAGGTAGAAGAGGGGCCACAGAGGGTCCGTGCACGTCTGCAGACACTTTTGTTTTCAGACACCTTTATTCACATCCAAGATAATCCTGGATCTGCCTAAACAGGGAAGTGGGTAATGGTTGGTTTAGAAGATTAAACACAATTGGGATCTGCAGCAGCAAGAGCCACAAGTAGATTTACATCTCCGCTCCACCACTTACAAGATATGTGACCATGGGCAATTCATTTACATTTTTTGAGTCTGTTTTCCCTTTTTTAAAATTAGGAGAATAATCTTATAACTGATGTGAGGATTTAAAGAGATAATGCAAGTAAAGCGCTTAACACAGTGCCTGGCACATAGTAAGAGCTGAACACATGATGTCACTGTAATATTTGGAAGAGAAACCAAGTCAGGGGTACAATGAGGACAAGTCTCAGCGCAGTACTGTAAGGTGGAAATTTTGGATAGCTAGGCGCATGCGCATGCGTCTGTCTAAGAGCGCTCGTCTAGCGAGGGCGCTGCGCATGCGCCGGAAGTTGCAACCGGGAAGCCTGCGAGGTCGGTTCCGCCCGACTCTAACATGGCGGCGCCCTTTGTCTGCTCTGAAGTGCCGTCCCCGGCCTTCTCGTGGCCGTGATGCACCTCCCTCTGCGGTGGGGCCCGGGACATGGCAGGTGAGGGTCAACAAGTGCCCGGGGCCAGGGAAGTCCCGGAAGCCAAGGAGGAGGCGGCGGAGGATGGGGCGCGGCGGGACGCCGGGGATGGTTGTGTGGGGGAGGGGAGGGAAATGGAATGGGACACGAACCGGGGCTGAGGGGACACCACCGGGCGCGAGATTGTGGGGTGATGGGGCGGGGGTCGTCGCCGGGCGTGCGGGCGGGGAGTGGGCGGCCGGAGCGACCGCCCGGGCGAGGAGGCGCGAGTCACCTCCCGAGCTGGGTGACACCCCAGCTGGTAGCGTCTCCGCCCCCGCCGCCCGGCTGTCACCGCCCCTTGACCCCGCGCGCCGTCGAGGGTGGGCGTTCTGCGGCCGCGAGGGAGCGCGGGGCCCGGCAGCTCCCGTCAGCCCGCCCCGGCGGGAGGGCGTGGGACTGCCCGGGCCTTGGAGGAGCTGACAGGAGGCCAACGCTGTCCCTGTATAAAATTATTTCATTCATTCATTCGTCCCACGGACGGTGGTTTAGCACCTGATAGATGCAGAGGCTAAAGAGAGTGATGCCGATGGACTGGATCCTGGAGTAGTGGTTAGGAGTGTGAACAGTGGAGCCTTAGGCACTTTTGGCTCTTTCTCTCTGCCTGGGTTTACTCATCCTTTAAGCAGAGATGTTAATAAAATCTGCCTCCTAAGATTGTAATAAAGGGGAAATGAGACTCGTAGAACACTTTTGGGCACAAAGTAAAAGCTTTGTTGCTGTGATTAGTTGTATCCTCATCATCACCCAGAGCTCAGAGACACATGTGGGAGACATACAGGTAAATCAGCAATTCTGATACTGCTGCGAGGGCAGAAAGCCCTCCCTCCTCTGGAGCAGAGACACTTCCCTCAGTCTAGAGGGAATCCTAGGAGGCTTCTGTCCCCCAGAAAGCTAAGAGCTAAGGGAGAGAGAGA
Organism: Sapajus apella; assembly: GCF_009761245.1. Taxonomy (NCBI): domain Eukaryota; kingdom Metazoa; phylum Chordata; class Mammalia; order Primates; family Cebidae; genus Sapajus; species Sapajus apella. The sequence goes on along the minus strand of NW_022436983.1, from coordinate 9,658,736 downwards.
GAGATTAGGCTAAAGAAGCAGGCTGGGCCGGGTGAGGCGGCTCACGCCTGCAATTCCAGCACTTTGGGAGGCCGAGGCGGGCAGATCACTTGAGGTCAGAAGTTCCAGACTAGCCTGGCCAACATAGTGAAACCCCCATTTCTACTAAAAATACAAAAATTAGCCGGGCGTGGTTGCATGCACCTGTAGTCCCAGCTGCTTGGGAGGCTGAGACAGGAGAATCGATTGAACCCAGGAAGCGGAGGTTGCAGTGAGCTGAGTTGGCGCTGTTGACTCCAACCTGGGTGATAGAGTGAGGCTCCATCTCAGAAAAAAGAGAAGCAGGCCCTGGTCTGGTCTTAGGGAACGTTGTAAACCTAGTTAAGGACTTTAAGTTTTGGTTAATGGGAAGCCATTTAAGAATCAGATTTGTGGCTAGGTGCGGTGGCTTACTCTGTAATTCCAGCGCTTTGGGAGGCCAAGGTGGGATGATCACTTGAGCCCAGGAGTTTGAGACAAGCCTGGGCAACATGGCAAGGCCCCATCTTTATAGAAAAAAAAAAATAGGTGGGCATGGTGGGGCATGCCTCTGGGGCCAGCACTTGGAAGGCGGAGGTGGGAGGATTCTTTTTTTTTTTTTTTTTTTTTTTGGGGGGGGGGGAATGGAGTTTTGCTCTTGTTACCCAGGCTGGAGTGCAATGGCGCAATCTCGGCTCACCGCAACCTCCGCCTCCTGGGTTCAGGCAATTCCCCTGCTTCAGCCTCCTGAGTAGCTGGGATTACAGGCACGCGCCACCACGCCCAGCTAATTTTTTGTATTTTTAGTAGAGACGGGGTTTCACCGTGCTGACCAGGATGGCCTCGATCTCTTGACCTCGTGATCCACCCACCTCAGCCTCCCAAAGTGCTGGGATTACAGGCTTGAGCCACCGCGCCCGGCCCTTGGGAGGATTCTTTTATTTCCAGCCCGAAATAAAAGAATCAGATTTTTTTTTTTTTTTTAGACAAAGTCTTGCTCTGTCAGCCAGGCTGGAGTGCAGTGGCAGCGTAATCATAGTTCACTGCAGCCTCGACCTGAACTCAAGCAATCCTCATACCTCAGCCTCCCAACTAACTGGGACTACAGGCATGCACCACAACACCTGGCTAATTTTTAAATTTTTGGTGCAGATGAAGTCTCACTATGTTGTCCAGACTGGTCTCAAACTCTTGGCCTCAAATAATCCTCCCACCTCAGCCTCCCAAAGTACTGGGATTATATGCATGTGTAACCATGTCTATTCTTTTATTTCCAGCCTGAAATAAAAGAATCAGATTTATGGATTGGGAAGATCACTCTGGCTAAGGGAAGAATGTATCAAAGGGAGTGGGCCTGTAGGCCAATTAGGAGACTGCTAGAATAACCCAAATGAGGGCCGGGCGCGGTGGCTCACGCCTGTAATCCCAGCACTTTGGGAGGCCGAAGCCAGCAGGTCAAGAGATGGAGACCATCCTGGGCCAACACGGTGAAACTCGTCTCTATTAAAAAAAATTACCTGGGTGTGGTGGCCTGTGCCTGTAGTCCCAGCTACTCAGGTGGCTGAGGCAGGAGAATCACTTGAACCTGAGAGGTGGAGGTTGCAGTGAGCCGAGATCACACTACTGCACTCCACCCTGGCAACAGAGTGAGACTCCATCTCAAAAAAATTAATAATAATCCAAGTGAGAAATGAGGGTGTGAGTTAGAGGCAGAGTGTGAGGAAAGATGGTTTTGAAGATAGAATTGACACAATTAGTTCGATGAGAGTTAGGGGCAGGGAGGAGTCGGGATCACCCCAATTTTTGGCTGATGAGCTTTGGATGCTGCTCTATGTGACAGGGAGCAGGACAGAGACCAGATATGGGCGAGGGCAGATATGTTTAGTTTTGAACATGTTGGAGTTGGATGCCTATAAAACATTCAAGTATACTCGTTCAGCGGTGATCTAGTAGCTGTCACCATCAAAGGTCACTGAAGTCATGGGAGGCGATGAGCTCACCTAAGGAAGGGTATGCACTGAGAAACAAAGTCCCCAGGGTATCCCAGAGCAGTGCCAGGTGCAGCAGTAATGCTTGGGCACAAGCCTTGTCGTTTTTTGCTTATCAACCTTGTGTCCTGTCTCTCATTGAGCAGGAGTTCTTGAGAGCAGGGCCTGAGGCTAAGTCTGTGCATCTTTGTGTCCCAGTGCCAGAATGTTGTCTGGCACGGAGCAGGCCATTTATTCAGCACTGCCTTTACCATTTATTCAAGTTGACCATTTATTTAGCACTTCCTTGGGCTGGGCTCTGTGCTCAGCACTCTGTATTTGTCTGTGTTTGATTGATGCATGAAAGGGCAGCTCTGAGGGAGCAGGTACCCTTCAGATTCTCATCATATTTTCTTCTTGGGTGTCATTGATTCAGGTAATGAGCTGGAGGAGGGGAGCCAAGCTGGAGTTTACACAGGCAAACTGTCAGAAGAGAGTAGCCTGGGCTACTTGGAAATCTGAGGTATGTCCGTAATACTCAAGGATGAAACAAATCAGTTCAGTTTGTCCTTCTTCTCTCTAGACTCAACGTGATTCAAATCATGCTTTCCTGACAGCTTTTTCTTCAGAATTATACAGTAATGACAAAATCCCTGTTACAGTTTGGTTGGGCAATTGTTGATATTACTATGATTTTACCTACAGAGACCAGAGTGGGTCATCACTGGGCAATGCTTACACCTTTAGTTAGGTGAAATCTAAAATGCTCCAACAAAGTAATCCAAAATACAGTGGCGGAAACAGAAGTTTATTCCTTGCTCCTTAAAATTCTGGAAGTATGCAGTCCAGAGCTGGTAGAAGAGTTTGCTCTGTTCTGTGAATCATCTGGGAGCAAGGTTCCTTTGATAATGTGGCTTTTCTTGCTCAAACTTGGGCTTCCGTCTCATGGTCCAAGCTGGCTGCTGTAGCTCCTGCCAACGTGTATGATCTCCCTAGGGCAAAAAGGGAAACAGCAGTGAGCACACACTCATTCCTTTAAGGTTCTAGTGTTTAAGGAGGCATTTTTGTACAACATGGTTCCCAAACATAAGCCACTTCCTGCATCTGATGCACAACTAAAGAAAAGATTGTGGGTGTTTCAGTGCTGGAGAAAAAGCTGGCTGAGCAAACGTGCTCTGTCCCGAGTCTGTCTGGATTACTGTCTTGGGGGTGTGATTCCAGCCTGAGGGGAGGTCCACTGAGTCCCCACGGCAGACTGCTCTGGCTTTGCGTAGGTTTACAGTGCATGGGCCCAGGGAGTGCAGGCTTGTTTATCCATTCATTGTGCCCAGCGTGTGTCAGGCATTGTGCTGGGTGCTAGGGATGCTGACACAAGTAAGAGTGAATCCCGGGAGCAGGTGCACCACGCAATGCACAAGATACCTTGAAGGGCTGGTGGACGGTGTGCGCACACAGGGAGGATGGACTGACGCTGGAAGGCCTTCCTGAGGGGGTGAAGAGGTTGTGAATGGCACTTTTTGGACTGACGACTGTAAAGTTCCCCTTGGACAGATCAAGGCAGCCAGGACTCTGGAGTCAGGTGTGAGTCTGTCCTCCTGTTGAGTGGCTCTGTGCCTGACAGTCAGTTCCTTCTGAAACTGTGTTCCAAAGAGTTAAAAAAAATAATAAAATAAAACCTCATAACTATTAATTTTCCTAATCACAAGATTATCTTCTGATACATGAGACAGCAAGCCCTTTTACTCAGTTCCATTGCTGAGCCTCACTTTCCTTATCTGTAAAATAGGGATGACAACAGCTACCTCACAGAATTGTTTGGAAAATGATGTGACATCAGCAGGGTAATTCAGAGTTTGCTGCATAGTGCCGTGGTCCCCGATCTTTTCAATTTTTTTCCTTCCTTTTTTTTTTTTTAAGCAATACATATACATTATATATATAGTTATATAAATATAGGGAAGATTTCCCCCACCTACCCAAAACATGTGTCTTGGTGTTTGATTTTTTGTTTCATACGCAGAGAAGAGGGAATTTCAGAATTTTTACATTTTAGCAAACAAGTTTGATTTCTTGGCTTTTTGGTGCAGTAATGCCACGGCAATCCCTTCTGGTGCCAAAGGCTCACACTATTACAAGGAAGTTGTGAACGCTCGTTTCTTAGGAGGTGAGGCCAGCCTCACGTGAACTTCTCTTGCATTCCTCTGCTCCACCATGATACATAAATACTTAGACTTTTTGTTTTCCTCCAGTGAATCATTAGACATTAAAAATGGAACAACAGAGTCACAAAGGGCCACATGCTTTTCAGTATAAAGCATTCTCCTTCTCTAGGTTGCTATCACAGTGCAGACTGCTTGAATATGCTCAGGAGATTTGGTCGATATTGTCTGTATTTGGTTATAGAAAAGGATCTTCCAGCTGGGGGCAGCGGCTCACACCTGTAATCCTAGCACTTTGAGGGACCGAGGCGTGTGGATCACAAAGGCAGGAGTTCAAGACCATCCTGGCTAATATGGTGAAACCCCGTCTGTACTAAAAATACAAGAAATTAGCTGGGCATGGTGGCACATGCCTATAGTCCCAGCTATTCGGGAAGCTGAGGTAGGAGAATCGCTTGAACCAGGAGGTGGAGGTTGCAGTGAGCCGAGATCACGCCACTTCACTCCAGCCTGGAGGATGGAACGAGACACCGTCTCAAAAAAAAAAAAAAAAACCTCTCCTTTTCTTTTTCTTTTTTTCAAAATCCAAAGTGCATAGTGAGAGCAAATCAAAGCATTTTTTTTCCTTCTCAGCATCAGTTTCATCTGAGCATCTTCCCATGAGAGGCTGCTCAAATGTCTCGCCTTTGTCCTCCCCACCCTCCAAAAATAAAAAATATTAAGAGAGTCAAGGAATTTAGACATTTATCAGCCTGCTAAACAAACTTTGTGGCAAATGGAAGTCCTACTATTGTAAAGAAAATTGATAAGACAAAAAGTACGTATGATGACCCAACTACTGTGTTTGTTGGGTAATTTATAAGGTTGACCTCTGACTTCATTGTTGTTTTGTTTTGTTTTGTTTCCAGTTTTTTAACATCATTTATTGCTAACATGAATTCAAAGCAAGTATACAGTTTTTTGATACTAAAATCAGGAAATCAAGACATGATTGCCATCATAAAATCTTAATCTTCAGAGAACAGCATTTCTGCAAGGTCGGCCTGAAGACACTGAGATTCTGCCAATTTTTGAGGTGTTCCGTACTTAAGTAGCATAGGCACTGCTGTCACTTTCAAGTTTTTTCTGAAGCCATTATTTGGATCTTTCCAATAAGGCTTGTCTCCTACTTGGCAGTGGATAAACACACATCCTGCACTAACGTGCTTCAGCGCCTCTCGTACGACTGGTTCAGCCTGCACGCAGTCGGGGCACCAGCTTTTCCCTCCGGCGTCCTTAGAATCCGTGAAGGAGGCAAAAATGGTCTTGCCATTGTGCTGTTCCACGGCCCGGTTGAACTCCTGGAAGCCAGACACGCTCACCTCCTCGTAGTGGGCCATTGGCACAACGTGGAACTGCTGCTAGAGGAGTGCATGTCTGGTCGCCATGGGCGGGGCCCATGTGGGCCTTGTTTTGTTTGGTTTTTTGAGACAGTCTTTCACTCTTGTTGCCCAGGCTGGAGTGCAATGGCGTGATGTTGGCTCACTACATCCTCAGCCTCCCAGGTTCAAGTGATTTTCCTGACTCAGCCTCCCCAGTAGCTGGGGTTACAGGCATGCACCACCATGCCTGGCTAATTTTGTATTTTTAGTAGAGACAGGGTTTCACTGTATTGGTCAGGCTGGTCTCAAACTCCTGACCTCAGGTGATTCGTCCGCCTTGGACTCCCAAAGTGCTGGAATTACAAGCATGAGCCACGGTGCCCAGCCTACCTCTGACTTCATTGATGTAAAATCCTATTGGAAATATTAGGGCAGCCATACAGAAAAGGATGATTCCAGTGAATGCTATCCATTGAGCACATTTTGTAGCTTCTCTTCCCCAGTGGGAAGCCACCAGCAAACCACATGTGACAGTCAATGAAATGATTCCCATGATGATAAAAAACCGTGTGGTGACCCACTCCGGGGGAAGCCCGGGAGAGATGCACACCCCGTCTCGTCCGTGGATTGTTTGGCACTGTCACATGAGGCCCACGGTGAGTGCTCCCACAGACTCCCCGGTGTTGAGCCAGTCTGGGTTGGTGATGCTGGTGATGGTGAAGATATCAGCAGCCAGAAAGAGACATACTGAGATAATGGTCAATTTATCCAGTCGCCCCACCCTGCTTCCCCAACTCTCCGAGCCCCGGGCAGGCAGTGGCCTCACACCTCCTGTCCCATGCACGGCCTCCAGGATCTGGAGTCCCTGTGCCACTGCCTCATGGGTCCATGCCCGGGTCCAGCAGCTGTGGCATGGCCTGCACCCCCCAACCTTTTTGGCACCAGGGACTAGTTTTGCAGGAGATAGTTTTTCCGTGGACAGGGGGTTAAAGGTAGAAGGTGGTTTCAGGTTGATTCAAACACATTACATTTACTATACACTTTCTTTCTATTGTTATTACATCATAATATATAATGAAATAATTCTACAACTCACCATAATGCAGAATCAAGGGAGCCCTAAGCTTGTTTTCCTGCAACCAGATGGTCCCATTCAGGGGTGATGGGAGACAGTGACAGATCATCAGGCATTAGATTCTCATGAGAAGCATGCAGCCTAGATCCTTCATCTGCGCAGTTCACAATAGAGTCTTGCTCCTATGAGAATCTGATGCCTCCGCTGCTGATCTGGCAGGAGGTGGAACTCAGGCGGTAATGGCGAGTGAGCGATGGGGAGCAGCTGTAAATACAGATGAAGCATCGCTCACTCGCCTGCCGCTCACCTGCTGTGCAGCCCAGTTCCTAGCAGGCCATGGACAGTAGTGGTCTATGGCCCAGGGGTTGGGGACCCCTGGTATAGTGGACATTTATGAAATGTTACTTGCCTCCTGCTGCAAGATACAGGATGGTTGGAAGCTGGGGGCCAGTCAGGATGGAAGTTGAGGAAGGCCCAAACCTATGGGGAGGCCAGGTTGCCGTCCTGCCCTGTGGCAGGGACCATGCCATCTAGGTTTTGCATGGAGGGTCGAGGATTGCTCTGTGCCCCCTGTTTTCTGTGAGAGTTCCCCCAAGCTTTCTAATTAAAGTCATCAAACCTTGGATTTCCAGAGACCATATCCTGAGAGATTTGATAAGGGGTGTTTTGAGGATTCTGTCTGCCAGTTTAATTCCTTCAAGTTCAGATGCCTCTGGGAAGCCTTTTCTGAGCCTTTCCCAGATACCCTAACCCAAGTGTGTTTGGAACCCCTCCCCTGTGGTTACTTAGCATCCTGTTTTTGATCCCTGTTAACACATTTTCACCTCAGTTATGATCCTAGGCTTCCTTGCCTGTCTTGAATGCAGGGACAGGGTCTTATTTATTCTGGCATTGCCACTGTGTAGCTTGTTTCCTGGCACACAGCTGGTGCTCAGCAAATGTTGGATGAGTGGATGATCAGTCTTGATTGGCTGAGGAGGAACTGGCATTTGGGGCTGAAGAAACTCCATGTGATGAGGGCTGGGCATGCTGCTTGTTTCTCGGGTATTTGGCTGTAATATGGGAAGTAGACATGGTGAACTATGACCTTCACTGTGAGAGTTTTGGTCAGAAGATGGTTTCTGTGTCTTTTTGTCTTGTTCCAGTATAGGAGGTTACTCAACCTTACACTTCTGACATTTGGGGCCAGATATATCTTTGTTGGGGTCAGAGGGTGTTCCTGTAGCATCTCTAGCCTCTAACCATAAATGCCGGTAGTAACTCTTCTCCAGTGGTGACATCCCAAAATGTTTCCATATATTGCCAGGTGTCTCCTGGCACAAAATCGCCCCCAGTTAAGAAACCCCTTTAGTATAGGGTAGCAGTTAGGAACATGAACTTTTAAGCCAGACATACCTGGGCTCATGTCTGGGTCTTAGAGTTACTACCTGTAGGCCCTTGGGCAGAGAAGCCTCAGTTTTGCTCAGGTGTAAAATGGAGATAATAGTTACCTTGAATATAACTTTCTTGGGTGGGGTTATTAATAAAGTTATGCATGTAAAGTGCTTAGTCGTGTCCCTGGCTCCATAATTACTGTTATTTGATAGAAGACTCCTGAGGGTCAAAAAAGAAAATCTGCAGTTTAGGAAGAGAACAGTGTTTGGTATGGGAATGCATTCACAAGGTTGAAAAATCAGGAGGTTCTTAAGGGTATACCAGGCTGGTCCCAATCTTCTGGGCTCGAGTAGTCCTCCTGCCTTAGCCTTCAAAGTGCTGGTATTAAAGGCTTGAGCCACCAAACCCAGCCTCAGATAACATTTTTTATTTATTTATTTTTTTCTTGGCAGGGTCTTGCTCTGTGGCCAAGGCTAGAGAGCAGTGGAGCTGTCATAGCTCACTACAGCCTTGACCTCCCTGGCTCAAGCAAACTTCCTGACTCAGCTCCCCAAGTACCTGGGACTACAAGCACACACTACCATACCTGGCTAATTTTTCTGTTTTTTATAGAGATAGGGTTTTGTCGTGTTGCCCAGGCTGGTCTTGAACTCCTTGGCTCCGGTGATCCACCCACCTCGGCCTTCCAAAGGACTGGGATTACAGACGTCAGCAGGGGTGTCCTGCAGGGTGACCCGTTATTGGGTTTGACATTTGACATCATAGTTGGGAGGGAGCTCAACTTTAATTAAAACAAAAAACTCCAAATACATTTTGTGTACAAAGCATATCGTCCTGGAGATCATAATTTACTTCTTTGGCTGGTCATAGTATGTTTTGTTTTGTTTTTTTTAAAACTGTTTTTAAATTTTCGAGACTGAGTCTTGCTCTGTTGCCCAGGTTGGAGTGCAGTGCTAGGATTATAGCCCACTGCAGCCTCAACCTCCTGGGCTCATGCGACCCTCCTATCTCAGCCTCCCATGGCCACAGTTTTTAAATGATTGAAATAATAGAGGTCAGAGAGTAAGGACTGTGGCTCAAAGAGATTCAGCTTTGCTGCAGGCGTGTATGTGGAGTGTCAGCACAGGAACTCCTTACGGACATCAATGCTTGACAGTCCCAGGGTGACCACAGTAATACAGTCAGCACAGATACATGTAGAAAACTGGCGCTTGGGCTCTTGGATTCAAACATGCTTGTTATGAATTGAAGAGAGATGGTTCTTAGGGCCTGGGCTTCAAAGGAAGGAAAGAAGGAAGCAAAGGGCATGGTGAGAATTGAGAGTTGTTCACTCATATCTAAACAGCAGTGTGGACAGAGCTCAGAGGTGGGAATTCCCGCTGCGAGTAGAGAGCAGGCCAGAAAGCAGGCTTGGTGGGTTCGTTGTAACATCAAAAATCTGCTCGGCTTCTGGTCTTAAAAGGTCTGGCAGTAGAATCTGTTCTCCACTCCCCAGCCTCACCACTTCCTATACTGGAACTTAGTAATCTAAGCAGCCACTTTCCTGTCCCCAGTGGCAGGCTCGACTCGGATTTTGCCAGCCTGCCCCGTGGGAAGCTGTATCACCATAGCTCAAAGAGCAAAGCACTTCTCCTTTCAGTGGTCCCAGGCCATGAGGGGCCCCTCGGGGATTTTCCCCAGCTACTGTGACTCAGTCAGCAGCCCAAATGAACCCTTAACAACATTGTTTAAAGTAAGAAAATACGTTGTTTAGTTTTGTAAATTGTTTTTGTTAAATGTTGACTTGATACAAAAGAATGTGTTCAGTGTAAAGAATAAGGATACAAGAAACATATTCCAGGTACCCATTACCCAGTTTCCAAAAAGAACTCACTGTTACCTTTAGAGCCCCCTGTGTGCCCCTCCCTATCTCGCCCAGCCCAAGTCATCCCTGAGTTTTGCTTTTATCACTCTTTTGCTTTTCTTTATAGTTTTACCATGTGTTTGTCTTGCTGAACAATGTACCATTTAATTTTCCTGGTTTTTGAACTTAATATAATCATACTGTTTTCTTCAGCGCCTTGACATTAATCCATGTTGCATAGAGTGGTATTTCATTTTCACAGATGAATAACGTTCCATTGTATGAGAATTTATTTATCTTTTCTGTTGTTGGTGGATATTTGGGTTGTTTCCAGTATTTTGCTGAGACAAACAGTGCCACTGTCCACATTCCTGGGACATGTGTGCCCAGCCTCTCCAGGGGCTACAGCTGGGAGTGGAGCTGAGTCATGGGGTATGTGCGTCTTCAATTTAACCAAATAATGCCAAGTTGTTTCCAAAATGGTTTCCCCAGTTTACACTTCAACAATTCTGTTTGCCTTATGTCCTCTCAACAATGGCATTTTCAGACTTCAACCTTTTTACTAATCTGGTGGGCGTAGAGTGACATCTCATGTGGTTTTGATTTGCATTTTCCTGGTTGTGAGTTGGCCATCTTTTCATTGCTTCCTGATCATTCAGATTTCACCTTCTCTGAAACACCAGATTGTCTTGCTCATTTTTCTTTTGGGTGGTTTGTAGACTTTTTGTTAGTTTGTTTTTTATTTCTTATTTTGGATACTAAATCTTTGCCAGTTATATGAGTTATAACTGCCCACTTCCAGTTTGTGGCTTGTCTTTTTACTCTGGGATTTTGTTTTTTGTCTTTGATGAAGAGAAAATATATATATATATTTTTTGAGACAGAGCTCTGTCGTCCAGGCTGGAGTGCAGTGGTGTGATTGCGGCCCATGGCAACCTCTGCTTCCTGGGTTCAAGCAGTTCTCATGCCTCAACCTCCCGAGTAGCTGGAATTATAGGCCTGCACCACCACACCCGGCTAATTTTTATATTTTTAGTAGGGACTGGGTTTCACCATGTTGGCCAGGCTGGTCTGGAACTCCTGATCTCAGGTGATCTGCCCACCTCGGCCTCCCAAAATGCTGAGATTACAGGCATGAGCCACTGTGCCTGGCCAGAAATCCTTAATTTTATTGTAATTTATCAAATTTTCCTTTTATGATTAGTCCTTTTTGTTTCTTTTTAAGAAATTCCTTCCACTTTCAAATTTATAAAGATATTTCCCTATATATATTGTCTTCCAAGCATTTTACTATCTTGCCTTTTACCTTGAGGTCTTTAATCCATTTATAATTATTTTTGTGTATGGCATGAGATAGGGGGCCAATTTCTTTCTCTCTCTCTCTTTTTTTTTTTTTAAGATGAGGTCTCTCTATGTTACCTAGGCTGGTCCTGAACTTCTATGCTCAAGTGATCCTCTCACCTCAACTTCCCAAAGCGTTGGCATTATAGGTGTGAGCCACTGTGCCTGGCTGTTTCTCTTTTTTAACAGGTGTGCCAAATTGCCCCAGTACCATTTATTAAAAAAAAAAAAAAAAAATAGGCTGGGCACAGTGGCTCATGCCTGTAATCCCAGCACTTTGGGAGGCCGAGGTGGGTGGATCACCTAAGATCAGGAGTTCAAGACCAGCTTGGCCAACATGGCAAAATCCTATCTCTACTAAAAATACAAAAATTAGCCGGGTGTTGTGGCACGTGCCTGTAATCCCAGCTACTCAGGAGGCTGAGGCAGGAGAATCGCTTGAACCCAGGAGGCAGAGGTCGCAGTGAGCCAAGACGAGGCCACTGCACTCCAGCCTGGGCAACAGAGGAAGACTCCATCTCCAAACAAACAAACAAAAACAAACAAACCAAAAAAAACCACCTCTTTTGTGTGGATCTATAATGTCACCAGGAATATTAGCATACATCAAGTGTCCACTAATGTGTGGGTCTGTTTCTAGGCTCTTTATTATCTGTTCTCTGTCTCTGCAAATGCCACACTGACTAGTAAATTACATCATTTTAGAAAACTGGTGAATTAGTGTCTAGCAATGCATTGGCCCATTGCTCTTCCATGTTCATTTTATTTTTTTCTAAGACAGGGTCTTGCTCAGTCACCTAGGCTGTAGTGCAGTGGTGCGATCTTGGCTCACTATAGCCTTGACCTCCCAGGCTTATCCTATCCTCCTGCCTCAGCCTCCCAAGTAGCTGAGACTATAGGCACATGCCATCGTGCTTGGCTATTTTTGTCTTTTTTGTAGAAACAGGGTTTCATCATGTTGCCCAAACTAGTCTTCAATTCTTGGACTCAAGCAATCCTCCTGCCTCAACCTCCCAAAGTGTTAGGATTGCAGGTGTGAGCCATCTTGCCTGGCCCCATTGTCATTTTGGATTATGCTTGTCAAATGCTGTGAGAATTGTTGGGATGTTTTATTAGGATTGCCTTGAGTTTATAATATATAAATTTGGGTACAGTTGACATTTTTATGATGTTGAGTCATCTCATCCATAAATGTGGTATAGCTTTCAACTTACATAACTTATCAAAGTCTAAATTTAGTCAATGTATTTATACCTTACTCTCAGTGAGGACCTGAGAACACTTTAATTCCTGTCACTTACTTCCTCTTCCACTTTTACTCTGTAGGTATGTATTTTAGTTCTTTTTAAACTTTTTTTTTTTTTTTTTTTTTTTTTTTTTTTTTTTTTTTTTTAGGTCCTTTTTTTTTTTGCT
>NW_022436983.1:9559277-9646106 GCF_009761245.1 Sapajus apella | reverse complement strand
TTTTTTAGTTCTTTTTATGCTTTTTTTTTTTTTTTTTTTTTTTTTTTTTTTTTTGAGACAGGGCCTTGCTCTGTTGTCCAGGCTGGAGTGCAGTGGCACAATCACAGCTCACTGCAGCCTTGACCTAGGCTTATGCAATCCTCCTGCCTCAGTTTCTCGGTAGCTTGGGACCACAGGCACTCACCACCACACCCTGCCAAGTTTTACTTTTTTTTGTTGTTGTTGTTGGTAAGACAAGGTCTCTTTTGGTAAAGACAGTAGTCTTGAACTGCTGGGCTCAAGCAGTCCTCCTACCTTGGCCTCCCAAAGCGGTCGGATTAGAGGTGTGAGCCACTATGCCAGTCGTTTTCCAGCTTTTATGAACATCATCAGTTGAGCGTTTGTTTAGGTTTACTCACTTATATTTACTGTTTTTCTTGTTCTTCCTTCCTTCTTGCATTTAATATTTTCTTTAGGGGGATCACTTTCATCTGCCTGAAATATGTCTTTCATAAGGTGTGAATTTGGGTTGCAGTCCTTTGGGGGCCTGTTAGTCATTGTGTATTCTCAGGGAAGATTTTTTCCACCTCCATTCAGCACCAGGATGTGATAGAAGCAGCTTCTGTATTGTCTTCTTTCCACCGAGGTCCAGTGAGACCTCTCTCTGGGGATGGGGTGGAGGGTAGGGCTCAAGCTTGCCTGTTCTGCAAATGTCCTTCCTTGAAACCTGGTCTCAAAGTTCAACTTGCTGTCTGGATTTCAGCCCTTATTTAGTTGTGTTTTGACCTCTCAGTATTATTTACTGACCTATCAGTTCTTTGATACTTTTTACTTTTATTTATCTATTTATTTATATTTTGAGATGGAGTCTTGCTCTATTGCCCAGGCTGGAGGGAAGGTCTTTTTTTTTTTTTTTTTTTTTTTTAGATGGAGTTTTTTGCTCTTTTTTGTCCAGGCTGTAATGCAATGGCACAATCTTGGCTCACTTGCAACCTCTGCCTCGCGGGTTCCAGTGATTCCCCTGTCTCAGCCTCCCCAGTAGCTGAGATTACAGGTTCATGCCACCACACCCGGCTAATTTTGTATTTTTAGTAGGGACAGGATTTCACCATGTTGGCCAGGCTGATCTCAAATCCCTGACCTCAGGTGATCAGCCCACCTCAGCCTCCCAAAGTGCTGGGATTACAGGTATGAGCCACTGTACCTAGCCATTTTATTTCATTTTTAACTCCTCTTATTATCAATCTTTGATGCATTTTAAAAGATGTCTTATAATTTTTATCCAGCATTTATAGTTGTTTGCAGTGGGAGAATTGGCCAGGCTACCTTTGCCAGAAATGGAGTTGTTTCATGGTTTTAACTTTGCATTTCATCTGGCAGTAGCAAACTCTGAATATATTAAGGCTTAGTAATGTTCACTTCTGGATTGTGTGAGTTTTTTAAATTAATTAATTAATGTATTTTTTAGAGATAGGTTTTCACTGTCTTGTCCAGGGTGGTCTCAAACTCCAGGGCTCAAGCAGTCTGCCTGCCATGGCCCCCCAAAGTGCGGGATTACAAGTGTGAGCCACTGTGCCCAGCCTTGGATTTTTTTTAGTTTTTTTTTTTTTTTTTTTTTTTTTTTTTAGAAACAGGGTCTCACTGTGTTGCTTAGGCTGGAGTGCAGAGGTTATTCATAGATGCAGTCAAAGCTCACAACAGCCTTGAACTCCCGACCTCAGGTGATCCTCCTGCTTCAGCCTTTCAAGTAGCTGGGACTACAGGCACGTGCCACTGTACCCAGCCACTTTTGGGTTTTATATGATGTTTTGTAGCACTCATTAGTATAAGGAAGAGAGACTGTTACATGCCATGATGACAGAGAATTTGCCCATTTGGGACAGGCTCGGGATCTATTGAGCCTGGTATTCTGTGTTTGTCCACAGATGGTTTGTTCTTGTCTATAGTGGAAAGAGCACAGTTTTTAGAGTATGATGGACTTGGCTTTGAATGTGGGCAGGACAGTATGACCTAGGTCAGTGACAGCCTCTTAAACTGATTTGCTCATCTGCTCAGTGGGGGTGGCAGTATTAGTCCCTCCTCCCAGGATCACCGTGAGTACCGGTGAGGCAGCGTGGAAGCGTGAAACACTGCTGGTGGGACACCGCAGCAGCTCTGGCCCTTACTCCCTTCATGACCGCTGTGAGTTATAGTCTGTGCAACCAGCTTGTGAGTTTCTCTTGCCAGTAACCTCCCCTGGAGTCTCAGCAGATGCAGCTGTTATCAGCAAGGCTCAGTTTCCTCTTGGCACACAGGACACAGTCCCACCTGTGGTCTCTTACCAGGACTCACAATTTTTATTTCATTTCATTTTATTATTTTCTTTTGTTTGAGATAAGGTCTTGCACTGTCACCCAGGCTGGAACAGCAGTGCCATGATCTCAGCTCACTGCAGCTTCAACCTCTCAGGCTCAAGTGATCCTTCCACCTCATCCTCCCAGTAGCTGGGACCACAGGCACATGCCACCATGCCCAGCTAAATTATTTTGTTCTTTTTGTAGAGACAGGATCTTACCATATTGCCCAGGCTGGTCTCCAACTCTGGAGCTCAGGCAATCCTCCTTCCTGGGTGTCCCAAAGTGTTGAGATTACAGGCATGAGCCACCGCTCCGGGTTTACTGATAAAGCATATATATTAACATCATAAAATATACTTCTCCACTGGGACCCCACCCCATGTCATCACTAGCTGTGTCTGTGTCTCTGTCTTCATCTCCATCCCATTTTCCCCACCTCCCTGGTCTCACTAGGAACAAGAGCCAGGCCACACTTGGGGGTGATTTCCAAGTTTCTCTCAGAAGCTTGTACTTCAAAGCAGGGCTGGTCGGGAAACCAGCCAGGGTTGCAAGCCTTCCGTTTCAAGGCTTGGCCTGGGAGCAGCTTTGCTGATTCATTGCTGCCGCAGGTGGTAGGGATTTGAGGGGCTGGAGGTCTGCAGCACTGTTTGTTGAAGGGCGGCCCTGGGCCCCTGAGCCTCTCTGAATCCTCACAGGGCTGCTTCTAAAACCTCCGCTGTAGGACAGCACCTCTGCATCTGGATTGAGAAGCCCAGCAGTTTTTAAAAATCATCAGAAACCGAGACATTGGGTTCTTGACCCCTGTTTATCCAGGCCCAACTTAAGGCTTTGGGATCCCCAAAATATTCCTCTAAAATATTCTCTTACTCATTTAGTTTTTTCCCAATGAAGTTTTACAGAATTTTAACTGAGCTTAATCCTATTTGGAATAGGATATATAAAATCTGATGTTGGCTTCTGCCGTATGTATTTCATAGTTTGTGTTCATGTCCTATACAGTTCATGCTCATAGTTGGAAATCTTAAAGATAATACTGTAGGGAAAGTTTTGTTTTTGGTTGTTTTTTGTTTGTTTTGTTTTTGAGATGGAGTCTCCCTCTATTGCCCAGGCTGGAGTGCAGTGGCACAATCTCAGCTCACAGCAAGCTCCGCCTCCTGGGTTTAAGTGATTCTCCTGCCTCAGCCTCCCGAGTAGCTGGGACTACAGGCACGAGCCACCACGTCCAGGTAGTTTTTTTGGTACTTTTAGTAGAGGCGGGGGTTTCACCATATTGGCCAGGCTGGCCTCAAACTGCTGACCTCGTGGTCCGCCCGCCTCAGCCTCCCAAAGTGCTGGGATTACAGGCGTGAGCCACTGAGCCTGGCCAGGAAAAGTTTCAAGTGGAAAAAATCTGCTAACTGCTAGGTAAATGCCTCATTTTAATTGTTGCACTGTATCTGTTATATTTCAAATGCATGGCAGTCTCATTAATGAAATAATTCATTCATTTACTCAACATTTATGAAATCTTTTTTCTTTTTTTGAGACAGGGTCTGTTGTCCAGGCTGGAGTGCAGTGGTGCAGTCACTGCTCACTGCAGTCTCAACCTTGTGAGCTTAAGTGATCCTCACACCTCAGTTTCCCAAGTAGCTGGTACCACAGGCACGCACCAGCATGCCTGGCTAATTTTTGTATTTTTTGTAGAGATGGGGTCTTGCTGTGTTGCCTAGGCTGGAGCATGTATTACATCTGAACACTGCAAGGGACCTTGGCAGTTACCCAATCCAAATGAGGACCCAAACCCAGAAAAAGTCAGTCACATTTGAAGAGCCTGAGCTACATCCATTTCTGGTTCGTACTTAACCTGCTTTATTCTTTCGGCTTGAATTCTTGATCTTCAAGAGTATCATGGGCAATCTAAGCCTTCCTTTGTGATTGTCATGTTCTTCATCCTCGATGAAAGCCTCTTTGCTCCTGGCATGCTTGTGCCCATTGTAGAAAGAAGGTGGTGGTTACCATCAAGTATTAAGCATTTCTGCCTTTTATTCTGATTCCTGTCGAGTGGAGGAAGTATTGCAGTGTGTGGACCTTTTCCTGGTCTTTTTCAGGCTGAAACCTGATGGGTGCCTGGATTACTGATGAAATTTTTACATCCATTTCTAGGAGATAGGACAAGGATGACAGCATTGGGCTTTTTTCTATAGTTTTTTTCTTTGTTAAAAAATTAAAAACAAGTTCAAGCCAACTATTTTCTATAATTTATCAACCTTGCTGGCGTGGGTTTCTTTGTAATGACAGAATGATGATGGCCAGCAGCAGCTTTATGAAGAAACTTTCATCATGATCTCTGTTTTACAGAAGGGAAGTTGAGGTACAGAAATTCAAATACTCCTGCCTGAGGCACTTAACTAGCCTTGGCTGGATTCCAAGTTCGGAGTGTTTGAACTGGGTCATGGGCATGGCAAGCTCCCCACGGTTGCGTGTGGATTGTGTGTATGTGTGTCCCAGGGGGAAGGACTTGGGTTTCATCGCACTGTTGGTGGCTTCCTCCGTGTTTGAACATGAGGGTACCAGCTGCTGCACTAGGGGCGTTCCCTCAAGGAATTTCTGCTCATATTGTTTTCCTGAGTGATACATTGATTCTCTGCGCACATTACCACAAGTTTCCATTTCCCTTATGAGAAATTTTTTCCTTTGAGAAGTTTCAGTCACCAGGTCTTATAGAAAATATCTCAAGATTTTACAGTAGATGGAAATAAAGGACTTAGGTCTCTGGATTTGTGGGCATTATTTTCTTTTCTTTCCTTGTCTTTTATATTTTTATTTTTTGATACAGTTTTACTCTGTTGCCCACACTGGAGTGCAGTGGTGTGATCATAGCTCTCTGCAGCCTCAAACTCCTGGGCTCAAGCAATCCTCCCACCTCAGCCTCCCAGTTAGCTGGGACCATGCGCCTGGCTTCCTTCCTTCCTTTTCCCCTTCCTTTTTTCTTTCCTTCCTTCCTTCCTCTCTCCCTCACCCCATCCTTCCTCCTTCCCTCCCTCCCTCCTTCTCGCTCTTTGTCTTTTCCCTTTCTCCCTCCCCTTCCTCCCTCCCTCCCTTCCTTTTTTCCTTCCTTCTTCCCTCCCTCCAACTGTCCTTCTCCTTCCTTCCCTCCCTCCTTCTCCCTCTTTCTTCCTTCCCTCCCTCCCTCCCTCTTCTCCCTCTCTTTTCCCCCCCTTTTTCCCTCCTCTTTTTCTCTCCATTCTTTTTTAGCTTTCTTAGTTTTAATTTTTTAATAGATAGCGTTTACAAGTGGGGAAACAATACAAAAAAGAAATATATAGAAAAGTTCAGCTCCTTCCCCACTTCCCCTGCTCCCCCGAGGGGCAGTTTCCTGTATACCCTCCAGAGATGTCGATGTTGTCTTTTAAAAATAAGATGGGCCAGGTATGGTGGCTCACGCCTGTAATCCCAGCACTTTGGGAGGCTGAGGCAGGTGGATCACGAGATCAAGAGATCGAGACCATCCTGGCCAACATGGTGAAACCCCATCTCTACTAAAAATACAAAAATTAGCTGGGCATGGTGGCACGCCTTTAATCCCAGCTACTCAGGAGGCTGAGGCAGGAGAATCGCTTGAACCCAGGAGGCGGAGGTTGCAGTGAGCCAAGATGGCACCACTGCATTCCTGCCTGGGCAACAAGGCAAGACTCCATCTCAAATAAAATAAGATGTATAAATTCTTAGCCTGGGTTTATGGTTTTGGACAAATGTTGTGTTCTACCTTCCACTGGGAAGGGCCAGATACTCAATTTTAAGAGACTTTGAGCTACTCCAAGAAGAGCTGCTTAAAACTTTTAGAGGATTTAATAGTATTTAGTGGGAGGGCCACTTGTACAGGCTGTCCAGAAGGACTAATGTGTGTTTTGAATTCTTTACACTAGCTAAACCCTTTTAGGGCCACCAGGAGGTGACATCGTCCTATTTTTCCCATCCCAACGGTCCAGCCCAATGGAATTTAATCTTCTGCTTTCAAGTCCCAGTGTGGCTCCTGACTGCGAAGGTTATCACTTAGTCCTGGTGTGGTGGTCCCAGCCTGAGTGTCTGGCCGTCCAGCTGTGTTTCTCATCACTTTGTCTCCTCCTTCCTCTTGTATGCTGGGGCATGAGCCACTTCTCCACCTGGCCCTCCAGCCGTCACTGCTTCTGCTGTCCCTGCCTGGACATCTTTCTTGCCTTTGTCTGTCTAGGTGTGGTTACATCCTCCCAAGTTGGCACTTAGCAGCACCCACTCATCACCTAGTCGAGGGGCCGGATCTCAGACCCAGCCTTATCCCAGGGCCCCCTGCACTAGATAGTGCTCTGCAGTTGACTTTGAAGTAACCTCCACCATCCCCTCAGCCCACCGGCTATGGAGATTAGACCCCCAGATCCCCTTCTATTGAACTTGAGCTCCCAGGCCTTCTGCCATAAGTGGTGTAATAGAGGCCTGATGAGAGAGAAGCAATACCTATGTGCTTTTTTGTCGTTGGAGCAGGCTGTGGCTCCATTAGCTTTTGCCAGCTGCCCTCCCAGGGCTTTGACCAGCTGTCATCCTGTTCACAGGAGCCCTGTGCCCCCCTGGTATGGGGATTTCACTTGGGATCACCTGGTTTGTTTTTGTTGTAATTAGTTCATCATTTCCCTTTTAACTGTGTATCAGTCACAGAGCTGCGTTAGAGAAGTAATATCTAATTCCACTTTTGCCGATATTTGGGCAGTACTTCCTGTCTCCTTGTCTCATTGAACCCTCGTGTTGATGGTGGTTTTCCTATTTTATAGGTGAGCAACTGAAAACTCAGAGATGCTTGCCTGAGGTCACCCTGTTAAGTTTGGAGCTGGCATTCTGAGTCCATTGGCTTCTTCTCTTGTTCATCCAATACCCACTCCCATGGATATCTTGTTCTACCTCGTGGCTTTAATTATCATCTCTGCAAGCAGACATCTGTTGTAATTGGCCAGCCAGCCTTCCCTTTCGTGCACAATCCTGAAGCAGTGGGGTCCATCAGTGATCAGGCAGTGGGGTGTCTGTCTTTCAAAAGTATGGCTAACCTTTTGTTGTTGGTGATCGTGTTGATAGGGTCTCTCTCTGTCACATAGGCTGGAGTGCGGTGGTGCAGCCATAGCTCAACCCAGCTAATATTTAAATTTTTATTCTGTAGAGATGGGGTCTCACTGTGTTGCCCAGGCTGATCTCAAGTTTCTGGCCTCAAGTGATCCTTCAGTCTCAGCCCCCCAAAGTACTAGGATTACAGGTGTGAGCCATTGTGCCTGGCCTAAATCTGAAAGATAGTAGGAGTTGTACAGTTTGAAAAGCAAAGTCAGCATTGAAATTTCATTTATATTTAGACATTTTTAAGATTTAAAGAAGTCGTTTTTTTAATAATACAAACTTCAGAAAATACTGCTGAACCCCTGGCTGGTGGGACTGTGTAGAAGATAGCAGTGATTCTTAAGCTGGGAACGGGCACTCTCCAGGGGAAATACCAGAGTCAGGTTGTTGGGAGGGGCTGAGATTTGTATGTTTATCTAAAGGAGAAAGTGATTTTAAAAGTTTGAGAAACCCAGTCTTAAAGAAGAGTGTTTGCTGGCTGAGAAGGAAAGTGGCAGCAGGGTTGGTTCTGTTCATCTTTGCTTCTCTGCCATCTCTTGTATTCAGAGAAATGGGTTGTCAAACTGGGGTGGTTGGTGGGGTTGGGCAGGTAGGTTTCACGCTCACAAGGCTGGCCTTATGTGAACTTCCATTTCCTTGGAAGTTTTATTTGTTTGTTTTTGGGGACAGAGTCCACTCTGTCACCCAGGCTGGAGTGCAGTGGTGCGATCTCGACTCATTGTGACCTCTGCCTCCAGGGTTCAAGTGATTCTCCTGCCTCAGCCTCCTGAGTCGCTGGGACTACAGGCATGCGCCACCACACTGGGTAATTCTGTATTTTTCGTTTTTATTAAAAAAATTTTTTTTGAGATAGAGTCTCACTCTGTTTCCCAGGCTGTAGTGCAGTGGCGTAATCTCGGCTTACTGCAACCTCTGCCTCCTGGATTCAAGTGATTTTCCTGCCTCAGCTTCCCGAGTAGCTGAGATTACAGGCGCATGCCACCACGCCAGGTTAATTTTTGTATTTTTAGTAGAGACGGGGTTTCACCATGTTGGTCAGGCTGGTCTCAAACTCCTGACCTCATGGTCTGCCCACCTTTGCCTCCCAAAGTGCTGGGATTACAGGCGTGAGCCACTGAGCTCAGCTTAATTTTGTATTATTAGTAGAAATGGAATTTTGCCATGGTTGGTCAGGCTGATCTTGAACTCCTGACCTCAAGTGAGTCAACAACCTCGGCCTCCCAAAGTCCTGGGATTATAGGCGTGAGCCACCGTGCCTGGCCACAGGTTTTTTATTTGTTTGTTTTTGAGACAGGGTCTCACTCCACCGCCCGGGCTGGAGTGCGGTGGCACAATCATAGCTCACTGCAGCCTCGACCTCCTGGGCTTAATCTATCCTCCTGTCTCAGCCTCCCAAGTAGCTGGAACTACAGGTTGTGCCACCATACTCAGGTAATTAAAAAAAATTTTTTTTGTAGAGACGGGGTTTGACCGTGTTGCCCAGGCTGGTCTCAAACCTTCCACAGTCCTCCCGCCTTGGCTCCCGAAAATGCTGGGATTACAGACGTGAGCCACCGTGCCTGGCTCCTTTGGAAGTTTATGTTGAGCCAACAGAAACTGTATTTCTAGAAAATCGAGAATGCTGAGCAACTGGAAGCCAGTGGTGATCCTTCTCACCTGCCATTAGGTTCCTCAAGCACCTGGATGGAATCCTCAGGCATCTGTCAAGGCTCAGAGCTGTGCGCAGCTTGTTCTGGGAGCCAGGACTGTTTGTGAAGATCAGTGTTTCTCTGTGGTAGGCTAGTTGTTTCCTGGCTTAACGGCTTCCCTTTGTGGCAGTTTGGAAACCCTGCCAGTAGTTTAGTTCGTGCTAATAAGCCGGGTCATATTTCATGTTTGGCGGGTGCCCATTTGACTCTGAGATGGAGCTGTGCTCTGTGGGGCTACTTAGCGCTCTGGGCATGCACTCCAGCCTTCACCTGGGAGCACCCCTGGGGTTTAACAGTTCAGTGTAAAGTGCCTCCCAGCAGACACCATCACTCAGGATCTCTCTCCACTCAGTGCCCCTCCCGCCACCCCCTCCCTCTTTTCATGCTAATTATGCTCCGGGATTTTTCCAGATTGCATTTAGAAGGAGTGATGGGTTATGATTACAACCTCTTAACAAGGTCAAGTCACCACATAGTTTTCAAAGGTACCCAGTGTGCCCATCTGATAGTCTTTGGCCTACAAAAGCAAAACTGTCGTCTGCATGTCTGCTTCCTGGTAACAGGAGCTTGCTGCGTGCTCACGATATGCCAGGCGCTGTACAGGGCCTTGACAGATGTTACTTAATTTAATCCCCTCACAAAGGAAATCACACCATTAGCCCTGTTGGCCATTGGAGAAGCTTTCCTGAAGATCACCTGCAGGTGGGTGGCGGAACTCGGACCCGGGTCCTGCTGGACCTGTCCCCGGAGGTTCTGCTGCTTCCACAGGGCTCAGCTGCCACTGGAATCCCTGCATTGTGGAGGCAGCAGTGTAGAGCTTGGCACCAGAGTAGATTTCACACCCCAAACAGAAACTCTTACTCAGCAGTCTGTGGTGCTTTGGAACTGCAAGGCAGATGCAATGGGTGGTGTTTTCTGGGGCCAGCCCTTCTGAATCCCACCTGTGGGAGCCTTGGCTGCCCTCTTAGCTCCTCTGACCCTTGCTGCCATGCTGGGCCTCAAGGCAGCCCTGGCGAGCATGGTGGGGATCATGCTTGGGAGCAACCCAACCTTGGCCTGCACACTCTGTGCCATGACTGGATCAAGTCTGGCAACTGAACCTTTTTTCTTATTAAAATTTTTGAAAAATGGCTGGGTGCAGTGGCTCATGCCTGTAATCCAGCATTTTAGGAGGCTGAGGCAGGCAGATCGCTTAAGCCCAGGAGTTTGAGACCAGCCCGAGCAACATGGTAGAATCTTGCCTCTACGAAATAAAAATATTTTTTAATTGAAATATGTTTTCATTTAAATGTATATGAAATATACACATTGAGTTTAAGTAGTAAATCCAGGGGACTCTAAGTAAAGAAAGAGAACTCTTCCAAGATCTCAGAAGTCCCCTGCTTGCCCTTCCCCATCTAGAGAGAACCATCATCCTGAACCTTTGACTTAATCACTTCCTTTGCTTTATAGTTTTACCGTCTGTCTCAGTTATCTCTTGCTGCACAGCAAACCACCCCCAAACCCAGTGGTTTAAGTCATCAGTGGGTCAGTATTTCTTACAGTTTTGTGGGTGGACAGGCAGTCACTTGCTCCCCAGGCGTTGTTTGAGGCCGTGTGGGCAGTGCACGTGGGCTGGGAGGTGCAGGAAAGTGTGTCCCTCACCGCAGAGCCTTGGTGCTGTCAGTGGCCCCTGCTCTTCCCCATGTGCCCTGTCCCCAGAGCCCCTCCATGAGTTTCCCATTCACTCGGGAGGCTGGGCTTTCCTCCAGCTCGGCAGCTGAGTTCCCAGGAGCCAGAGCAAAATCTTCCAGGCTTCTTTAGGTTTAGGTCTGAAACTGGCACAGCCCCTGCATCCTGATGGTCAGAGTCCCCATGTCAGAGTCCTCATTGGGCCCTCCAGATTCCACCGGGAGGGAAAAAGACACCATCTCTCCATGGGAGGCGTGGTGGGCCCTGGCAGGAGAGGCGTTGTTGGCCATCCTGAGAGGGGCCCTGCGTTGCCTGTGTCCGTTTTGCCGCATTGGTGTGTCTGTCTGGACTCACGCTGCAGGTGGCCCCAGTGCCTCACTCTTTTGTTCCCCAGTGAATTCCTCGTGAGGGAGGCCAGGGCCGTGTGTCCAGCCAAGCTTTTGGTCATCTGGACAGCATCCCAGCTCTGACACCTGAGGTCAGGGAGAAAAACTGAGTGACTGGAGGCGTCAGAGGAAAGGTGCCCAATTGCAGCCAGGACTTTGGAAGGGGGAGATCGGGTCAGTCTGCATCTAAAATGAGGACTTTGGGCTGCTGGGCTCTGTGGTCTTGTCTGTTGGCATTTTCTGTGGATCTAAGGTTTTAGGGTCTTCCTTAGAAGTCGCTTGAACTAATGCCTGTATTTATCGCCCATGACGCAAGATGAAGTAAAGACCACGGACCCTGACACTTGTGCTTGAGCAATGCGTACTGTGTTCCAAGGGTGGGTGGGTACTGGCTGCCTGGTGGGAGCAGTATTTCTTCACCCTCTGTGCCTGCTTACCTGGGGGCGCTGGGGAGCAGGCTGGCTGTGGATCTGATGACTGTGGTTAACGTCTCCCCAGACAGCACCTCCTAGCACGCACTCAGGAAGGGATGCTCCTGGGAGCTGCCCATCCCTTCGCTCCCAGCTCCTCTTCTGTGTCCATCCAAGCTTGGCCATCCTGCTGGGTTCCTGTCACTAAGCATGACAGGAACTAAGCAACTAAGCTCCCAAGCATGATAAGGAGCAGATAAGGGAGGAACTAGGACACGGGCTGGTGATCCCTCCAGAGCAGTTCATGTGGGTTGGAGGTGGGGGACCGCCTAGCTCTAGCTCAGCCCCTCTGAGGGAAGGACCCAGAGTCTCACCACGGGCCTTGGGAGAGGGGCTGTTCGAGCTTCCCGGCTGCCTGGGGGACCCTGAGCCGCACTTGCCTCATGAGGGTGAGGCTTCAGTTATAAAGTCCACAATGACACAGTTCTGCAGGTGACACCATTTAGCACTTGGCACACCCCCTCCTGCGCCCCTCAGGCTGCTCTTGCACCCCTGGGAGGCCAGTTCCAGATTGTACTGGAGAGTGCATTTCAGCTGCTGCTGATCTCTCTGTGGGAGCAGGGCCCCTCCCTCCCTTCCTCCTTTCTTTCCTTCCCTTACTTTGCCCATCTTTACTTCTTCCTCCTTCCCTCTTATGATCGGCTCTCCTATTTTCTTCCCTTTTGGTACATTTCTGTTGGAGCTGCCTCAGAGGGTTATAGACTTCTGTTTCTCCTGCAAACACCCATGTGTGGGAGGAGCCCACTGCTGGGCGGGCATCTTGCATGGGAAGAGTGCGGTTGGTGTGGGGTGGAGAACATTACTCATGGGCACACAGCTGCTCTCTTGGCAGGTGGTGGCATGAGGGGTGTTGGGCTACCACCTACCCTGTCCTCAGGGCCTTTACTATTTTATTCTCTAGGGAATGTGTCTTATCAAATCTATGTAGCTCATCCATCCATCCATCCATCCATCCATCTGGGCCCAGGACAGCTGTATGGCTGGGTGAGGCTGCACTTGTGGGAAGCCCCAGGGCACGTGACCACAGGGTGGTTCATCCCAGCCTTGGGCCCCAGGCAAGATGGATTGATCCTGTCCCTTCACTTGGCTAGGAGTTTTCTCACATGTATCTTCCCAGCAGGTCAGATGGTTTTCCTGCTAGAGGGTTCTCTGTACCTCTGGGGGTTCAGCTGCTGCTCCCCGGGTTGTTTTAGCACCTGGGAGACCCTCCCTCCCGGCTCAGGTGTCAGGTTGGCTCCTGGGGAAGGTGAGGAAGTTGGCATATAGCCAGGAGAAAAGGGTTGGGCCTCACTTGCAAGTTCCAGATGGGTTGCTTCTGAACCCAGTTAAGCGTTTTGCCCTGTGTAGGCCCTTGTGTTCCCCTCTTCCGCACTTGGGGCTGCTGGGGCTATATGGGGGTGACTAGTGATTGAGCCCAGTGCTCGCCACCCACACACCTGTCTGCTCACGTGACCTTTTCCGCAGCCAGAAGAGAGCCTAGGGTTGACGTGGCCTAGGGCCACCTTGCCCTTTGTGCCCTCAGGTCTTGACCCACAGGCCAGACACTGGTGCCTCCCACATCCAGCGCATAAGAGCAGCGAAGCCATGATTCTCCCTTGCGTTCCTTCAGGTCACAAATGGGACCCTGCTGCTTCCAGGGACTAAGAACGGGAGAGAAAGACCTCTAGGCTTTGCACCAGGGGGCCGTGTGCAGCTCCCAGCCCCCTGGCTTTGGTGTGGGACCAGCCGCCCCAGGGCCTTACCTCCTGACTTCGGTGCTGGCCCTGGCTCTCCAGTGCTTACACTTAGGGCTCTAGCCACAGCCATTTAGTAATGCCACTGAGAGCTGAAGCCGGCCAGTGTCGGGGGAAGGAGCGGCTGTTTCTGGGTCTCTGGCAGCAGCAGCAATGCTGAACGTGTGGCTCGGAGGCTGCAGCGCAGTGGCTCATGCTTGTTGCCACTGCCACACTCCCTGCTTGTTTGCTGCATCACTTCCCCCGGCTCAGCAGATACATTACCCCCATTTGTGAAAAGTTTCCCAGACATTACGTGGTAGGGGGCCTTCGTGCCCTTCAAGGCTGGCAGACCTGTGCTGGCAGGAGGGGCGTGGCTTCCTCTGCGGCACATCACAGCCTGACAGCCATACATGGTCACAGCGGCTTCAGAACTGCAGCAGTGATTCACCCCCAAGAGGCTGATGTCACAGGGTAGTGCTCGAGCCAGGGCAGAGCTGCTGAAACTGAGGGCAGAGAGCCCCAGTGTCCTTCTCACCTTCCCAGAAGCAGCAGGGGCAGCCCTGTGCAGACTCAGGCCTCGGAGAAGAGGAGGAGTAGGCAGAGACCCACCGCCCTTAGCAGAGCCTGGGCCAGGACTTGACAGCTGTGCCCAGTTGAATCTGTCTGATGTGATCCCAGACAGTGGGTATTGATTTTTCTCTTCAAACATTCTGAAATGGGTTCTTTCTAGAAAAGAGGGCCTGCTTATTTTCCCTAGGCAATTGCTGATCTCGACGCTGACTCTGGGTGGTGTGGGGGCGGGAGTGAGAGCTGTTTTAAATACTTAGTCACGGCTTGTGTGGTTCAAGACTGCCGGGCACCGGGCCACGGAATTTTTCTGAGCATTTTCACTTGTGGGATTTCCAGGCATGAAGTGAGGCCCTTGACAGAGAACTTGTGGCCAGGTCAGCCGCTCTTGGGATCAGGATCAGAGTTTGTTGTTTCTCCTGAGACGGCCACCAGGACACAGGTTTCTGAAGTCAGAAGACTCTGCAACTCTAGGTAGTTCCCCAAGCCCATGAATCAGAAAGAGAGGGAGATCTGGGCTCGGCAGGGGATGAGGGAACCTTCAGAGCCTGAGAGTGGCCAAGCTCTGCAACACTGGGTGATGAAACACCAGCTTGTCTTCACCTGCCCATGAGAGAATGCGAAAAATAAGAACAAGATAGAAAAGTTTTATTAAAGACCAACGTGTCCAATGGAAACATCTGTCCCCTATTCTAAGATTGTCATGCATTCTTTTTGTAACAAATGTTAAAGTGACCATGTCTTTTCATTTTTTAAATCATGGCGGTAATCAGTGTTTTATGTTTATTCACTTTTTTGGCTTTTTAATGTCATTACCAGGCTGGATACAGAGGCAGCTGCCTCGTGTTGGTGCCCGATGCATTTTGGTTTGAGGCACTTTTCTTGGCCAGTAGACCCAGGCATGCAGGAGCCGCCAGGTGGCTGAGTTTGGCTTGCAGTGGGGTGTCTGGAGGGATCTGCCCTTTTGGGGGCAGAAATGCCCTCACTTGTTTTAACTCTGTCTTCTCCATGGTGCTTGCCTGGGAGTTGAGGGGTGACTCTTGAGTGTGGCCGGCACCCTTTCTCCTTGCTAACCCCAGGGCCCTCTGGCTTTCTGCAGCCATGGACTTTCCCCAGCACAGCCAGCACGTCTTGGAACAGCTGAACCAGCAGCGGCAGCTGGGGCTTCTCTGTGACTGCACCTTTGTGGTGGATGGTGTTCACTTTAAGGCCCATAAAGCAGTGCTGGCAGCCTGCAGCGAGTACTTCAAGATGCTCTTCGTGGACCAGAAGGACGTGGTGCACCTGGACATCAGTAACGCGGCAGGTACCCCGTCAGGGCTGGAGCTGAGCTTGCTGAGGGCCAGAAGCTGTGGCTGGCCCTGTGCTATGCCAGGCCCTCCAGGGGCAGCACCTGCAGGCTGTGGGGTGCACCAGGCCTCCTGCACAGGCTTCAGGCCATGAGCATGTCAGTACCAAGTTCCTCCCACCTTTTGGGGGTCTGTTTTGATTGGGGGTGAAGTAGTAAGGGGAGAGCTGGCAGGAAGGGCTCATGATGAGCTCTAGGCCGCAGTGAACACAGGAAAATCTCATTGGGAGGGGCAGAGAGCAGGCAGGCTGTATTCCCTGGCTGAGTCAGTCCTGAAGCATCTACCTCAGTGCTAAATAGAAGTGTAGGGAGAGGTGATGGGGAAGGCCTGGGGGCTGGGAGCAGTGTCAGCAAGACCTTGGGATTGTAGGAGGAGCTGGTCCTGGATTCGGACTCCCAACCCAGAATGGCATGACATGCCCAGGGAAGGTATTATTCTACCAATTTACGGAGGTGGAAACTGAGACCCAGAGAGGTCAGTGACTGGCCTGGAGGTCAGTCAGTCAGAGATTTGGTAGCAGAGCCCTGACGAAAGTCAGGTCGGAGTGTCCTTCACTTCCATGGTGAAGCCCAGCAGTAGAGGGTGTATAGGGCAGGTGTTCAAACCATCTGTCCTCAATGCGGGGTGGGCCCTCACACCTCTGTCCTCGTTGAAGGCAGGCATTCACACTCTGTCCTCAGTGCAGGCTGGGCATTCATACTCCCTATCCTCCATGCAGGGTGGGCGTTTATACTCCCTGTCCTCCGTGCAGGGTGGGCGTTTATACCCCCTGTCCTCCGTGCAGGGTGGGCGTTTATACCCCCTGTCCTCCGTGCAGGGTTCATATTCACACCTTCTTTTCTGCATGCGTGGACAGCATTCACAGCCCATCCTCCTCCATGCAGGGCAGGCATTCACACCTCCTGTCCTCTGTGTAAGGCGGGTGTTCACACCTCCTGTCCTCTCTGCAGGGCGGGTGTTCGCACCTCCTGTTTTCGGTGCAGGGCAGGCATTCACACCTCCTGTTCTCCATGCAGGACAGGTGTTCACACCTCTTGTTATCCATGCAGGGCAGACATTCAGACCCTCGGTGAGCTCTTCTTTTCAAGGGCTGTTGGCAGTGCTGAGATCCCCAGGTTACCTGCCTCCTCCCCACACAGGAGATGGGGCGATGCAGGCTTGCCACTCCGCTGTTCCTAAATCCCTGCATCTTGCTGCTGAGTGGAGTGGCAGGCAGGCTACCAGTGCTGGGTCTTGAGGTGGGTCTGTGACAGCTGTTCTGTCCTCGGCAGGCCTGGGGCAGGTGCTGGAGTTTATGTACACAGCCAAGCTGAGCCTGAGCCCTGAGAACGTGGATGATGTGCTGGCCGTGGCCACCTTCCTCCAGATGCAGGACATCATCACGGCCTGCCATGCCCTCAAGTCACTCGCTGAGCCGGCCACCAGCCCTAGGGGAAACACAGAGGCCTTGGCCACAGAAGGTAGGTTATTGGCACCTGCTACCAAGCAGATGGCCAGAGGCCCTGGCTTTTGATGTGGGCTCTGCCTCTGACTTTCTGTGTCTCAGTTTCCTCATCTGGCCCTGACTTAGTCAAGGGTGCTGGCAAGGATTAGCCTCAGGTCTGAGGGTGGCCTCTCTGTCTGCTTTTCCCCTGCAGAGCACCCGGGAGCTGTGCCTGGTTTGGTGCCTTTGCACATGGGCAGAGTTTGCTCCTAGCCCCTCCTGCGGGTCTCTTCTCCTGAGCCCCTCCTTCCGCTCCCCTTAGCTGCTGAGATAAAGCCCTCAGACGCCCATTGTGGGCCAGGTACCTTGCTGGAGACTTCCAGAAGCCACATTCCTCCCTTTCCAAGTGCTGAGCTCTGATCAGCTCCCTTAGTGCACACGTGAGGTCTGCCTTCTCAACCAGTCTGCGTGTCCCACACAAGCGTGAACCAGCACTGTTGTGTTCCTGGTGCCCAGCCAGCAGCCTGCTATGGAGTGGGTGCCCTATGAATAATTGGGTTAATGAAAATAGCAAACCACTACTTAGAGGTACCCTAGGGAGGATGAGGAAGACCTAGCCAAGTTCTGGGCCACCTCACACCTCCAAATGGTGGGAAATGGCAGGTCTGCCCTGTTCCATCTCCAGGAGGGGACAAGAGAGCCAAAGAGAAGGCGGCCACCAGCACACTGAGCAGGCTGGAGCAGGCAGGACGAAGCGCATCCACAGGCCCCAGCAGGGACCTCAAGGAGGAGCGAGGCGGCCAGGCCCAGAGTGCGGCCAGCGGTGAGTCAGATGCTGAGAACGCAGCCAGCTGCCTTGTCACCTCCCAGTGGACTAGGCGCAGGATAGTTGAGGGCTGCCTTGGGACAGGTGGCATGGACACCTGCACCTCTTGAGCTTGTGTTACCCAGAATGGCCTGTTGTGTGTTCCAGGGGTCTCTTCCAGACAGAGCAGACACGAGTAGCCTGAGCCAGGGGTATGCTGGGGCCTCCCCTCCTGGGCCACGCATAGCCACCACCAGGGCACTGGTCCAGGAGAGGTATCCGACCCCTGGACAGAGGGTAGCAATCCAGCCTCCGGTGCTTCCCCCACCCAGGTGCAGAGCAGACGGAGAAAGCCGACGCGCCCCGGGAGCCGCCGCCTGTGGAGCTCAAGCCCGACCCCACGAGTGGCATGGCTGCTGCAGAAGCTGAGGCTGCTGTGTCGGAGAGTGCGGAGCAAGGTAGCCTCGCCCAGCCAGGACCAGGCCCTCTCCGGTGCATCCTCCCAGGGCCCTGCCTCCACTGTGCACTGGGGCCTCCCCTCCTCCCACCTCCAGCCAGTCCCACTTGGAGCCACCACGCACTCCAGCTTTCGGACACGCTTGGTCTTCGCATGTTCCTGAGTCTCAAGGTCGTTCCTTGGCTGACCATGCTAGCCATGTGTCTGTGAGCACAGGCACATTTTTCCAAGCCCTGGAGCTTCTGCTGCTTCCCGGCTTTGAGCACTGGGCAGGGGTGCCTTGCTACCCACAGCAACCCTCCAGTGCCTGCTGGATGACAGCGCCCACCTCAGCTGGCTGAGCCAGCCCACCTGCGTCCCCCAAGCGGCAAATACCGAGGTCATAGACCCCCAGGGGGTTTTCCTTGACCAGTGCTGGGGCCATTTACTGTCCCTCCCACATGTTGCCGGTGCCCCTGACAGGTGCTTAGGCAGAGAGGGCTGCGTGTGGGGCCCAGACCCAGGCCTAGGTGCGAGGCCCCGACACCCTCTGAGGCACCTCTGTGCCTGCTCTTCTCTCCACAGAAGTGGAGGTGGAGCCTGCCTGGAAAGGGGAAGAGGAGCAAGAGGAGGAGGGCACGGGGCCTGACGAGGTCAAGGAGGAGGGCCCCCAGCTGGAGAACGGACAGGCCCCCGAGGAGAACGAGAACGAGGAGTCGGCAGGCACAGACTCGGGGCAGGAGCTTGGCACCGAGGCCCGGGGCCTGCGCTCAGGCACCTACGGCGACCGCACGGAATCCAAGGCCTACGGCTCCGTCATCCACAAGTGCGAGGTGCGGGGGAGC
The DNA here is from genome assembly GCF_009761245.1 of Sapajus apella. Lineage (NCBI taxonomy): Eukaryota > Metazoa > Chordata > Mammalia > Primates > Cebidae > Sapajus > Sapajus apella. The sequence goes on along the minus strand of NW_022436983.1, from coordinate 9,627,324 downwards.
ATGGCCAGCCCTCCCTGCCGGCCTCCCCTTCCCTCGAGCTTCCCCCCTCGCTGCCCCTCATGCCCTGCCTCCCCGCTGCACCTGCAGGACTGTGGGAAGGAGTTCACGCACACAGGGAACTTCAAGCGGCACATCCGAATCCACACGGGGGAGAAGCCCTTCTCGTGCCGGGAGTGCAGCAAGGCCTTCTCTGACCCGGCCGCGTGCAAGGCCCACGAAAAGACACACAGGTACTGCCCCAGGCTGGCCTCCTGCCCTGGCCCCTGCCTGGCCGGGCCTCTCGAGCCCTGCCTCCCTGTCGCCTTCTGGCCCCGTAGCCCCCTGAAGCCCTACGGCTGCGAGGAGTGCGGGAAGAGCTACCGGCTCATCAGCCTGCTCAACCTGCACAAGAAGCGGCACTCGGGCGAGGCGCGCTACCGCTGCGAGGACTGCGGCAAGCTCTTCACCACCTCGGGCAACCTCAAGCGCCACCAGCTGGTGCACAGCGGCGAGAAGCCTTACCAGTGTGACTACTGTGGCCGCTCCTTCTCCGACCCCACCTCGAAGATGCGTCACCTGGAGACCCACGACACAGACAAGGAGCACAAGTGCCCACACTGCGACAAGAAGTTCAACCAGGTGTGCAGACCCCTCCCCGAGCCAGCACCTGGGAGCCCCCAGCAGCCCCACGCATGCCATATGGTCGGGGGTAGCACAGCCCCAGCCTCTAGGAGCTCATCAGCCTGTTCACCCAGGAAACAGGGCCAGCCCCAGCCCCTCCTGCAGGAGAGCTCTTGGCTGCTCCGCTGAGGCAACCGGAGGGCAGGCCAAGTCAGGATGGGGTTTGGGCCTGAAAGAATGGGGTGGGGTGGCTTGCCTCTCACCCCTGGGACCTGGGAGCTCTCCTGACCCAGGAGAGATGGAGACTTCACGGGCGTGGCAAGCCTGAGAAGCGATTGCTCCTTGGTGGGAGGGGCAGGTGAGAGGGCCCAAGGCCGAGCTCTGCGGGGTGGCCCCCTGACCTCTCCCTGGGCACAGGTGGGGAACCTGAAGGCCCACCTGAAGATCCACATCGCGGACGGGCCCCTCAAGTGCCGAGAGTGTGGAAAGCAGTTCACCACCTCAGGTAGGGCCAGGGCTACCCTGGCTGCCCTCACACTCCTGCTCCTCCGCCATCGGTGGTGCCCCACGGCAGGTTTGCCCTCGGTCTCGCCACAGGGAACCTGAAGCGGCACCTGCGGATCCACAGTGGGGAGAAGCCCTACGTGTGCATCCACTGCCAGCGGCAGTTCGCGGACCCCGGCGCCCTGCAGAGGCACGTCCGCATCCACACGGGTGGGTGAACGGCCACACCCGGGCTGGGAGGGCACGGGGAGAAGCCAACACCAACACCTTCTTCTCGGCCCCCAGGTGAGAAGCCGTGCCAATGTGTGATGTGTGGCAAGGCCTTCACCCAGGCCAGCTCCCTCATCGCCCACGTGCGACAGCACACCGGGGAGAAGCCTTACGTCTGTGAGCGCTGCGGCAAGAGGTCCTGCCCACCCCGCCACATCCATCGCCCAGACACCCCACAGTGAGGGGGCCCAGAAGACAAACTGGGGGCTTGGCTGGGGACTGGGATGACTGCTGCCCACACCCAGGCTCTGGTCCCAGGGGTCCTTTTCAGTCTAGAGGGTGAGGCAGGAGGCCCAGGCTGGGGCGGTTCCATGCGAGCTCCTCCCTGTGGCCCCACAGGTTCGTCCAGTCCAGCCAGTTGGCCAATCATATTCGCCACCACGACAACATCCGCCCACACAAGTGCAGCGTGTGCAGCAAGGCCTTCGTGAACGTGGGGGACCTGTCCAAGCACATCATCATCCACACTGGTGAGCCATGCCCCCACCGTGCCTGTGGGGAGCAGGGAGAAGGAGGGGACCCCGAGACCCCAGCCTCAGGTGCTGCCTCTTGCTGCAGGTGGCCTTAAAGGCAGTTCCATTCAAATAAGGACCCCATTTTCCTAGAGTTTCCAGAGGAGCCAATGTCACGGGAGGCATCTGTGCAGCTCTAGTGGCCGCCCCAGAGCACGTCCTGCTGTAAAAGGGTTGCTGGGCAAAGGAGTCATTGAGGGCCTCCCACCCCACCCCTGTGGCCCCTTCCCCCTAAGGAAAGAGAGAACCTTGCTCCCACAGGAGAGAAGCCTTACCTGTGTGATAAGTGTGGGCGTGGCTTCAACCGGGTAGACAACCTGCGCTCCCATGTGAAGACGGTGCACCAGGGCAAGGCAGGCATCAAGATCCTGGAGCCCGAGGAGGGCAGTGAGGTCAGCGTGGTCACTGTGGATGACATGGTCACGCTGGCCACTGAGGCACTGGCGGCGACAGCCGTCACTCAGCTCACAGGTGCGGGCTATGGGCAGCAGAGGGAAGTCACAGGCAGCTTGCTGCCAGGGTGTCGATGATGGGGCAGTGCCCGTGCCTTTGCCTTACGCCCTGCAACTCTGCCCACAGTGGTGCCAGTGGGAGCTGCAGTGACAGCCGATGAGACGGAAGTCCTGAAGGCTGAGATCAGCAAAGCTGTGAAGCAAGTACAGGAAGAAGGTGAGAGGGGCCACCAGGGTGTGAGTACAGGTGGAGCCCGGGGTCCTTCCCACCCTGACTGCAGCTCCACCTCCACAGACCCCAACACTCACATCCTCTATGCCTGTGACTCCTGTGGGGATAAGTTCCTGGATGCCAACAGCCTGGCTCAGCACGTGCGGATCCATACAGCACAGGCACTGGTCATGTTCCAGACAGACGCGGACTTCTACCAGCAGTACGGGCCAGGTGGCACATGGCCTGCTGGGCAGGTGCTGCAGGCTGGGGAGCTGGTCTTCCGTCCTCGGGACGGGGCTGAGGGCCAGCCTGCACTGGCAGAGACCTCCCCTACAGCTCCTGAATGTCCACCGCCTGCTGAGTGAGCTGGCAGCCCTTCTCCTGACTGTTTATTTAAGGATGGATGGCACCCTGGAACCGGGAAGGGTGACCTGTTCCCTAGAGAGAATAAATTGGATTATTTTCTAATGCTGCCTGTAGGTCCCTGTGGGGTGGGTAGGGAGTTGGCAGTTAGGGCTGATGCCACAGAAGGGCTGCACCACCCAGGAACAGCCTTCCTGAGAAGGTCAGCCCACCCCTCCTGTTGAATGCAACTGGAACCAGAGCCGGCCTGGCTGCTTGGCCCCAATTGAGGAGTGGGCAGCATACTCGGGCTGGAGAGATTGCGGTACCCTGTGTCCTGTGTCCTCATCCTGTTTTCTGTTTGGAGGCTTCTCACCTGTTCAGCTTTAGAGCCCAGCCTCCCCTCGCCCCACAGCGAGCACAGCTATCACCCTGCTTCCCCCTGCCCAGGTTGAGGAGAGGTTGGGAAGTTGGGGAAGGGACCAGCAGGGGCAGCCAACAACTGCTTACCAGGGCATAGGCAACCCAGGGCAAACCTGGCTCACAGGACACTGCTGCCAGGCTTGGCTTAGGGGTCCTTTCAGCAAGAGTGGCAAGGGAGGCCAAGGAGAGTGCCAGGCCCAGGCAAAGGAGAATGCCAGGCCCAGGTCCCTGGCCTGGCTCTGATGGGCCTGGGGGAGGAGACAGATGCCACACTTGCTTCAGCAAGGTGGCCCGAGGACTAAGGCCAAGCCAGTGCCATCATCTTTTGGGAAGGTTCAAAAGATGGCATCTGGGCCACCAGGCTGGGAGCCCAGAGGAACAGGAAGGAGTAGCCAAGAGCTTTGATGAGGAGGTGGGGGGCTGGCAGAGCAGCTTTCTTACTCCTGTCAGCAAGGAGTCAGGAGGTACCGTCTCGACCCCCTTCCCACAGTTGGCCCCAGCACCTGAGCTCCACCATTTAGAGGGGGATGCCATCTTCTCACACCAGAACAAGCCCATCCGTAGGAGCCCATTGGCATTGCAAGTGAGACCACCAACTCTGTAGTCCCCATGTCCCTGTCCCTACGCCAACTCCACAGCTTGTAGAGGATCCAGCTGCAGGAGAAGCCTGTCCACAACCCTCATCCTCCTGTCTGGAGGCAGATACAGGATCAAACGAGCCCCAAGGATCCCAAGCAGGCCACTGCATCTGCAGGAGGCAGCCTGCTTCACACACTGGAAGTGAGGGGCAAGAGACAAGAAACCAAAGTTTGCTGAGACATTTCTGAGACAACATGGAGTGTGGTTATATTCTGTATCAAAATTGGAAGTGCCTTCCACGTTACCTAAGAACCAATTAATTAGGAGCTTGAAGACACCACAAGAGTGAGAAATGGTTAAGTTCCATGTCGATGACAAAAATCTCTTGTACAAGACAAAAATTATACTTGGGGAGGAGGACTGAGTAGGAGGCAGAAGGGAAATAGGTCCCATATACAGACTTGACACGGGAAGCAAAAGCGGGATGAGGGTTAATTGTTCCCATAAGCCAAGGCCATGGTTCATCCTCCCACCCAAGTGGCAATCACATTCACACTTGGTGTGTTTTATATTTTTTAATAAAGTTTGTAATCCAATGGACACACAAAACAAAACTGCGCTGAGAAAAACAGTTTCATAAATTAATAAGTGTTAGGAAGTTGGGGGAGAGGTCAAGGTAATAGGAAGAGGGGTTAGCCAGTCTTTTTGTACAGGTGGCGTGTGACACTTCCACATCGCGGGAGCAGGACCCGTGCTGTACCGAAGCGCACTTATACAAATGAGTGGGCAATACAAAGTCTGAATATGAAAATAAGATTTCCTCTGAAAACACATTTTTGGCACAGATTAAAAAAAATGTATGTCGGGGGATTGGATTTTTTCAGTCAGTATTATATATATTTATATATATTATATATTTATATATACACACATCCCAAGTTCTGCATATCCCACCAAGAGAAAACCTTTCTGTTTGCTCTTCAACTGTAAACTGTACATCCCGGTGAATCAAAGACGGTGGTAGCAGGAGAATTAAGGTGATGCATCCAAATGAGCAAGGGAGATGTGGAGGGACAGAAAAACCCAATGAAATGTTCCTTGACCCCAAGGTCTCTGCAGAAGTTTAAAGTCTTTCCTGCGTTGAGTCCACGATGTGTGTCTACATATGAGACATCCAGAGTGTCACAGCCTGTCTTCACTGGGCAAAAGTCCAAGTCACTAATTTAGTGCAAAGGCAGTTCTGTTTTCTTGTTTCTTAAAAACAAACAAAAAAAATTTTTATTCCACTGCCCTGTTCTTTTTCTCCAAAAAGAGGAGAGAGAAACCCAGCCCCAGGGTGTCTGCAAGTCCATTGGTTGGTGATGTGTCCTTGGGCTAAAGCATCATGTAAACATACAAGGTAGCAGCACCACTCCCAGAGGAAGTCTGTCCGACTGAGCCGGGCGGCCGGACAGCGAGGCTGGCCGTCTGGCAGTGGAGTCTCCCCTTCAGCAGCTTCTTCCTCTGCTTGGCTGGGTTGTCCTTTGTTTTGATTCACTGAGGTGGTGACTGCTTAGCAGCTCACACGGAGGCAATGACAATCATGAGGTGGGGAGAGATGTTGGAGATGCTGGCAAGGAGGTCAGGGGCCAGGCGGGACAGGTGACTCTCGGAGAACTCACAGGGTGGGAAGATCTGCAGCACATAGGCGGGCTGGAGACAGGACGAGAGAGCAACATGGGACCCTCTCTCTTCACATCACCACCCAACTCCGTTTCCACTGGGGGGACCTGAAGAGGCCCAATGCTAAGAACCAGGCTCAGTCCCCAACCAGCAAATGTCTCCAGGACTATGTCCACTGGAAGACCTAGCAGGTGTCAGAAAACTATGAACAGGAACCCCTGGGGGCCCTCTTCCCTGTCATTAAACTCAAGGGACACCTGTGTTCTCAGTGGTTCCCCAGGTTCTCTCCAGGATGGGCGATGGCGCCCTGCCCTGTGTGCTCTACTGGCTTCTATCCAAAATGCCCCTTTGCCCACCTCTGGGAAGCTCTGGGACCAGCTGTAGTGGGCACCAGATGACTCAGCCCACCTACCCTGACCAGCCCCACCTATGGGTGTACATGTGAAGGAAGGACACAGGAAAACCGACCTGATTGGAGCCAGGGTTGGGAACGTTGATGATCCCTGCTGCCTGCTTGGCCTGCAGGTAAGTGATGAAGGCAGCCTTGAGGGACTCAGTCTGGCTCACAACATCCTCTTGGTCACGGCCACAGGGCAGAGCCAGCAGCAGACAGTAATCTGTCTCCACCTGAGGTAAAGGCCAACAGCCAGTGAGCAGAAGCCTCCTGGTCAAATAGCAGCCCAGGTCCACAAACCCCGCCCCCCCCATGACTTTAAAGTCTACCCTGATATTTGAATGGGAAAAAAAAAGCTTTTTTCAACCTGAGAAAGTTGATTTAAAAAATACTTTTTAAAAATGCAAGGGAGGCCGAGGCGGGTGGATCACGAGGTCAAGAGATCGAGACCATCCTGGTCAACATGGTGAAACCCCGTCTCTACTAAAAAATACAAAAAATTAGCTGGGCATGGTGGCACGTGCCTGTAATCCCAGCTACTCAGGAGGCTGAGGCAGGAGAATTGCCTGAACCCAGGAGGCGGAGGTTGCGGTGAGCCGAGATCGCGCCATTGCACTCCAGCCTGGGTAACGAGGGAAACTCCGTCTCAAAAAAAAAAAAAAAAAAAGCAAAGCCGTGTTTCTGGATCTAGAGGCACTTTATATCCCCCCACCAAGTAGAAGCAGAACGGACCCTTCATTGCCCACTTCAAGAACACCATTACTGGCCAGGTACAGTAGCTCATTCCTGTAATCCCAGCACTTTGGGAGGCTGAGGCGGGCAGATCACTTGAGGTCAGGAGTTCAGGACCAGCCTGGCCAACATGGTGAAACCCCATTTCTACTAAAAATACAAAAAATTAGCTGGGCATGGTGGTGAGTGCCTATAATCCCAGCTACTCAGGAGGCTGAGGTAGGAGAATGGCTTGAACCCGGGAGGCAGAGGCTGCAGTGAACAGAGATCACACTACTGTATTCCAGTCCGAGCAACAGAGACTGTTTCAACAACAACGAGAATACAGTTAACTCTTCCATGACAGGTCAGAGACGGGCTGACGGCTATCTCCCTCTTCCCTCCTCACAGGTGGAGCAGTTGCTCACCTGGGCCTCAGAGTCTTACCGTCATCCTTCGGGCAACCCCTTCCAGCTGGGATGCCTCCAGCCGCATCCTCTGGGCGATCCTTAGTGGGGGCCCTCCTTCAGACAGGGGCAGGGACCGATGGGCCAGGACGTTGTTGCCAGAGACGAAGTGGAGCTGCACAGCAGCTGTGTCATTCTTGAGGGCCAGCAGGCCCTGCCACACGATGGGGTACTTCTGCTCACAGGGAAACAAACAGGAAGTGAGCTCATGGCTGCAGGGCTGAGCCACACTGGACATACCTGAGGCTGTAGCTTGTTGGTCTGTTAACTAAGGAATCTTAGGACATTTAACATGGCATAAAACCTGGGGGGCCAGGAAGGACGGCCCCTGCTCATGCTTACCTTCAGAAGTTGAACCATATCCACAGGTCTCTGGGAAGTCAGGTGTGGAGAGGAATCTTGTTTGGGGGTTGGTTGGAACTCAGTGTGTGGCAGAACCAGTCCTGGTGGGGTGCTGGGGCCAGAGGTTGTTGGGACAAACAACGTCTGTTTTGGGGCAGTCTGAGCAGGAAGAGGGACTGGAAGGTCAGGCTTCATCGAGACAGACACGGGGGAGGGGTAGGAAGTCGGGCCTGTTTCCACTTGTGCCCTCTGAACCTGGGCATGAGGTTCAGGTGGCCTGTTTGCAGGTCCAGCTGAGAGGCGAGGCTGCTCTACTCCTGTCTGGGTCCCTTTTGCCTCCTGGGACACCTGAGGCATCTTGCTGCTTGGTGGCTGGCCGGGCTGGCTGAGTTGGGAGGGCGGGCAGGGTGGTGCGGGCTGGGCAGGCTGTGTGGACTGCACGGGCTGAGAAGGCTGCAGGGGCTCACCTTCAGGAGGAGGGCCCTGGGGTCAGGAAGGAAGGCAAAGGGACAGTCAGTCTGTTGTGCACAAACCCCTGTGCCTAACAAATGACCCAAAGGGCCACAGGGAAAGGGTCAGATGTGGCATCTCCTGTCAAGTCAGGCCCACAGCAGGAGCCTGAATCAACGGAGCTGCTCTCAGAGTAAGAAGAGATCCCCTATGACCTCCCGCCGACACCACCCAGTAAGAGCTCCTTCCCTATATGCAGAGCTCCCCATGACATGATCTGAGCTAATCCTTTCATCTCAGAACTAAGAAATCTCTTTAAACTCATGAAAAGATCATCTTTAGGGATAGGTGACCAGTTCACTTGTACTCAACCACTATCTTTACCAAAAGGCGGATTTTTCTTTTAAGTATGGACAGTTTCACCATGTTGGCCAAGCTGAACTCCTGACCTCAAGTGATCCGCTGGCCTCAGCCTCCCAAAGTGCTGGGGTTACAGGCGGGAGCCACTGAGTCCAGATGCCCAGACTGATTTTTTTTTTCTTTCGAGACTGGGCAGGTCTCGCTCTGTCACCCAGGCTGGAGTGTAGTGGCACAATCTTGGTTCAATGCAACCTCTGCCTCCAGGGCTCAAGTGATTCTCCCACCTCAGCCTCCTAAGTAGCTGAGACCACAAATGTGTGCCACCACCCCCAGCTAATTTTTGTATTCTTTTTTTTTTTTTTTTGTAGAGATGGGGTTTTGCCATGTTGCCCAGGCTAATCTCAACCTCCTGGGCTCAAGCAGTCCTCCTGTCTGGGCCTCCCACAGTGGTGGGATTACAGGCACGAGCCACTACATCTAGCCCCTGATTTCCTTAACACATCTCTGCTTCAAAGCCTGCTAAGTCCCACCGGTACATGCCCAGCAGACAGTGAGGGGACCTCTGGCTCACTCACCTGAGCAGCTGTCTTGGTCCTCGAAGGCAAGCCAACAGAGGAAGCAGCAGGAAATTGAGTGTGTGTGAGCTGGGCCGGGGTGTGGTAGGTGCGGATGTCGCCGTACCTGTATTCTTGAAACAGCTCCCCACTGGAGTGCACAATCTGCACCCCGTGGGTCACCACCACAGGGGGGGTTAGAGGCAGCCCCTGGAGTTGGTTGCTGGGGGTGACTGTGAGGATGCGGGCCTCACCATGAGGAGCAGGGGCAGGGGCGGGAACAGGGACAGGGACAGGGACGGGGACAGGGGTGGGGGTGGGGGCAGGGCTAGGGGTGGGGGCAGCTTTGGCATCTGGTGTCTTGGCAGCTTCCTTCCCAGGCTGTTGAGGGGCCTTGCTGGCTGGTGGCACCTTCACCACCCCATCCGTGGCCCTGGGCTGCTCACTGACTGCCGTCACGTGTGGATGCACCATGATCCTCACATCCCGCGGCACGGTATAGGGGTGCAGCCGGTATTCAGACTGCATGACCAGGACTTCTGATTGAACAGGGGCTGTGGCTCGAGCGACGGGAAGGTGGTAATGCACTTCCTCCTCAGGAGGGTGCTGGGAGGCCAGTGCAGGCACACCAGCTGGGGCTGGCTGTGGGGTGCTGGCACGCTGTGGGGCCCTGACCTCTATTTGCTGGGGCTGCAGCGGAGCCCGAGGAGAATGAAGCGCTTCTGGCCGGATGCTGTAGGTGATGCTGGGCAGCGTGGGAGTGTTCATTCTCACCTCGCCCTGGGAAAGGTGGCTCAGGGACACAGTCTGGGTGATGCTGTGGGGTGGCATGATGACAGACTGCTCTGGGTGGATGCTGGAGATGAACTGGGGCACTGGAATGCCTGCGGCCAGCATGACCGTGGCGTTGGTGGAGAGCGCAGTGGATGTGGTACTGCTGGGGTGGCTTGCCCTTGGGAATGGGGACGGCCCGGGTCCGCTGGGTCGAGGAGAATGAGCATCTAGCTTTGCAGCTGCCAAATGGGAGACAGTTCGATCTGCTGGGATGCTGGGCCCTGAGGGGATGTGGTTCACTTCTGTAGGCAGTTTGCTGGGCAGAGCAGGAGGGTGGTGGGGTGTGAGCGTGGACCCCAGGTTGGCCGGTTGAAGGACCTTGGTCTCGATTTTAAGGGTGACGGGGTCAGCAAGCTTTTTGTTCGTGGTGACAATGCTTGGGGTTAGGACCAGCTGGTTGTGAACCAGCACAGGGGGCGTGTTGATCCCCTGGGTGAGAACCTTCACCGTGCCTCCCTGAGTGACAGGTGTGGACACGGAGAGGTGAATGGGCTCAGGTTTCTCCAAGGATGGCCTATCGGCCTTCACAGATGAAATCACAGGAGAGGCGTTATATGTCTGGGCAGTCAGTACCAGTGTGGAGTGGGTGGCCACATTCGCATAGCCTGCAGGAGCTTGAGGGCCTTTGGATGGAGGCTGCGATGCTGTGACAGAATCGGGTTTGACTTGGGACTTAGACACTGACTGCTGAAATTCAATGTCCATTGCACTGGCTGGGGGGATCTGGCTGATCTTGGCACTGATCCGCTGTGGGCCTTCGGTCTTCTGCCCTGAATAACTCAAGAGCACAACCCCTTCGGAAGTGTTCACACGCAGCCCCGCCCCTGAGCCCGCATCTGCCGGACGATCGTCGATGACAGGCATGGATCCTGGGTGGAAACGACTGTTTTCATTAGCACTCGCTCTCTGTTTACACTTTGCTGATGGCGCAATCACTGCCCCTGCCATCGTCACCGTGCCTGTTGTGGCTGTCACACCACCAGATGCGGCAGTAACTGCACCCGCTGTGACGGTCACTGCATTTGCTGTGGCATTCACTGCACCTGCAGCGGCATTGACTGTGCCTGGGGCGGCGTTCACTGTGCCCACCGTGGCATTCACTGGAGTGGTGAGAACATTCACTGGCCCCGTAAGAACATTCACAGGCCCCTTCAGGACGTTCACAGGCCCAGCAGGGGTGCTTACCAAACTTTTCAGTGTGGTCACCGAGCCCTTCACAGGGCCTTTCAGGGCATTCACTGGAACCAAGGAGACATTCACCAAGCCAGTGAGGGCACTCACCAGGCCAGTGAGGGTTTGAGGAGCTGGTTTTGCCAGGGTTATCTTCTGTGAATTTTCTAGATCGATGCTGACAGGCATCCGGCTAATAACAGAAGTAATTTTGGGAGCAATGACTGGAGCCACCTTTTCCTTGTCAGCAGCGACCAGCACCTCCGAGGCTTGTGTCTCAGAGTTGTTAGTCACTGGAGCTGCTGTTTTTTCTTCTAAAGGCTTTTTAGATTCAACTGGAGGGGGCGGAGCCTCATGTAGGCAAGGGGCAGCACTGACAGGCTCTGCAATGGCCGTGGTGACACTTGTGGAAGTAACACCTGTGGCAGACACATACTTGGGGTCCATGAGAATCTTCCTCAGGGTGCTGGAGCTGGTGTCAATGTCAGAAGCCTTTGTGTCTGGGGGAAGAGCTGGAGACGGGGTGGATTGAGCCCGTGGCTCCTCCTGCCTTGTGATCCACTCTGTCACCTTAGTAGGCGGGCTCTGGTGTGGGATCCCCCCAGAGGCAACAGGAGGTGAGAGCTTTGCTGCAGTTACAGAAGGCAGTGTGGGTATGGGCACGCTTGGGTCACTGGGTGGGGTCACCGGGTCACTTTCAATTATGGAATGCACCCTGAACCTGGCTTGAGGCTCCTCATCCACTGGCACTGGCTGGGGTGTTGGGGGAAGGTCTGGGGGCACAGATACTTTGGTTGGAGTCCTTTCCTCAACACTGATTTCTTGGGACAAATTCTCTGTAGATGGAGTCTTGCCTGGGTTGGAAGTACATGACTGAGGAGGAGTGGAATGGGGTTTTTCACTCTGCTTTTCCTCCTGTGGGGCTTCAGTGTGCTGTACTGTCGTCTCCTCATTTGTAGCAGGACTCTTACCTTGAGCTTGGTCAGATTCAGGGACACGGCTCTCTACAGGAGCCACCACTTTCCTGTTTGTGTTCCGTTTGCGGCGTGATCGGGTTGTCTTCTGGCGCCCTTTCTCTTTCCGAACAAGAGCAACTTCCACTTCTTTAGACCCTTTGGCTTCCGGCACCAAGTGTGAGGTTTCACTGCTCTTTCCTCTGGATTCCTTGGTATCTGCTGGGCCTGCTGAGGGGCCAGGAGCATTGACTGGTAGCCCAGAAGATTCTGTAGCAGCCTCAGTTTCCAGGATGCCAGACACAGCCTCATTGGTCTCTATTCCTTCCTCAGAAGGCTGCAGCGCCTGTGCGTGGGGCTGCAGATCTGTCTGGGATTCTCCAGGATAAGGTGGAGGTGCTGCTGGGAAGTTTTCTGGCTCCCCAGAAATGTCATTGATGATGGAGCCGATGGCCGCAGCCAGCTCTGTTTCACTTGCTTGGTGTGCAGGCTTGTCCCTGTCCTCTGGGGCAAGGCCCTCTGGTGCATCTGCCTTGTAAGCAGCAGAGGCAGAGGCCTCAGCGAGCTTTGCGATGTGCTCCACAGCCTGTTCCAGCTCCATCTGCTTGGCCAACTGCGTCGCTTCTGAGGACGGCCCAGAGGCAGACACATCTTCTTTCTCTGGTTCCTTGTCTGGATCAACTAGATCACTTTTCAATTGGGATAACCCATCCTCCTTTTGGGGACTCTCACTTTTCTCTGGGGAGACGGCCACCACTCCGGCTTCCCTCTCCCCTGCCTGTGCTGCAGTTCCTCTGGGACTGACAGCAGCATCCACATTTTTCAGACTTGCAGATTTGTCCACCGCTAACCTGGAGTTGCGAGATCTTCCTCTCTTTGATTTGGAGTTTTTTTCAGGGGCTGGTTTTTTCTCTACAACTTCGATAGGGGCGGCTTCAGGAGGATTTTTATCTGTGCCGATGTCTTTTCTGTCACATTTCTGTTCACTTGCTGCCTCCTCCTCAGCAGCCTTGGGTTCTATGGGGCTCTCTCTCACGCCTACTTGGGGGCCCACCTCAGTGTTGGCCTCGGGACGTGCAGCATCCACCTTTGGTTCATTTTTTCCCTTTTTTCCTTGGGGGCCGCCACTGGCTGCAGTTTTCTGAGACCGTGGGGACCGCCATCCCTCAGGTGGCTTGAGTGTTTCTGCAGGTTCCTTGGCCTCCTCTTCCTCTTCATCAGCTCGCCGGCGTGTCTTTGGAGGCCTTCCCCTCCGAGGAGTGGTGGGAACCGCCACGGCCTCCTGAAGCTCTCGCTCCAATCTTTTTCTGGTCACTCTTGGTTGCTCAACAGGCTCTTTGACAGGAGAGCGGTTTTCGTGGTCACTCATGGTTGCGTAGACGCTCCTTACATTCCGGCGCCTTGTTCGGCTGAGAGGCAAACTTGGTTCGGGATTTTCAATGTCTACAGCAGAGTTTTTAGAAGCAGTCCTTGTAATCTTTTCTGCCTCCATCTTCAATTCCAAAAGCTTCTGTGCTTCTCCCCGAGGAGAACTGGACCGCTTGAGTTTTTCCCGGTCTATCCTCTCGCTCTTTCTTGTGACAGGCTTGTCCACGATACTCACTGCAGCTGCCTGAACGGGGGTCTTGGAACGCTTGCTTTTGTTTGGCTTTTTATCCTTGGCAGCAACTGGAGGATCAACCTCTAAATCTTCAGAAGCTGGGGGCTGAGTCTCAGGAGCAGCTTCGGCTTTCTGGTTTGCATCAGGTTCGGCATCAGCAGTGGCATCTGGCTTTTCAGCTTTTGGCTCAGTGGCTTCCTCGGACTTCTGAGCTGGTTTCGAAAGTAGCTGGGTATTGTCAGGCTCCGGATCTACATTGCTCTCCACCTGGGAAAACGAGGCCCCAGGAGTTGGAGGCTTGGCATCCATATAAGGCAGCTGGTCACCTGATGAACCTTCCTCAACACCCGCTGGTGTCACGGTAGCTTCTTTATTGGGATCTGTTCCTGGAGGCAGGTCTACTTGTTCCAGCTGTTCCACAGGGGCAGGAGCCGGTTCAGATGCAGGCTTTGCTTCTTCTGAGACAGTGGCTGGCTCCACAGTCTTCTCTTCTGTTACCAAAGGTGCCTCTGCCATTTTGTCACCAGTGGTCTTCTCTAGTGATGGGGCTGATTCTGGAGTTATGACTGTGACACTGGGAGGCCCAACGGAAGGTGGAGTTTTTAGTTCTGATTCTTTATTCTCAGAAGCAGATTCTGGGGTCTTAGGATGATTCTCTGTATCTTCCTGTTTCTCAACCTCTTTGGGTTTCTGGTCTTTTTCTTTTTCTTTCTGTTGCATTCGTGTGAGCTCCATAAATCTGCTATGGAACAGAACTACTGGCTCCTGAACGGAATCACTGGTGGTGTTTGCTCCCTCAGATGTCTGCCTCCCATAGATCCTACCAGAAATGAAGTCAGAGTCTTCCTCTTTTCTCTCTAGATGCTGCAATCGCTTGGAATCTTGTTCAAAGATTGAGCTGTGTAAAAAACGAGACGCAAACAATTCCTGCCTCTCTTGCTCTTCTTCTTTATGGTCCTCTTTCTTATCATCCATTTTCCCTTCTGAATCAGTCCTAATTTTCTTCTTTTTCATGTACCAGGATGGAATAGGTCTTGGGGCAGAGTCAACCTTTTCTTTATCTTTGTTGTTTCGAAAATTGGCAAATCGGGAGTCCCAATCAAGAAAAGACCAATTTTCTTCTCGAGATGAAGAGAGGGATTTAGCTCTTTCAAGCAAAGCTTTAGTGTCTGGTGTGATTGTCTTATCCAATGCAAAAGAGTAAAATTTGTTCCTTTCTAAAGAACTAGAGAGTCTTTCATCTCGCTCACGTAGCTTATCTTCTCTGTCCCTCAATAAAAAAGACAATCGAGAACTTTCATATAACGCAGAGGCTCTGGGTGAGTGGGATTTGTGTTCACCATCTTCGTCAGAATCAGAAGGCACCTCACCAGGTTCCAGATCTCGTACAGACCTTTTTCTAAGGCTGTCTCTCTTAATTATGCTGTTTGGGAAACTCACATCAAATCTGCCGGGATCTTGTTTCATTTGAGGGTCCCAACGATTTAGTTCATCTTCAGAATTCAAGACAGATAGTTTTATTTTGGCCATATCTGCCATCTGTTCTCTCCGGCTAGAATCATAAGGATTAAATTTTAAAGACTCTTCCCTGACTGTTATATTAGAATAGGGGAGGCCTTTTTCATCTACTTTAGGAGACCCTTTTACTGACATTAGCCTAGGGGAGCCTATGGGATCCTCATCTTCATGGAAGGAACCATGTCGAACACTGGGAGAACAACCAGTCCTTTCAGAATCTTCACTGATTTGGCGTGAACTTCTGTAATTCCTCTCTCTCTTGGTGCAAGTATCAAAATCGACATGATCCATCCTTTTCTTTTTGCTGGGAGGAGAGTCATCGGTGACATCTTGAGGGGGTTTGCCTACCTCGTGAACAAGGCTACGTCTTTCATATTCATCTACATCTTTTTTAGGACTGCCAAACTTCTCAGACTTGGCTATTTCCATCTCCATCTGCTGTTTCCTACGACTCTGCTCCATTTGTTTTCGGTAACTCTGCGTGTGATCGATGTCAATGCCAATTTTTTCTTCAGTATTTACTGAATGTGATTTCTCTTGGCCTGATTTACGTTCAGGTGTTTCATCACGAAGACTGCAATAGTTTTTCCTAACTTCTTCTCTCTCTGATCCTTGATCATCTAATAGCTGCAGCTGTTTGGGCTGTGGTTTTGAGGGAATGGTTTTTTTTGATTGGATTTCTTGATTTTCCACAGGTTCACCTGCTGGTTCTCCCAGTCTTGCTTGTAGGTCTGAGCTGGGCCTTGAGCCAGACCCAACAGAAATACTGGCAAGCTCCTGACAGTCTTTAGGGCTGGCAACAGTGTTAAGTCTATCCAGTTTGATTTTTTTAGATTCTCTCTTAAGAATTTCTTTCCTCACAGGCTTTCTTTCAGCCTCTCCTTCCCTCAGCAGAATGACCTCTCTAGAGGATGTGTCAGACTGCTTTTTTGAAAGCACACGAGCGTCTTCCATCTCTGGACTGCTTTTCTTGACCTCTGGTTTTTGCCTTTCCGCTTTCAAACTGGAATCTGCAAAGCGCCTTTTCCTTGCTTCCAGCTTCTCCAGATCCACAGCACTTACCCCATCCGCAGCTTGCTCAGGCTTGAGGTGCTTCCTGGCTTTAAGCCTGCCCTCCTTCTCCACCACTTCAACATGGCTTGAAAGCCCCTTTTCCTTTGGTACTTTGATTCTAACAGATTCCAGTTTAGACAAGTCAGATTTTACAGGCTCCGTCTGAGAGACCTGAAGTTTCTGGTCCAAGGCAGACTTCACAGCGTCATTATCAAGCTTGGCTTTCAGCTTTTCCACAGGAGTGTGGTCAATGACCTTTCCCTCTTTCTCTCTTACTCTAGTCAAAACCACGCAAGGCATGAGTTCTAGGCGGTTTTTCGCTATTCCTTCTTTGTCAGTTTTCTCTCTGCTCAGTTTATTAGAACTCCTTGGCTTTTCAGGGCTTTGTTCTCTCTCATTTTCTTGGTCAGTTTCTGAAGACTGAGAACTAGGGGAGTGAACCTTTCCTTTGCGCTTTTGCCTGTCAGTTTTGTCCTTTTCCACTTTTTCCTTCCGTATTAAGCGTCTCTCTCTCTCCACTCTCTCGGGATCAAAAGTTCGTTCTTTATCTGTCTTTTCATTTTTTGTATAGCGCTCCAAACGAGATTTGTCAAGTTTCTCATATCTTGGAGGGGAGAGTGAGCTACAGCTTCCACTCCGGTCTGAGGATCGGCTGTAAAGCCTCCTTTCAGAGTCACTGGGCAACCTCTCTGCCTGAGAGGGAGACGCTCCAGGACTCTGTGGACGTCGTAAGTGAACTGGACTTTGACTTCGTTCAATTGGCCTCCTCTCATGGTCTCTGTCCCGGTCAGACTCAAATCTTTCACGTTCTCTTTCTCGTTCCCTTTGCCTGTAACTATATTCCCGAATATCTTGTTCATAAGGATCATTCCTATAATCCCTGTATTCCCGAGGATCGTCGTAGTATCGTGATTCATAGTAGTCTCCTTGGTAAGTTTCCCAATCTGAATAAAACTCTCTCCCTCGAGCCGGATAGTCCCGCCTGGAATCCTCAGGGTAAGTGCCTGGAGTCCGAACACTCTCATAATATGTACGATCTTGGTTATAGTCATAGGATGCCCTTCGTTCCTCTCTGCCAAAAAATAACAAAGATATTAGTTCTTTTGTTTCCTCATCACTTACGTATGAAATCATATATATGAAATCAGAAACTCCTTCTAAAAAAAATCTTTGACATTATTTAATCATTTGTGAAGTGATTAGTTTGTAGTGGCTGTCCACTATTGCTTCAAGTAGCTACTTGGCACTTGAAATCTGGCTAAATTGAGAAGTGTATGTCAAATACACACTCAATTTTGCAAACCTAGTTTATAGAAAAAGAAAACCCGATGATTTATTTAAACTGATTATATGTTGAAACAATATTTTAGATATATTAAAGAAAATTAATTTCATCTTTTCCTTTTACTTTTTAGTATGGCTACTAGAAAATTTAAAATTATATATACAGAACTTGCAGAACTTGCATTATGCTTCTGTTGGACAGTGGTGGTTTTTTTCAATGTTTCTGGTAACTCTGGTGTGGTTGCAAAGCAGACACTAGTTATTGGACAATGTCCCCACACTCCTAAGTCTCCCATAAAACTACTATTCTACCAAAAGATATTCTTACCACAACTTGGAAATAAATGCACTGTTTAGAAAAAAAGATAAAAATTTTAACTAAAATCTTATCGTCTATGTGACATGTATGATACTGGTAACACTTCTATCTAATTCACAATTTTTTTTAAATAATACACTGGAACCTGGTTAAGCTCTCTGAACTCAGTCTCCTCACTCATAAAATGATGGC
Organism: Sapajus apella; assembly: GCF_009761245.1. Lineage (NCBI taxonomy): Eukaryota > Metazoa > Chordata > Mammalia > Primates > Cebidae > Sapajus > Sapajus apella. The sequence continues at coordinate 9,609,565 of NW_022436983.1, read as the reverse complement.
AGCTTTCCCTCATAAGGCTCTTTAAAAGATTAAGATAGCATCTGTAAAAACTTCCCTAGCATAATCCTAGGCAAACACTGGACCTCAGTAAATGTTGTCACTTTCCCCCGGCTGCCAGCTAACAAACCAGGGATGACTGCAAGCACCGTGAGAGAACTCTGGTTTTAAGGAACTTACCAAAGGTTTTCTCCCACAGGGACCTGTCTGCTGTATTCAAAGTAGGATTATATTTACACACAAGAACATATATGAAATTAGATACACCTGTATCAGAGGCCAATTACTTCCTTCACTCACTCATTCTCAGCAATGTTTGTTCTCTCACGTAGGTACAGCTGGCTCATTCCGGATAATATTACCATTAGCAGCTCACTGAAAGAACACTAGAACTTAAGCCCCATAAAGGCATCGGTTTTGTCTTCTTGGCCAAAATTCCTCTAGCTCTTACAACAGCACTTGGCTCATAGCAGACACTCAACTATTTGTTGAAAGAATGAACTTCAGAAAAATGTATCAAAGCTGCTACTAAATGATGTTCCAACTCCTTTGAACAGCAAATGAAGCATCTAGAGTGAACATTCCAACATTGGAAGCATCAATCACACATTTATTTATTTATTTATTCATTCATTCATTCACAGAGTCTCATTCTGTCTCCCAGACTGGAGTGCAGTGGCACAGTCTCAGCTCACTGCAACCTCCATCTCTGGGGTTCAAGCAATTCTCCCAGGTCACCACCACCACCGCCACCACCACCACCACCACCACCCTGAATAGCTGGGACTACAGGCATGTGCCACCACGCTTGGCTAATTTTTTTGCATTTTTAGTAGAGACAGGCTTCACTGTGTTGACCAGGCTGATCTCAAGCTCCTGACCTCTGGTGATCCGCCCACCTCAGTCCCCCAAAGTACTAGAATTATAGGCATGAGCCACCATGCCTAGCCTATTATATGTATTTACATTGAAATTTCTCAGTTCAAATGAAATATTTTATTATGTATCTATGATACCTGGTTTAACTGAAGATGATCCTTCCATAGCTCCATGGGAATCAGATTCCTTGTCTAAATACTGACCAGCCATCTCGTAAATATAACTGTTACTAGGCATGGAATTAGGCTAATTTAACTCATTACCAACCTAAATACATACTTTGAGGAAGTATTTCTCACATGAAGGTGAACCCACTGTATACCTTCAAAAATTATAAAGTGAATAAGACACCTAGAACAGTCATTAGTTTACTGCCCGTATTAATGGTAGGCTTGAGTCTTATTTTTAAACCACAGTGTCAAGATTTTTTTAATTAAGCAAACTAAAACTATTTCTAAAAATATGAGCCAGGTACGGTGGCTCTGGCCTATAATCCTAGCACTTTGGGAGGCCAAGGTGGGAGGACTGCTTGAGGCTAGGAGTTCAAGACTGGCAGGGTCAACACAGTGAAACCCCATCTCTTAAAAAAAAAATTTAATAAAAATTTAAAAAGTAATATGAAAAAAAGTTTTAGGAGGCAGAAATATATGTATAAGCATTCATGCTGGAGTACTGTTCAACTTAACAAATAGTTATTTTGCTGGGCCCCATGACCACAAAAAGAAATAAGCAGTCCTGCCCTCAAAGAATTCAACAACTTAAGCAGGGACAGCACAACTGGCACTTGGAGCATGAACAGGGACACTGAGGAACTCCAAAAAGGCTAGGAAAGAACACTGTTCACAAAACCACACAATATGCAAAGTACCATAAAAGTAGATGTCATTTGAATCACAATGTGACCCTGTAAATTCATCTTGAGAACCACTTTGGTAAAGGGTAAGCTCAATGTACTAGCAGGTAGGAACCTTGGGTTTATCCCCAGCCCAACCCCTTTGTGGCCTGTGACCTTGTTAGCAAAAGTTCCTTCCATAAAAAGGGGTTACCTGACAGAGTATTTGAGGGATCAAATGAAATACTAATTGGAAAATGACAAAGCCCTGTGCAAATACAGTTGTCATTTGCATTCCTGAGCTGAATTACCATTAGCGTTAAACATTTTTTTCATTCATGCATCAACTATTCAGTGAGATAACTTCCATTCTATGGAAGAGGCAAAGATCCTTAAGGTCTACTGCAAAGAATGCATTCCATAAGCACTGCCATCTGAAACCACACAGGGCAAACCTGGGTCACAGGTTTGAGGGTCCCACACTCTCCTGCTTCCTCATTAGGAGATAACCACCACTTGAGAGGGATAAATAACACAGAACAAAGCCAAAGCCAATTAGTTCATCACTAGAAAAAAATGAGTTTTGGCCAGGCACAGTGGCTCATGCCTGTAATCCTAGCACTCTGGGAGGCCGAGGTGGACAGATCACCTGAGGTAGGGAGTTTGAGACCAGCCTGACCAACATGGAGAAACCTGTCTCTACTAAAAATACAAAATTAGCTGGGCATGGTGGTGCATGTCTGTAATCCCAGCTACTTGGGAGGCTGAAGCAGGGGAATTGCTTGAACCTGGGAGGAGGAGGTTACGGTGAGCCGAGATCGTGCCATTGCACTCCAGCCTGGGCAACAGGGTGAAACTCTGTTTCAAAAAAAAAACATGAGTTTTAAATAGTAATATACAGAAAGTAACACCGACATTACATTATTCAACCCTCACAAAACTACTCTCTTAAAATATTTAATGTAAACAGAGGATTTTAATGAATTTTCTGTTTTAGGTGCAAGTAGGCCTCTGAGACACTTTCCACTCATGTATAGATAAGAATTCTTGTAAGCATTTACTGTATTAACAATGAATTCAAACTGCTACTTGGGGAGGCAGGATGGAGAACTTTTTTCTCTCCTAAGACACACACATTCTCTTGCACGTGGACACACAATCTTACGCTCACTCTCCTTCTTACACTTACACGACTGAGAAAACAGCCTATTAAGCCTGACTTTCTAGCTACAGGACTGTTGATCTTTGAAGCTTTGTGATTTGGATTCTGATGTGGTGAGAAACTATCAAAACCTGATTAAGTTTGAGCTTTAGAGATTTTGGCCGTAGAGAGCATTTTTCATTTAAAAAGCACCAAACAGGCCGGCGCAGTGGCTCACATCTGTAATCCCAGCACTTTGGGAGGCCAAGGCAGGCAGATCACGAGGTCAGGAGTTCAAGACCAGCCTGACCAATATGGTAAAGCCCCGTCTTTACTAAAAATACAAAAATTAGATGGGCATGGGGGCACATGCCTATAATCCCAGCTACTGAGGAGGCTGAGGCAGGAGAATCGCTTGAACCCAGGAGGTGGAAGTTGCAGTAAACCAAGATTGCACCACTGCACTCCAGCCTGGGCAACAGAGCGAGACTCCATCTCAAAAAAAAAAAGAAAGAAAAAAAAAAAAAAGCACCAAGTATTCAATGACTGTTGTACAATATTCCACTAAGAAATGAATTAATATATGTTAATATTTGTTATCAAAAATGAACTGGCAAGAAGAGGCAGTAGAAAGGGAATGTATTCAACAGGGCTTATGGCAGCACAACCCCGTCTTGACTCATCTTGCCATGGAGCCCTTTTCATACTCTGAACAAGTGTCTAAAGACATTTGTCACACAAAGCTTTTGTCTAACACATATGTATAGGAGTGGAGACCTAGTGGGAACATTCCAGGAGACTTAATCAGAGGCATGTCTGGAAAAACAGCTTGACTATATGGACCAAATTTCCATTTTCAAAAGTAATCAGCTATTGATGAATCTAGTGGCATTATCTTAAGATGTTTTGCTATATTTCAGTCTGTTCAGCAGAAAAAATATTAAATACTACATAACCATGACTGACAGCATTAACAAGGGGAAATCAGGTTTGCCCTGCACGTTGTCAAAGTCACCAGTTTACATATGTTTGGCTTATTGATTCACTCTGACTATTTAAGAGATTCAACTTTAAAATAAAGCTCTTGATATTCTTTTGGAAGTTGTTTTATTTTTAATTAAATGTATGAGCACATGTGCAGTGACAACCTGGATGTTGTCATTACTAAATATGTAGCCATTTAACAGTTTATAATGCACTCTAACATATATTAATAATTTACTTTAAAACTGTAAGCAGGATGATATGTATTTATGATTAATGGTACCTAAAGCTGGCCAGGTGCAATGGCTCACACCTGTAATCTCAGCACCTTAGGGAAGGCCAAGGCAGGCGGATCGCTTGAGCCCAGGAGTTCAAGACCAGCCCGGACAACATGGAGAAACCCCATCTCTACAAAAGTTAGTCCAGCGTGGTGGTGAGCATCTGTAGTCCCAGCTATTCAGGAAGCTGAAGTAGGAGGATCACTTGAGCCTGTGAGGCAGAGGCGCAGTAAGCCATGATAAACTGAGGTGGGAGGATCACTGAGCCTGTTAGAAAGAGGCTACAGTGAACCATGATCATGCCACTGCACTCCAGTCTGGGTGACAGAGTGAGACCCCGTCTCAAAAAAAAAAAGGGTACATAAAGTCATCACCTGGTAAAACAGTAACTCTTTCAAGCTCTAGGAGCATTCAATGAGAAATCCAGACAGGTTGCTCCAAACCCACAGGGGTCACCTGAAAACTGGATTCAAAAAATAAACCTGTGTTTACCTGTGAAGTGATAAAAGAGAAGCATTCTCTATTCAAGAAAATGAAAGTAGGGGTAAAGAGTGAAAAATAAAATTTAATGCCATCTTAAGTTTCTGTATTAAAACTCAAGCTACACTGATAGGTTTAAAATACATACCTTCTTTCAGCTAACATTTCATAAAAGTCTCTGATATCTTGACCAGATTTCTCCATGCAGTGATAAAAAGCCAGCTGACTTTCCCGATTTGCAAAATCCACCTTTAAAAAAGAAAAACATGTTTGATACAAGTTTCAAATGTTAATGAAAAAAAGTTATCAAATTTGAAAATTCTTCACAACATAGCCCTTCTGAGAAAATTTCAGGAAAGAGCAATGTATCTCAAGTAAAACAATCCTCACAACTGAAACTATGTTTTGTTAACCTGAAATTTCTCAAATTGTTTAAATTGTGATAAAGGAATGAAATTTAAAGTTTCAAACCCAATTGTGAAGGAGTGAAAAAAGCAAAATGGAAAACTGAAACGGCGATTAAGTAATCAGATCAACTAAATCCAGCAATCTCTGTTGCCAGAAGTACAGTTAGAATATAAAACAAAATATGAACATTTAAACTTTACTCACAGCTGGGCCTCAAAGTTATTAAAGCAAATGATACCCATCAGCTATCAATATCTCATTTAAATATCTATTAATATCAATATGGATAGATATTTTAAAATATCAATATTTTAAAAAATACTTCAACCTAACCATCATAGTTATTAAGTGCATAAATTTCTTAAAACTACCATGAACACAAGTTTTTAAATACATAAACCGGACATACAATTATGCTTTCAGTGGCTACCCACTCTTCCGGAGAGTAGGAAAGGAGAGAAAGATGTATCATTCAGGATGCTGGACTGATACTATGAGGCCCTGGGTGTCAGACACCCATGGGTGACTGTGGTCGAACCTGCGCTAAGAGTGTCTGTGTGAGCATCAGCACTAAGAGCACTGAGAGGCACATTTCTTTGAATGAGAGGATTTTTAGGGAAGGATCTGTGGCTTACGGTTTAAAGATGCTGTGCCCACAAGTAGCTAAGCATAAAATCGTAATATTCCCCTTGAACACTAATGATACAGAGTATGTGTCCTATAAACCACTCCCCTTGTTGGCAGTCTATAAAATGCTAGTTATTAAGGGAGTGAGGTTTTTTTTTGTTTGTTTGTTTTGTTTTTTTGAGATGGAGTCTCACTCTGTCACCTAGGCTGGAGTGGAATGGCATGATCTTGGCTCATTGCAACCTCTGCCTCCTGGGTTCAAGATATTATCCTGCCTCAACTTCCCAGGTGGCTGGGATTACAGGCATGTGCCACCACGCCTGGCTAATTTTTTTTGTAATTTTAGTAGAGAGGGGGTTTCACCATGTTCATGAGGCTGGTCTCAAACTCCTAACCTCAGGTGATCCACTCACTTCAGCCTCCCAAAAGGCTAGGATTACAGGCATGAGCCACCACACCCGGCTCAAGAGGGTGAGATTTAAATATAACTTTGTTTTGCTTCTGTTTAAAGTCATTCTCTACACCTTAATTTTATTCCCACCTTAATTTTATTCCCACCGATTTTCCTCCCTTTGGTCTCTTTTACAGCTGCTTGTGCATATTCAATTTCATTGTAGAGAACCAGGGCCATGCCTTTTAAGCGGTCAAACACCACCTGTAAAAAAGAAAAAACAAGTAAAAGTCTCATCCACTGTACTTAGTGTCAGTCCCAACAAAATCCTAAACCACAAGGACGCTGATGAGAAAAAACACATTTTTATATATTTTATTCTGTTTTTAAAAATGCGTAATGCATGCTGTAGTGAACACAATAAAATGTGCAGGAACTGTTTAGAATCATAGTGTGGCTTGAGAGACTATGCCTTTGTTTTTCTGTATTTTACTTTGTTTTCCATGTTGATTTATCACTATACTATATTTCAATAAAGCATTAGTCTTGTTTGGCTCAAAACAAAAAAGCAAAACCAACAACAACAATAAAAAAAAAACACCCTTGAAAGAAAGGAAAAAAGAACAACAATGAATTTCTGTGAATTCTGGCTACAAGTAGTACAACTGTCTTAAAGCTATGGATGTTTGCCCATGGGCAGTGGCTCACACCTGTAATCCCAGCACTCTGGGAGGCTGAGGCAGGCAGATCACCTGAGGTCAGAAGTTTGAGATCACCTTGACCAACATGGAGAAACCCTGTCTCTACTAGAAATACAAAATTAGCTGGGTGTGGTGGCACATGTCTATAATCCCAGCTGCTTGGGAGACCAAGGCAGGAAAATCGCTTGAACCCAGGACGCAGAGGTTTCACTGAGCTGAGATTGCATCATCGCACTCCAGCCAGGGCAACAAGAGCAAAACGCTATTTCCAAAAAAAAAAAAAAAAAACCCGTGGATTTTTTTTATACAGGCAATCTTTAAGATGTGTATTTCTAAACAACAAAAGCTACATTTAATGTATTGTCTGCCAGGCACAGTGGTTGTAATCCCAAGCACTTTAAGAGGCAGAGGTAGGTAAATAACTTGAGGTCAGGAGTTCGAGATCAGCCTGGCCAACATGGCAAAACCCCGTCTCTACAAAAAATACAGAAATTAGCCAGGCCAGGCATGGTGACATATGTCTATAATCCCAGCTATTCAGGAGGCTGAGGCAGGAGAATTGCGTGAACCCGGGAGGCAGAGGTTGCAGTGAGCCAAGATCCCGCCACTACACTCCAGCCTGGGTGACAGAGTGAGACTCTGTCTCGATTAATAAAAAAATAAAAAATAAAGTATTGTCAAGGATATAAAATATACCCACCATAGAGTAAACATAAATTTAAGGACGGGAAGCTTTACCTTCACACATTGAATTGGGTCTGGAGACCCTTTTCCTGTTGCTTATGGGTGTGTTACATAAAAAACATTGGTTAGATGAATATTCTGTTGTGTGAACTTCCTTCATTTAAAAAAGTCTAATTACATATTTAGTGTAAATGTGAATAATTATATAATCGGACTAATTTTAACATAAGATAAAATTATAAAAATCCATAAGCAACATTTCTATTTCATTCTATTTAACTATACTATGAGAATAGTTTCAAAATTGATCATCTTGGCTAGTTCAAAATAGTTTCTCAAAGTAACTTAAGGCAACCAGATGCAAATGTCCTTATTTGACCAAATCTTAGCAAACATAATTTTAATGTGCTGGTTATTAAATAAAAGAAATAGGCAATGCTAGCAATTGAGACTGAAAGGAGAGGATACCAAGACAAGGGAGTCAGAAGTCTGAACCACACACCAAAACCTCCCCCCTACCTTTACCACAGGCCCATATCGGCAGAAATGTCGTGTTAAATACTGATCCGACACATTCGAAGAAAGCCCATCTAGCCACACGCAGTTTGTAGGCATGCTCTTTCCAAAACCCAGCTGAACATAAAACACAAAATTTCTATTAGTAAAGTTCACAATTACTATTCAACTACAGAATTCTGAGAAAACTGGTTTTCTATAGTAATCTTTTCAAATCAACATCTCAAGTGGGAACCAACTGGTTAAAAATCAAATAGAAATTTATAAAAAAGCAATCCTGCCTGGCTAGTTGAGTATTAATCAGGTTATAGTATATAATAGAATGGGAATGCAAAGAAGTATATAACCTTTATGGTTATCTGTCTTACTGGGATCTTAATCAGGCATATGCAAAACAAAAAAAAATTCAAATCTTAAAAATCAAAGCAAATCATAACATCACAGTAATTTATGCAAATTCATTTACCTTGAGGCGATTATTTCCAAGATATTCCCCATCCATCTTCTTAATAGCTTTACAAACACTAGCAATATCACAGTATTGCAGGAACGCATACTGAGGAACTCCATTCACTTTCTTAATATCAATATCCTGAAAAAGCCAATCAATACCACTTAGTAATATGCCCCAGAAAATAAATTAGAATGAACCAAGTCCATATAGGGTATTTATTTCTCAAAAAAGTTATGTTACCAATCATCATTTACTTAGTTAAAAAATTGTACATCTTAATACAACTGTAAGGTAGAAGTCTGCTATAAAATATACAGCATTTGTTGTCACAGAACAAATCCTTCCTATGTGAAGCTCTTGGCAGAGGAACAACAGCATTGCAATTCAAAATTTAAAATCCATAATAACAGCATTAAGAAAAACATGATAATAAAGAAATGGCAGGCTATGTAATGAAATCCTAAGAAATAATTCCCTTCTGCAATATCTAAAATTGTTATCAGGGGTCAGGCCATTTAAAATATGATGCCTGGCTAGGCATAGTGGCTCACTCATGTAATCCTGGCACTTTGGGAGGCAGAGGCAGGCAGATCACTTGAGGTCAGGAGTTTGACACCAGCCTGACCAACGACATGGTGAAACCTTGTCTCTACTAAAAGTACAAAAATTAGCCAGGCATGGCGGCACATCCCGGTAATCCCAACTATTTGGAAGACTGAGGCAGGAGAATTGCTTCGACCTGGGAGACAGAGGTTGTAGTGAGCCAAGATCGCACCACTGCAATCCAGCCTGGGTGACAAAAGTAAAACTCCATCTCAAAAAATAAAATAAAATATGATTAAGAATCATAAATCAAGTTTTCAGAAAGCATTTTAAAACATGCAATCCTGAATGAAATGACTCATTCCATCAGTATATCCAACTGAACCAAGGCTGGTGATTGATAAGTGTGGTAATAATCTCTCACATGCAGAATGGATGGATATATAAACACCTGAACTCCTTTGTGAAGATCCACCGACCACAGTTCTTGGATAAAAGAAACACTTATAAAGGAAGCTCCCATGTCTTTGGAATGCATAAAGCCTATAGTTGTGTCTGACACTCCCATGCCTACTCAGAGGAGGCAGTGAAAAAACCTGGCTTAGACATGGAAAATGGTCCAGAGAAATGAGAGAGTTAGCTGGCAAAATCTGTATGTAAACAACAATGACCTGGGCCATATATTGCAGAATAAGTATTATGATTATATAAATGTCTTTAAGGGTTACAAGCCAATAATCAAGACTTGAAACAGTAACATATTTAAAGAGCTGTTTGATGGGTACTTTAAAAAGTAATAATCTGAAAGAGTACAATGGCTCACATCTGTAATCCCAGCACTTTGGGAGTCCACGACAGGAGGATCATTAAGGCCAGGAGTTCAAGATCAGCCTGGGCAACACAGCAAGACCCTCTTCTGTATGAAAAATTTAAAAATTACGGGCATGGTGGTACATGCCTGTAGTCCCAGCTACTCAAGAGGCTGAGGCAGGATCCTTTGAGCCCAGGAATTCGAGGCTGCAGTGAGCTATGATCGTACCACTGCACTCCAGCCTAAGTGACAGGGAGACTTTTCTCTAAAAAAATAAATAAAAATTAAACAATCTGTACTTAAAATTCCTCAAAATAATAGTAAATGGGAGCTAACTTTTAATTATGCAGAATGTAAAAACCCAGGATAATTCCATTTAAGAGAAATGATCTCCTAAGAATACTGGTGAGCAGATTCATTGAAAAGGTTCTTCTGGCTACTGGAACATCTGTTATCAATAAGCAACAGGCTGTTTTCCCAGAGTTTGTGGGTTATTTAAAATAGTGACACTCAGCCAGGCACGGAGGCTCACGCCTGTAATCCCAGTACTTTGGGAGGCAGAGGTGGGTGGATAACCTGAGGTCAGGAGTTCAAGACCAGCCTGGCTAACATGGTGAAACCCCGTTTCTACTAAAAATACAAAAAAATTAACCAGGCGTGATAACATGCACCCATAATCCCAGCTACTCGGAAGGCTGAGGCAGGAGAAAACACTTGAACCTGGGAGGCGGAGGTTGCAGTGAGCCAAGATCACGCCATTGCACTCCAGCTTGGGCAACAAGAGCAAAACTCCATCTCAAAAAAAAAAAAAAAAAAAAAGTGACACTCAGGGCTGGGCACAGTGGCTCATGCCTATAATCCCAGCATTTTGGGAGGCCGAGGCAGGTGAATCACTTGAGCTCGGGAGTTCGTGACCAGCCTGGGCAACACAGTAAAACCCCCATCTCCACAAAAAGTACAAAAATTATCCAGGTGTGGTGACTGGCACCTGTAGTTCCAGCTATCTGGGAAGCTGAGATGGGAGAATCACTTGAACCTGAGAGGCAGGGGTTGAAGTGAGCCAGGATCTTGCCAATGCACTCCAGCCTGGGCGACAGAGCAAGACCTTCTCTCAAAAATAAATAAAATAAAATAAAATAAATGATCAGCAAATACTAACATTGATGAGATTATGGTTTCAAATAGTATACTGACATGTCTACCTTATTGAGAACCACAACCCTTTTTTTTTTTTTTTTTTTTTTTTGAGATGGAGTTTCCCTCTTGTTACCCACGCTGGAGTGCAGTGGCACAATCTCGGCTCACCACAACCTCTGCCTCCTGGGTTCAAGCAATTCTCCTGCCTCAGCCTCTCGAGTAGCTGGGACTACAGGCGTGCGCCACCATGCCCAGTTAATTTTTGTATTTTTAGTAGAGATGGGGTTTCACCATGTTGACCAGGATGGTCTCGATCTCTTGACCTCGTGATCCACCCGCCTCGGCCTCCCAAAGTGCTGGGATTATAGGCGTAAGCCACCGCGCCCGGCCTAAGAACCACAACTCTTAAAACACAATAATCATTACATTTTTAGTAAACCTGGTGATAAGAATGTATCCATTTGCCCAGCTACAGCTTTTTACACTGCTCCGAAGTCTAAAGTACTAGCTATCTTCATATAAAAGTAGGTCTGAAAGTTTTATCAATTCACAGACCTATGAATACCAACACCAAATTAAATAACAGATAACTGGCTAGGTGTGGTAGTTCACGGCTGTAATCCCAGCACTCTGGGAGATTGAGGTGGGTGGATCACCTGAGGTCAGGAATTCAAGACCAGCCTGACCAACATTGTGAAACCACATCTCTATTAAAAATACAAAATTAGCTGGACATGGTGGCACATGCCTGTAAAACCAGCTATTTGGGAGGCTGAGGCAGGATAATCGCTTGAAATAGAGAGGCAGAAGTTGCAGTGAGCCGAGATCACGCCATTGCACTCCAGCCTGGGGAACAAGAGCGAAACTCCAACACAAACAAATAACAGATAACTGTCTAAAGACAAAAGAAGCTGGAGCCCAGATAGATAACTGAATTCCACATCACCCATCTAGGCAGGCAGTAGGACTGCAATTAGAGTATGGTACTCCCTCAAAACTAAAAGAATCTGACAAATCAAAATAATTGAAAATGAGGTTATCCATTTCTCTATCAGTTAGGCAGGATGTTGGGGGTGAGGTTGACATACCTATCAAAGACAATAACTAACCACCAGGGCTTCCAGTGCTTTGACAAAACCTCAGATGTGTGCCTTTCTGGCCAAGCATCTGTAATATCATATTGTTGGAGCATTAATTGGAGGTTGCAGTTCTCTGAGTTTGCTGTGGCTAAACCAGGAAAGAAGGCATGTGCAGATTTCTACAGAAGTTACCTATGTAAGATTTTGAGGAGATGAGAAAGGCTGGTATCTTTCAGGGTACAAAGTGATTTTGGAATATAAAGAATTTTGCCAGACGCAGTGAGTCACGCCTGTAATCCCAGCACTTTGGGAGGCCAAGGCGGGTGGATCACAAGCTCAGGTGTTTGAGACCACCTTGGCCAATATGGTGAAACCCCGTCTCTACTGAAAGTACAAAAATTAGCCGAGTGTGGTTGTGGGTGTCTGTAGTCCCCGCTACTCGGGAGGTTGAGGCAGGAGAATTGCTTGAACCCAGGAGGGGGAGGTTGCAGTGAGCCAAGATCGAGCCACTGCACTCCAGCCTACGCAACAAGAGTAAAACTCTGTCTAAAACAATAATAATAGTATATCCCCAAACTATAAAGCTGTGACCAAAATATTTTCATTTTAAACTTACTCAAATTTTGAGTCATAAAGGAACAGAAAACTTCTTGTACCTCTTAATCTAACAATTACTTGCATAATATAAAAAGTGATTCAAATTAAAACTTCCTAACAGAATTGAACTGCTAGCACACGACATCCATGTTCTGGTAATCCCCAAAATATTTCTGATGTGCATTGTGATCACAAAACAATCGTGCACTAATTTACTCTTTATTTTTTGAGACAGGGTCTCACTCCGTCACCCAGGCTGGAGTGCAGTGGTGTGATCTCGGCTCACTGCAGCCTCTGCTTCCTGGGCTCACCTGATTCTCCACCCTCAGCCTCCTGAGTAGCTGGGACTACAGGAGCAAGCACCAAAGCCCAGCTAATTTTCCTATTTTTTTAAGAGACAGGGTTTCACTATGTTGCCCAGGCTAGTCTCAAACTTCTGAGCTCAAAGTGATCTACTCACCTCAGCCTCCCAAAGTGCTGGGATCATAGGCATGAGCATGAGCTCAGCCTGCTGCTGCTTTTTTACAAACATTTCTCTCTTCCAGATTTTCCTTTCAACCCACAGGACTAGAGATTAAAATAGAACTCAAAGAACAAAGAAAGATAAAAATGAGTAAGCAGCAGCCTGGGCAACATGGTGAAACACCATCTCTACAAAAAACACAAAAATTAGCTGGGCATGGTGACACACGTCTATAGTCCCAGCTCACTCAGGAGACTGAGAGATGGGAGGATTGCTTGAGCCCAGGAGGTTGAGGCTTTAGTGAGTCGTGATCATGCCACTGCACTCCAGGCTGGGCAACAGAGTGATACTCTTTCTCAAAAAAAAAGAAAATATATGTGTGTAAACAAAAGACATATATTAGATTTTCACATATATATAGAACCATACCCAATGGGTTTCTCTGGATTATCTTTTAGCAAGAGCTAAAGCACAGCAATATTCATTACACCACTAAATAGCACCTTTCCAAATATAATCTGTACTATATGCTTCATGTGTCATGACAAAGATCTAAAATTGTTTTCATAGTAAAAGCAACATACCACAATTTCTCCAAAGCGCTGGAAGATGTTGCGAAGGTCATGGTAAGTGGTGGTTTTTTCAAGGTTGCCAATAAAGAGAGTTCTTGTTGCTTTGGGGTGAAATTCATCTATCCTTTCATCCAAGGGGCGAAATTCATTTTCACTTTCTGTTTCTGTAAGTGCAACGGGGGCAGAGTAAAAAGAAAAGAGAGTATTTTAATGCATATTTGTATATCATGGGAAAATCTACATTTAAAAAACAAAATTTCTGAAATAATGGGTTTGAATACTCACATAAACTAAAATATTATAAACACCTTCAGAAATAGCCACCCCTTATTGAACTCGAAAGCAAAAAAGGAATACAAAGGCTAAAGAAACACTTCAAAACAAAATTAAGGCTAAAGTAACACTTTGTTTAACGTTTACAATTAAAAAATAAATTGATTTAAATCTGCTAAATTAGCTGGGAGTGGTGGCTCATGCCTGTAATTCTAGCACTTTAAGAGGCCAAGGTAGGAGGATCACCTGAGCCCAGAAGTTTGAGACTAACCTAGGCAACATGTAGAAACCCCATCTCTACCAAAGACTACAAAAGATAGGCCAGATATGGTGGCGCACGCCTGTATTCCCAGCTACTCAGGAGGCTGAGGTGGGAGAACAGCATGAGCACAGGAAGTTGAGGCTGCAGTGAGCTGTGATCATGCCACTGCACTCCAGCCTGGGTAATGGAAGTGAGAACCTGCCTCCAAAAAATAAAATAAATACGTATCTTTGCTAAGGTGATTTGTTGTTGTTTCTGGGACAGAGTGTAGGTCTGCCACCCAGATTGGAGTGTACTGGCACAATCATGGCTCACTGGAACCTTGATTCTCACTGGAACCTCCCAGGCTTAAGCAACCCTCCCACCTCAGCCTTCTAAGTAGCTGAGACCACTAGCGAATGCAACCATGCCTAGCTAGTTTCCCCTGCTACCCTGCAGAAATAAGGCCTCACTTTGTTGCCCAGGCTGATCTCTGGGCTCAAGCAATCCTCCTGCCTCAGTTCCCCAAAGTGCTGGGATTACACTGCACCTGGCTTGATTTATTTTGCAAAAGTGGTAATTAATTAATTGAGCCTAATCTTAGTTTCCAAAATTATGTAGCAGGCTCTCAATTTGGAGTATAAAACTACACTCTGAAATAGACATAAAAACTCAGCTGAAAATAGTTCCAGCTTCATTGTTTAATTTCATTTACTTTTCAGCATTTTGTAAGATATTTAGCATTTCGCCCCTCTCATACTAAAAAATCAACTGTCTAAATGCGGAAATTTTAGATATAAAAGTTACTATGAAAACTAATTAAAGCAATATTTTAAAAATATCTTTTGATATTCCATGGTACCCAATGACAAATAGAGGTTAAATGATTCCTATGATTTTCTTCTTTTTTTTTTTTTTTTTTTTTTTTTTGAGACAGTCACTCTTGTTGCCCAGGCTGGAGTGCAGTGCCGTGATCTTGGCTCACTGCAACCTCTGCCTCCTGGGTTCAAGTGATTCTCCTGCCTCAGCCTCCAGGGTAGCTGGGATTATAGACGCCCGCCACCACACCCAGCAAATTTTTTGTATTTTTAGTAGAGAAGGGTTTTGCCATTTTGGATAGGCTGGGTCTCAAACAGCATGAGACCCTAAGTGCTTCATTCAATCCCAAAGTGCTGGGATTACAGGTGTGAGCCATGCACCCAGCCTCTGTTTTTTATGATCAAAAGCCCTGGCTTAATCTCTAATTCAGTCATATCCTTTCTCTGAAGCTCCGTTTATTAACTTGGTCTAGGGAAGGAACCCTAAAGGTTTTGTTGATAACAATTACAGGAAAGTACTGTGCGTTTTTTTCTCTTAATGTACAACAAAGGCACCCAAAAAATTAATATTTAATCAACTTTACTGAAACATAGCATTTAGGGCCAGCCACTGAACATTACTGATAATGTCAATGACACTGGTTTTTAGTTTTTTGTTTTTGAGACAGTCTCTCGCACTGTCGCCAAGACTGGAATGCAGTGGTAGGATCTCAGCTCCCTATAACCTCCGCCTCCCAGGTTCAAGCGACTCTCCTGCTTCAGCCTCCCAAGTAGCTGGGATTACAGGTGTTCACTACCACGCCCAGCTAATTTTTTGTATTTTTAGTAGAGACAGGGTTTCACTATGTTGGCCAGGCTGGTCTCGAATGCCTGACCTGGTGATCTACCTGTCTCAGCCTTCCAAAGTGCTGGGATTACAGGCGTGAGCCACTGTGCCTGGCAGACACTGCTATTTTTAAAAACTCAACTTCAGGGACCTAGAGTTAAGTCAGAATGCATCTCACTTCTGATTCCAGGCTCTAATGGTAACTCAACTAATCTTGTCACTTTCATCAGACTATGTACTTTCACAAACTCAGGTGGACCCAGAAACTGCCCAGGGCCCATAATAGCTATCTCCATATATTCTGCATATCTCAAAGGAGTGTGTATCATTTTAAGCTCAGCTTGGTCTTAATTTAAATGTAGGCAGACATTTAAGAATATTTCAAAAAATCCAAATAGAATCTTGAGGTTTGTGCTCTGAAAGGGAGAATCACAAAGGGAAAGTATTATTTGCAACTATTAAAATCTCTAATGGCTTCATTTCCACCAAATGGCCTGGTACATTTTCTGTCTCCTCCTCCATCCCCTACACTGGAGACAGGGTCTTGCTCTGTTGCCCAGCCTAGAGTGAGGTGGTGGGATCATAGCTCACTGCAGCCTCAAACTCCTGGGCTTAAGCAATCCTCCCACCTCAGCCTCCCAAGTAACTGGGACTACAAGGCCTGGCTGATTTTTTATTTTTTGTAGAGATGGGGTCTCATTTTGTTGCCCAGGCTCATCGCAAACCCCTGGGCTCAAGGGATCCTCCTGCCTTGGCTTCCCAAAGTGTTTGCAGGCATGAGCTTGGCCAGGCACAGCGGCTTATGCCAATAATCCTGCCACTTTGGGAAGCCAAGGCAGGAGGATCCCTTGAGCCCAGGAGGTCAAGGTTTTGGTAAGCCATGATTACGCCACTGCACTCCAGGCTGGGTGACAGAGTGAGACTCTGTTTCCAATCAATCAATCAATCGATTAATCAAGGTGTGAGCCACTATAGCCAGCAGATTTTCAAAATCAGAAATTCAGTTACCAAAAAAAAAAAAAAAAAGTAAGTTTTCCACATGTAGTTCACTTAACTTCACAACCAGTCAAAGTCTTAATGCCTACACATCTTTGAAAAAAACTTCTTGAACTTGTAATTTCATGTGGGAAAAGAAACTGTAGATGCCACCAAAGGGTCTGGTCTATATGCAAAGTTGCTGGAGTGCAATGGTGCAATCTCGGCTCACCTCAACCTCCGCCTCCTGGGTTCAAGCAATTCTTCTGCCTCAGCCTTCCGAGTAGCTGGGACTACAGGCGTGCGCCACCATCCCCAGCTAATTTTTGTATTTTTAGTAGAGATGGGGTTTCACCATGTTGACCAGGATGGTCTCGATCTCTTGACCTCATGATACACCCACCTCGGCCTCCCAAAGTGCTGGGATTATAGGCGTGAGGCACTGCGCCCGGTCTTGGATTTGAATATTTGAAAATAATCCTTGACCTAAGCAATCAGCTCAATACATTTCAATATTTCATAATTTAACCATCTGACAGCAAAATTCCAACCAAGTCTCCACTGCTTTCACATATCCCATTTAACTAGTATTTAATGTTGTCCAATCTGGGAAAAGTACCTTTAGCTTTCCTGTGTTTGAACCAAACTTCTCAAAATCTTCACTGGCAAGTAGGTAAAGCCTATTTCCTAGGTGCTAAATAACTAGGTTAAAAGCTTTTTACAGGCCGGGCGCGGTGGCTCAAGCCTGTAATCCCAGCACTTTGGGAGGCCGAGGCGGGTGGATCATGAGGTCAAGAGATCGAGACCATCCTGGTCTACGTGGTGAAACCCCGTCTCTACTAAAAATACAAAAAATTAGCTGGGCATGGTGGCGTGTGCCTGTAATCCCAGCTACTCAGGAGGCTGAGGCAGGAGAATTGCCTGAACCCAGGAGACGGAGGTTGCGGTGAGCCGAGATCGCGCCATTGCACTCCAGCCTGGGTAACAAGAGCAAAACTCCGTCTCAAAAAAAAAAAGCTTTTTACAGTAAAAATCTCAACTAGTCCTACCATCTAGAAATAAAAGTTACCTAATGAATGCCCCGGATGAGATCTTCCTTACTTAATAATTATGATTGGCTCTAGAAATGTATATAGATTATATGACATTCTAAATGTTTCTCAAGCAGTTCTGATCTGTTCCAAATGCGTTAAAGAACTCCTGGAGTTGCTCTTAGCTTAGTAAAATTTAGGGCAGTCCATCTCAAACCTGATAGAAGAAGGACTGTGAAGGCATAATCTATTATCCTTTGAAAAGATAATATTCCTGGTTCCCAAGTTTTCTCAGCTTTTTAAACAACAAAAAAGAAAAGATAATATTCCTTTGAACTGTTATGTTTCATCACAACATCATAGAGTGACTATTTTGCAGTGGTCACTCTAACAATTCTATGCCAGTTTTACTATACAAATAACACATTTGTACATCCTCATCAGGGGAACTAAATTTTTTTCTTTCTAATTGTCTAATAAACGAATATTCCAAGAATATTCATATTACCCTATAATAAGCCATGTTTACCCAATAAATTCCACTTAAAGTCTAAAAGTTCAATTGTCCCAGCTTTATAAGGTGACAATAAAATTTTAATGTTTCGCCGGGCGCGGTGGCTCAAGCCTGTAATCCCAGCACTTTGGGAGGCTGAGGCGGGTGGATCACGAGGTCAAGAGATCAAGACCATCCTGGTCAACATGGTGAAACCCCGTCTCTACTAAAAATACAAAAAATTAGCTGGGCATGGTGGCGCGTGCCTGTAATCCCAGCTACTCAGGATGCTGAGGCAGGAGAATTGCCTGAACCCAGGAGGCGGAGGTTGCGGTGAGCCGAGATTGCGCCATTGCACTCCAGCCTGGGTAACAACAGTGAAACTCTGTCTCAAAAAAACAAAAACAAAAACAAAAAAAAAAAAAAAAAAAATTTAATGTTTCTATTGATTCCCTTACAAATTTACTCACAAGTTCTCTTAAATCAGGGATTCCCAAACTTAAGTGTATAAATTCTGAATCAGTAAGCTGGGGTAGGGTCAAAGAGTCTGAATTTTTAAACAAGTACTGCAGGTGGTCCTAAAATAGGAGAAATACTGATATAAGCCATGTGTGAGATTTCCTGTGTTACAACAGGTTCCACAGGTAGGTTCAAGATAATAAAACGTTCCCCGGAAATTCTCAGTGGGTCGCACCTGTAAGACTTATTTCTGTTACTCTGTCTTAAAGGTCACGCAAGCTGGAATAACAGACTCAATTCGTATTGGGCATAATAGAAATAAAACTAGTCCAACAAGTCCTTCAAATCAATATTAAGAGGTAGTTTGCTTTCTTTTTTTTTTTTTTTTTTTTTTTTTTAAGATAAGAGTCTCACTCTGTCATCTAGGCTGGAGTGCAATGGCACAATCTCAGCTCACTACAATCTCTACCTCCTGGGTTCGTATGATTCTCCTGCCTCAGCCTCCCAAGTAGCTGGGATTACAGGCGTGTGCCACTACACCCAGCTAATTTTTGTATTTTCAGTAGAGACAGGGTTTCACCATGTTGGCCAGCTGGTCTTGAACTCCTGATCTCAGGTGATCTGCCCATCTCAGCCTCCCAAAGTGCTGAGATTATAGGCATGAGCCACCCTGCCCGGCTGGAAGTAGTTCTCTTTCTAATTCAAGATAATTCTGTTGTCACACTCCTAGGAACTACCTCCTAATTTTGATAAATTCAATTCTTTGGGAAGGCTGGACTCAGTAACGGTCTATAGTTCTACCTTTCAGACTCTTAACAGTCAGCAATTCTCCATTATAGCTACAGATAAATCTATCCTTCCTAACCAAAACAATGTCTTTTGTTTTTGTTTGTTTGTTTGTTTTGAGATGCAGTTTTGCTCTTGTTGCCCAGGCTAGAGTGCAATGTTGGGATCTCAGCTCACTATAACCTCCATCTCCCAGGTTCAAGCAATTCTCCTGCCTCAGCCTCCTGAGTAGCTGGGACTACAGGCATGCGTGACCACGCCTGGCTAATTTTGTATTTTTAGTAGACATGGGGTTTCTCCATGTTGGTCAGATTGGTGTCGAACTCCCAGCCTCAGGTGATCCGTCCGCCTTGGCCTCCCACAGTGTTGGTATTACAGGCATGTGCCACCGTGCCCAGCAAAACAGTGCTTTTTATTAAGTTGAACAATAAATAGAATCATCTTTTTAAATAGAAGACAATGGAAATGTCAATAAAGCCAAAATAGTGCCCACATTCAGGATCATATGCTGCCCTCTTATGCAACACAGTGTGTATGATGTGTAACTCAAACTTGGCTTGCATGAGTCTTACCTGGCCCTATCCATGCTGTTACTTCAATCTGCATGCCAAAGAAAAGTTTTCCTTTTGATGCAGTCAATGCTTTTTCTTGGTCCTCTTGCTGTCGAAAGAATACCAGACCATACCTTTCTTCTGAAGCTCCATGTATCTGCACTGAAGTTACTTTTCCAAATTTCTTAAATTCATGGAAAAGGCCATCTTTAAGGCTTGTATCTAAATTCCCAAACAAAACCAAGTCATTAGTTCTTCTAATTTAATTACAACTCAATAAGCAACCTACCAAATCTTTAGCCCAGTTTTCTTATTGTTTTGTTCATGTCAGATAGGTAATATGCCAATTGTCATAACAAGGCCTGAGGGAGGCACATCTCACATGGCGTAAAAACCCAATCATCATGTTTATGAACCACAAAAGCATCTAGCTTGGTTTTTGACCTAAGTTTTATGTCATTAAAACATTACTTTTTCAAACAAAAAAGCCCCAAAAAGACATATTGGAGATTATTGTACAATTCTGAAAACAAACTGTTAGATTATAGTATTGGTTATTTGTTAGGTAATAATGATGCTATGCAGAAAAATGTCCTCATATATTATAGATATATACATAAATATACATCTGTAAGCAGGTATGAAATAAAACATCAAGGATTCACTTTAAAGGTGGAAAGAAAAAAACTGTAGCAGAGCAGGAAGACAGGAAACAGATAAAGCAAAAATGACAAAATGATTTCTCAATGTTGGATATTGTATAAGGGAAATTCATTTTGCTATTCCTTCTACTTTGGCATATGTTTCATAAAACTTTACATATATGTTTCTAATTAAATAAAAGTGTCAGAGACTTGAAATGTTAAAGCATCTATCTTTCCAAGGATTATCTCAATGATAAAACTGTGTGAGAAGTGTCATGCAGCATGCTAAGCAATTTTAATATCTTTTACAGACGAATCATACCATCTGGGGGGCTTGTGTTAGTTTGCTTTATTAGAAATACAAAAGGTACACAGAAAGGCAAGCCAATAAACTCCCTTGTCCATTTCTAAATTACCAAGAGTTCTAAATAAAAAGTCCATCAACACTGGTGTCTCAATAACCCTATTCACAAACCTAATACCTAAGTTTTATAGGCTATTTTAATAAATAATTTAAGCAATCACTGAAATACACTTAGCTAAGAAATACTTAATTTTGTCTTTGTTAGCATGACTATCTATTAACAGTTTTAACTTGTTTACACGTTCAACATGCCTAATGTAGGAGTAATAGTATATTATGATCAGCCGTCAATTAAAAATATTTCAAGGAGAGACCACAGAATAGCTTAAACAGCCTTTTCCATTATTCATGGCTTTCCTCATTTAAAATGTTAATATTCTGAAATGTGTTTTCTATAATTTTATGCCCAAAGTTATTTCAATGTAATGCAGTATCATACCTCATTCCTCAGTAGTAGCACAGAGGAAAGAACATTCACACAAAATCTTACCTGTAGAGCGTACTGGAAGATTCTGGACCTTGATCCCAAAACTTTTACGGGGCTCATCTTTTTCCAGAGATGAAAGCAACTGGGAAGTGGGTGCTGGGACTGCTGCAGACTGAACTGATCGAGCTGGAGAATCATCACTTGAGCTACTGCTGGAATCACTGCTGCAAAAAGGCAACAACAACAAACTTTAATGAAAAGACACACAGAAAATGAGTAGCATTATACAACTTCTTAAAATAACCAACAAGTCTAAGCTTTCGGACTGGAATTTCTGGAGGCCCTGCATTCTACATATCTATCTCATGCTCTACCTTTGGAGGTGTCAGAAGACGATAAAAATGCAGGAGCACAAAAGTATAATCTTCATTTACCACCGTGTACCACCAATATGAGTGTTGCATTCTATTAATAACTTGAACAATTTTTTTCAAATGAAGTAAGACTAGTGAATGCAATTCACTTAGTGTAATAATAACAATAGCGCATATATGGGATTTGGATTCAGAGGTCTAGATTCAAATCTTGGATCAGACATATAGCATGTGTCCTTGGACAAATCACTTAACATGTTTGAAACGGGTTTCCTATCACAATGTTATGCTCAAAGTTACTGCATGGAACACAGGACTCTCAGCCAACATAATAAAACTAAATGAAAATAGTATTTCTAAAATTTCACCATACCCAATGTCCTCCAATATCAAACGTGTAAAATGAAAATAATCATAATAGTACCTATAACCCAGGGTTAAGAATTAAATAAAATAGGCCGGGCGCAGTGGGTAATCCCAGCATTTTGGGAGGCCGAGGCAGGCAAATAACAAGGTCAAGAAATTGAGACCAACATGGCCAACATGGTGAAACCCCGTCTCTACTAAAAATGTAAAAATTAGCTGGGCATGGTGGCTCATGCCTGTAGACCCAGCTACTTGGGAGGCTGAGGCAGGAGAATTGCTTCAACCCGGGAGGCGGAGGTTGCAGTGACCTGAGACTGCGCCACCGCACTCCAGCCTGGCCACAGAGCAAGGCTCCATCTTAAAAAAAGACAAAAAAGAAATAAAACAACGCACAAGTTTAGAAAGTTTGAAATATGACAGATATCTAATAAGTAAAACAGAGCTGGGTATGGTGGCTCACATCTGTAATTCCAGCACTTTGGGAGGCAGAAACAGGAGGATCACTTAAAGCCTAGAGTCCGAGACCAGCCTGAGTAACAGAATCAGGCCTTGTCTTTAAAACAAACAAGTAAATAAATAAATGAAGCAGCACTGCTCAGTTACTATTAATAGCAGTAACACTACTACCTCATGAGTAATTTTTAGAAAAACAATATCCAAAATAATTTTCCATGTAGGTGCAATTTTTAAATTACTTAAGGACTGATGAATAAATATTGTGTAAATTACTAGAGTCATGTTAGTTTAGGCTTTTTTCACTGTGGATAACATTGAAAAGTGAGAGTTAATGAAACTACCTCAGTTTAATAAAACCATCAAACAGAAAGACAGTCAACTGAAGGACAAGAAGGAAATACTACTTACACAGTCAAATTAAGAAAAAAAAATTAAAGTTTATTATGCCTTAGTTCTCTACGTAGATTCATAGGAAAAACTTTATTATGCCGAAGAACTATGAGAGAAACATAAAATTCTCTTTTCAGTAATGCACATGCCAGACTTTTGTGGCTTGCTTTTATGGCATTCTCAAATAGGTTAATAAAAAGCTATTTACAGATTTTGCTATCTTTCTGAAATTTTGCTTCATATTCTCCTCCATGTTATAAAGACCTCGTCACCTTTCAAGCAAATCATTCTGAGTGGTGAATCCATCTTAAGCACACTAGCTATAAGAAAAGACCCATGGTAGTTTCTGTCTTTGTACTAGAACTACAGCTATCATATTCAGGACAACTGCTGATCCATCCAGACAAATGAGTCCAAGTCTAGGTTGAAAAGAATTTGCTACGGCCCTTTTGTTTTCTTTTCAGACAGAGTCGCTCTGTCGTCCACATTGGAGTGCAGTGGTGCAATCTGGCTCACTGCAATATCCACCTCTCAGGTTGAAGAGATTCTCATGCCTCAGCCTCCCAAGTAGCTGGGATTACAGGCACGTGCCACCATGCCCAGCTAATTTCTGTATTTTTAGTGGAGATTGGGTTTCACCATGTTGCCAGGTTGGTCGATCTGCCCACCTTGGCCTCCCAAAGTGCTGAGATTACAGGTGTGAGCCAACACAACCAGCCACTACCTTATTTTTTTTTTAAACAAATACTATGTTTTCTTATAGAAAACTAAAGATGTTTCCAGAAAACTAATAATTTACACATCATTTTTAGCTTTCACATGTTAAAGCAATAGATGAAAACTTGACTGGGTGCAGTGGCTTAGTTCCTATAATCCTACCACTTTGGGAAGCCAAGGCAAGGAGGACTGCTTGAGGCCAGGAGTTCAAAACCAGCCTAGTCAACATGGCAAGACCCTATCCCTACAAAAGAAAAATTTAAAAATTAGCTGAGCATGGTGGCACATACCTGTAATCCGAGCTACTTGGGAGGCTGAGGCAGAGGATCATATAAGCCTGTAAGTTTGAGACTGCAGTGAGCCATGGTCACACAACTGCACTCCAGCCTGGGCAACAGAGCAAGACCTCGTCTCAAAAAAAAAGATGAAAGCATTCTGGATGTGGTGGCTAATGCCTGTAATCCCAGTACTTTGGGAGGCCAAGGCAGGTGAATCACTTGAGGCCAGTGGTTCGAGACTACCCTGGCCAACATGGTGAAACCTCCTCTATACAAGAAATACAAAAACTAGCAAGGCATGGTGGCACGTGCCTATAATACCAGCTACTCCAGATGCTGAAGCAAGAGAATCACCTGAACCCAAGAGGCAGAGATTGCAGTGAGCTGAGGTTGTGCTACTGCACTCCAACCTGGGCAACAAAGGCAAAACTCTGCCCCCGCATCCCTCTCGCCAAAAAAGAGAGACAAGGGTTAATAATTAATGGTGATGATGTCTTTAAAATAAAGCACAAAACGGGGGCCCTGCACCCCCAGCAGCAAGGATTGTGGCATGGGTTTCTGCGACGGCAGCTGCGGTGCCCAGACCCAGCGCATCCGGTGTAGGACCCCCCCTCCAAACTGGAAGAAGGAGTTTGGAGCTGACTGCAAGTACAAGTTTGAGAACTGGGGTGCGTGTGATGGGGGCACCGGCACCAAAGTCCGCCAGGGCACCCTGAAGAAGGCGCACTACAATGCCCAGTGCCAGGAGACCATCCGCATGACCAAGCCCTGCACCCCCAAGACCAAAGCCAAGGCCAAAACCAAGAAAGGGAAGGGAAAGGACTAGAGGTCAAGCCTGGATGCCAAGGAGCTCCTAGTGTTACCTGGGGCCTGGCCCAAGCCTTCCCTCTCCCTGGCCTGAGATATGACCTGCCAGTGCCTTCTGTCTGCTTGTTAGCTTTAATCAATCATGCCCTGCCTTGTCCCTTTCACTGCCCAGCCCCACCCCTAAGTACCCAAAGTGAGGAGGGACAAGGGATTCTGGGAAGTCTGAGCTTCCCCAGAGCAATGTGAGTCCCAGAGCCCACTTTGTTCTTCCCCACGATTCCATTACTAAGAAACACATTAAATAAACTGAATTTCCCCACACCACCCCCAAAAAATGAAAATCACTAAAAATCTTTTACTCACAGAAAAAAATAAATAAATAAATAAAAATAAAAATAAAAATAAAATAAAGCACAAAAATAATGGTAGAAATCAGATTTATTATAAACCCTAACACAGGCCAGGCACAGTGGCTCATGCCTGTAATCCCAGCACTTTGGGAGGCCAAGGAGGGTGAATCACCTGAGGTCACCGAGGTCAGGAGTTTGAGACCTCAAATAAAAAAAGGAGAGGGGGGGGTTATCACACTCTCTTTTGGTGAATCCCCTGCTACCACACAAATTCTGAAACAAGATATAGAATTTAACTTTCAGAATCATCTGCTAATGTGAAGTGGCAACTAGAAAAGAAAATTGATTTTAAAATGAATTATGAAACAACAAAATGGTACAAGTTTTGAGTTCACTTTTTTCTTTTTTTTTCTTTTTAAAATGGAGTTTCGCTCTTATTGCCCAGGCTGGAGTGCAATGGCACAATCTCGGCTCACTGGAACCAATGTCTCCCAGGTTCAAGTGATTCTCCTGCCTCAGCCTCCCAAATAACTGGGACTACAGGAGTGTGCAACCATACCTGGCTAATTTTGCATTTTTAGGAGAGACAGGGTTTAACCATGTTGGTCAGGCTGGTCTCGAACTCCTGACCTCAAGTGAACCACTCACCTCAACCTCCCAAAGTGCTAGGATTACAGGTGTGAGCCACTGCACCCGGCCTTGAGTTCACATTTTGATATAACCTAAACTGCAACGTACCAGGGATTTCAAGATACTGAATCAAAATGGGGGCATGAATGTAGGCCCCCAAATACCCTTCAGTCCTACTAAATTGACAGAAGGCCCAAATGCCTGGAATCTTGTCCACTTTAATTTTAAAAAAATTTTTATGTTCACAATTTTGTTAGAGCTAAAGAATCACAACAGTTCATCAAAGTGCAAGATAGAGTATTTAGCTGTTTCTGAAAAGCCAAAAATGGTTCATCAGAAGCTAATTTGAGTTGTCTTAAAGAAGTAGTAATAGGCTGGGAGCAGTGGCTCATGCCTGTAATTCCAGCACTTTGGGAGGCTGAGGCAGGTGGATCATGAGGTCAGGAGTTCAAGACCAGTCTGGCCAAGATGGTAAAACCCCATCTCTATTAAAAATACAAAAAAATTAGCTGGGCATGGTGGTGGGCACCTGTAATCCCAGCTATTTGGGAGCCTGAGGCAGTGAACTGCTTGAACCTGGGAGGCAGAGGTTGCAGTAAGCCGAGATCGCACAACTGCACTCCAGCCTGGGCAATAGAGTGAGACTCTGTCTCAAAAAAAAAAAAAAGTAGTAACAATGGTATATTGACTAATTGTTTTAACAAAGTGGAATTGGCTGGTCCGAAGGTAGTGAGTTATCTCGATTGTTCAGTTAGTCAGTTACAGATCGAACTCCTTGTTCTACTCTTTCCCCCCTTCTCACTACTGTACTTGACTAGTCTTTAAAAAAAATTTTTTTTAAAAAAAGAAAGAAAGTGGAATTTATCCAAGCACAACAATCAATCTTACATGTTCAATATCAATTAAAAGTATCACTCTAAATAAAGAATTGGAAGCTGGGCACAGTAGCATGTGCCCATAGTCCCAGCTACTCTGGAGGCTAAGGCAGGAGGATCCCTTGTGCATAGGAGTTTGAGACCAGCATGCACATGACATAGCAAGATCCCAGTCTCTTCAAAAAAAACCAACAATTTGGGGCCAGCCACAACACTTTGGGAGGTCAAGGCAGGCAAATCACTTGAGCCCAGGAATTTGAGACCAGCCTGGGCAACAGGACAAAAACCTATCTCTACAAAAAATTAGGCAAAGTGGCAGGCATCTGTGGTTCCAGCTACCTAGGAGGCTGAGGTGGGAGGATTACCTAAGCCCCGGTGGTCAAGGGTGTAGTGAGGTGTGATCGTGCCACTACACTCCACCCTGGGCAGTGTGAGACTCTGTCTCACAAAGAGAAAAAAAAATTTAAAAGAAACACAATTTAGGGATAACATTAAGAGAAATACCTAATGTAGATGACGGGGGGGGGGATGGATGCAGCAAACCACCATGGCATGTGTATACCTATGTTATAATCCTGCACAATTTGCACATGTACCCCAGAACTTAAAGTATAATTTAAAAAAACAGAAACACAATTTAAAAGAAATCTAGTTACACTCTTCCTAACAACATTTGACAGTTAAGGACAAATTATTTCTTATAATTTGTAATTAAGATTACTGAAGAAAAAAAAGAAAAGAGAAAAAACAAAGAAGCAGACCTGACCAGTATTTCCTTACGAAGATATCTAAGAGTAGGTAACTGGTTATATATTAATTATTGATAAACAGAATATAGGATTCTAGGATTCTCATAAACAAAATAATGATATCAGATCATCACCTAATCCTATTCCTGCAGCCATTTTATACACAGAACTACATGAGCATTTGACTCTTACCACTGAAAATGTCAAGACACTGGGTATGCTATTTATAAGATGACTGAGGGCTATATTTGTTAACATACAAGAGTGACATCCAATGAATGATTAATGTATCCTTGTATTATTTGTAAATATTTACTTATGGCAAATATGGATCTATGCTGTTTTTTTCTAAGGTAGAAGATTAAAAGGCATTTAACCAAAGTAAGTTGAGAAACAAAACTCTGGCATAAACCAGTATTTTTAGAAAGGAGCAATTAAGGCACTTAGAAAACATTGCAATTCAAACAGTTAAAGGACCCATTTATCATAACCAGGTATCTTCCTACCCATCAGATAGCTAATAATTTTTCTCTCCATATAATCAATATATAAGTTTGCGTCAAAAGATTAGATTTTCAGTCAGGTTTGGGTGCCCACTGGTCTTTATCTAATTTCTATTAAAATAATCATCTATCTTATTTTACTTTATTTATTTTATTTTTGTAAAGATGGGGTCTTTGTTGCCCAGGCTAATCTCCAATTCCTGGGCTCAAGCTACCTTCCCACCTTTGCCTCTAAAAGTACAGAGATTATAGGCGTGAGCCACCATTCCTGGCCCATAATCTCTTAAACACAATGCATCACCACACCAGACAATAATACTTCCACATCTCTTTTTTTTTTTTTTTCCAAGTCTAAATTGTATCTTTCTAGTGCAGCAGTTATCTAAGTGTAAGAGGACCTGAGAGGTCTCCCAAAACCCTTTTAGGAGATCTGTGAGATCTTCCCTATTTCAACTGTGTATCTGTGTGAGGCCAGATTTTCTTCATATACTTCACCCAAAAAACCTTATAATCATAGTTTGAATACAGAATTGGTTACGAAAATCTAACTACGTTATTAAATCAGATGTTTAAAAGATTTCCAGGCGAGGCACAGTGGCTCACGCCTGTAATCTCAGCACTTTGGAAGGCTGAGGCAGGTGGATCACTTGCCCTAAGGATTTGAGATCAGCCTGGCCAACATGGCAAAATCCTGTCTCTGATAAAAATACAAAAATTAGGCCGGGCGCGGTGGCTCACGCCTGTAATCCCACCACTTTGGAAGGCCAAGGCGGGTGGATCACGAGGTCAAGAGATTGAGACCATCCTGGCCAACATGGTGAAACCCCGTCTCTACTAAAAATACAAAACATTAGCTGGGCATGGTGGTGCGTGCCTGTAATCCCAGCTACTCAGGAGGCTGAGGCAGGAGGATTGCCTGAACCCAGGAGGCGGAGGTTGCGGTGAGCCGAGATCGTGCCATTGCACTCCAGCCTGGGTAACATGAGTGAAACTCCGTCTCAAAAAAAAAAAAAAAATAATAATAATAATAATAATACAAAAATTAGCCGGCCATGGTGGCACATGCCTGTAGTCCCAGCTACCTGGAAAAATGCTAAGGCATGACAATCATTTGAAACTGGGAGGCAGAGGTTGCAGGGAGCTGAGATCATGCTCACGCCTGTAATCGCCCCACTTTGGGAGGCTGAAGCAGGCAGATCATGAGGTCAGGAGTTCAAAACTAGCCTGACTAATATGATGAAACTCCATCTCTACTAAAAATACCAAAAAAAAAATTAGCCAGGCGTGGTAGTGAGCACCTGTAGTTCCAGCTACTCCGAAGGCTAAGGGAGGAGAATCGCTTGAACTCAGGAGGCGGAGGTTGCAGTGAGCCAAGATTGCGCCACTGTGCTCCAGCCTGGGTAACCGAGTGAGACTCTGTCTCAAAAAAAAAAAAAAAAAAAAAAAAAAAAAAAAAAAAGTTTTAATTTCAATATGGCAAATGTTCAATAGGTATTATCCACAATAAACAAATCCATAATTTTAAAATGTAAAGTCTTAAGCCTGGAAAGTTTTAGAAACAAATAATTCAGTATATAGTCTGATGTGACACCACTACCATTTTCAACTCTACCACTTCCGATGGAACCTGAATTTAAGCCTTTTTTTTTTTTCCTAAACACAGGGTCTTGCTCTGTCACCCAGGCTGGAGGACAGTGGCATTATCTCGGCTCACTGCAACTTCCGATCCCCAGGTTCAAATGATCCTCCCACCTCAGCCTCCTGTGTAGCTGGGACCACAGACCACAGGTATGCACCACAACACTCAGCTTTTTTTTTTGCATTTTTAGTACAGACGGGGTTTTGCCAAGTTGCCCAGGCTAGTCTCAAACTTCTGGGCTCAAACATCCTCCTGTCTCAGTCACCCTATAAGCTGGAACTACATGCATACACCACCCACACCTGACTCAAGCACCTATTTTTTTTTTAACTCTAAAATAAAAGGAGTTAAAAAATAAGAATTTAAAATTTAAGCCTTTTTTTTAAAGGCTGAGGTGCGAGGATCATTTGAACCTGGGGATTGAGAGTTGCAGTGAGCCAAGATCACGCCACTGCCCTCTAGCCTGGGTGACAGAGCAAGACCCTGTCTTTAAAAAAAATTTTTTTAAAGGCTTAAAAAAGAAGTCAAAATAAGAAGGAAATAATCAACTGTGTGACCTACCAAGACACTTCATTTTGTCTCTCTTAACTTGAGTTTCCCTAGTGGTTAGCAGACCTCATGATCATTCAAGGTCCCTACTAGTTTTAGCAGGGTTCTACGACATTTTGTTGTCATAGTAGGAGTGGGGTGGGGTGGGGTAGGGTTACTGGCATCTAGTAGGTACAAGCCAGAGATGCTGCTAAGTACCCTACAGTGCACAGGACAGTCCCAACAAAGAGTTCTCTGGTCTCAAATGTGAATAGTGCCAAAGCTGAGAAATCCTGGCCTATATTACTTCTTGGACTGCTTTCCCGTCTTCTGAAAAACCAACATGCTGGCCAGGCAAGGTGGCTCGTGCCTGTAACTCCAGAATTTTGGGAGGCCGAGGCAGGTGGAGCACCTGAGGTCGCGAATTTGAGACCAGCCTGATCAACATGGAGAAACCCCTTCTCTACTAAAAGTACAAAATTAGCCAGGCGTGGTGACATATGCCTGTAATCCCAGCTACTCGGTAGACTGAGGCAGGAGAATCACTTGAACCCAGGAGACTAATGTTGCAGTGAGCCGAGATTGCTCCTGGGCAACAAGAGCAAAACTTTGTCTAAAAAAAAAAAAAGAAAAGAAAAACCAACATGCTAATTACAAGCTGGGACCTAAACATATGATCCTTTATGTTGACTATTCTTACTTATTACTAATGTATCATTTCATAAAAATCTTTGAACTACAGTAAAAAGATGTAAACTTCTGAAAATCAGACTTCCTCAAGGAGAAGCTGAGATCTAACACACTCTGGTATCACTTGATTTGGGAAAACATGATAAAAAGGTAAACTATAAACAACTTTTTTTTACAATATGTACTTCGTCATTCAATACCAAGGTACTTTATAGACAAAACTGTTTTATAATTTTTAAACAAGTAATAAGTAAAATATAGACGGTATTGCTGCTCATACTCTAGTGTAAGGTTTACATCAATGAAATCAATTCCATTCATACTGAAATGGGTTTTAGTGCAATAGCTTTCTTTACCTTCAACCTATGGACTGAAGGTGGTAGTTTAATACCACAATTAGATTTTTCTTCACCAAAGTACAATGCTCAGAAGAAATTAGAAAAAGATCTATTTTATATAATAAGGTTAATGAGGTATTTTGCTTTATAATTTTAAGACATTTCAAATTTCATTTAAAAAGCACACTATAAGCCAGGCACAGTGGCTTACACCTGTAATCCCAGCACTTTGGGAGGCCAAGGTGGGTGGATCGCCTGAGGTCAGGAGTTTAAGACCAGCCTGACCAATATTGTGAAACCTTGTCTCTACTAAAAAATACAAAAATTAGTTGGGCATGGTGGGTGCGTCTGTAGTCCCAGCTACTACTTGGGAGGCTAAGGCAGAAAAATTGATTGAACCTGGGAGGCAGAGGTTGCAGTGAGCTGAGATCATGCCCCTATACTCCAGCCTCGGTGACAGCGTGATATTCGGTTTCAAAACAACAACAATAGAAAGCACACTACAACTCAACAACAAAAAGCAACTTGATTCAAAACTGGTCAAAAACTTCAACAAACATTTCCCCAAAGATACATAAATGAGAAATAGGCACAAGAAAAAATATGCAACATCTAATAATTAGGGAAATGCAAACCATAACCATGTGAAACTGGGCTCACATTTATAGTTCACACTACTTGGGAGCCTGAGGCAGAAGGATAGCATGAGCCCAGGAGCTCAAGTGCAGCACTGGCAACACAGTGATACCCTGGATCTTTTAAAGAACAACAACAACAAAAAACTCCACCACATGATATATCACTTCACACACATTAGGATGGCTATTATTAAAAATAAACTGCTGGGCACAGTGGCTCACACCTGTAATCCTAGCGCTTTGGGAGGGGAAGGCAGGCTTAGGAATTCAAGCCCAGCCTGGCCAAGATGGTGAAATCCCGTCTCTACAAAAAAATACCAAAACAATCAGCCAGCATGGTGGTGCATGCCTGTAGTCCCACCTACTGGAGGGGTGGGGGGGCAGGGTCTGAGGCAGGAGGATGGCTTGAACCTGGGAAGTCAAGGTTGCAGTGGGCCAAAATCGCACCACTACACTGAAGCCTAGATTACAAAGTGAGACCCTGTCCCAAAAAAAAAAAAAACCGAAAAAACAAGCAAGCAAGCAAGGTAACAAGTGCTGGCAAGGATATGAAGAAATTGGACCCCTTGTGCATTACTCGTGGGAAGGTAAAATGGTACAGCCATGGGGTTTCCCAAAACACTAATTTACCACATGATCCAGCAATTCCACTATGGTTATATATCGAAAAGAAATGAAGACAGGAACTCAAATAGATATTTGTACACTCAAATTCATAGCATGTTAAATGCCCAAAAGGTGGAGAATAACCAAGTGTCCATCGACAGATGAATGAGTAAACAAAATATGGCATACACATAAAATAGAATATTATGCAGCCTTTAAAAGAAAGGAAATTTTGGCCGGGTGCAGTGGCTCACGCCTTTAATCCCAACACTTTGGGAAGCCAAGGCAGGCGGGTCACCTGAGGTCAGGAATTCAAGACCAGCCTGGTCAACATGGTGAAACCCCGTCTCTACTAAAAATACAAAAAAAATTAGCCAAGCGGTAGAGGCGCATGCCTGTAATCCCAGCTACTCAGAAGGCTGAGGCAGGAGAATCGCGTAAGCATGAGAGGCAGAGGTTGTGGTGAGCCGAGGTCATGCCACTGTACTCCAGTCTAGGCAACAGAGTGAGACCCTATCTACTCTGTCTAAAAAAAAGGAAATTTTGACAAATGCTACACCATGAATGAACTCTGAAGATATTATGCTAAATAAGAGAAACCAGCCATAACAAAAAAATATTGTATAATTCAATTTATAAGAGGTATCTGGAGTAGTCAAATTGACAAAACCAGAAAATAGAATGGTGGTTGCCAGGGGTTGGGGGAAAGGGAGAATTGAAAGTTATTATTTAACGGATATAGAATTTCAGTTGGGGACAATGAAAAAATTTTGGAGACAGATGGTGGTGATGGTTGCACAATAATGTCAATGTATTTAAGTGCCACTGAACTGAACACTTAAAAATGGTTAAAATGGTAAATTTTATTTTACACATACCCGTAAGATAAGAAGTAAAATACGTGGCTCACGCCTGTAATCCCAGCACTTTGGGAGGCCGAGGCGGGTGGATCACGAGGTCAAGAGATTGAGACCATCCTGGTCAACATGGTGAAACCCCGTCTCTACTAAAAATACAAAAAATTAGCTGGGCATGTGGGGCATGCCTGTAATCCCAGCTGCTCGGGAGGCTGAGGCAGGAGAATTGCCTGAACCCAGGAGGCGGAGGTTGCGGTGAGCCGAGATCACGCCATTGCACTCCAGCCTGGGTAACGGGGAGAGAAACTCCGTCTCAAAAAAAAAAAGAAGTAAAATACAAAGTTAGTGGTCATTCTCTTTGTTCCTTAGAAAAAGATGAGCGACTCCCAAACAGTCAAAGTAAGCTACCTACTGCTTTTTGTCTACAAGGCTTTGCTCAATCAAGGGGTCTCACAACCTGTCTTTCCCAGGTAAAGTTCATCAGAAATGACATCAGGGCAATGAGTCAGATCTAACTGGTGACTGTGCAACTATTACGAAAGTAAACACTCAACTGTATAATTGATCAATGAAGCCCTTTAGAGCCAAAGTTAATGAAACATTGTCTAAACTCTTTAAATTTAGGATATATGTTAAGGAAATGCCGTGTTGATACATTAAAAAGCAAAAATGTGGCCAGCCACAATGGCTCACACCTGTAATCCCAGCACTTTGGGAGGCCGAGGCAGGTGGATCACCTGAGGTCAGGAGTTTGAGACCAGCCTGATCAATATGGTGAAACCACGTCTCTACAAAAAATACAAACCTTTGCCAGGAATGGTAGCGTGCGCCTGCAGTTCCAGCTACTTGGGAGGCAGAGACAGGATAATTGCTGTAGTAAACCAAGATCCCACCACTGCCCTCCAGCCTGGGCAACAGAGTGAGACTCTGTCATAAATGAATGAATGAATGTATGTATGTATGTATGTTACAGTAAAATCAAACACAATAAATAATCAGTTTCATTATTTCTCTTCTATTCTCAAGTCCAATAGTTTATATAAATGAGAGGAAAAACATCATTATAGACTCAGCTTTTAAAACGTGTCTTATTCTGGCAGAAAACTCTGTTTACAATTGTGCTTAAATATGCTTTATGTGGTTACCATGCTCACAAAAGATTAACTATAGGCCAGGCATGGTGGCTCATGTCTGTAATCCCAGCACTTTGGGAGGCCGAGATGGGTGGATCACCTGAGGACAGGAGTTCGAGACCAGCCTGGCCAACATGGCGAAACCCTGTCTCCACTAAAAATACAAAAAATATTACCCAGGCATGGTGGCACACGCCGAGATGGGTGGATCACCTGAGGACAGGAGTTCGAGACCAGCCTGGCCAACATGGTGAAACCCTGTCTCCACTAAAAATACAAAAAATATTACCCAGGCATGGTGGCACACACCTGTAGTCCCAGCTACTCAGGAGACTGAGCAGGAGAATCGCTTGAACCTGAGAGGCAAAGGTTGCAGAGAGTGGAGATCATGCCACTGCCCTCTTCCACCCTGGGAGACAGTAATACTCTAGCTCAAAAAAAAAAAAAAGGAAAGAAAAGAAAAAAACAAGGCTAAGTAATTATTTGGGATGCAATTATAGCTGTAATTAATGTTTTAAAGTTTATTACTATCTTTGGGTAGAGTTAAACAAAAGAAATATGGAACTAGTTGATCAACAGGATAACTGGTAGACAACTAAAGCTCACCCAAAAATAATTAAGGAATATTATTCAGGCTTAAAAAGGAATTAAATTATGATACATGTGACAAGACAGATGAACCCTGAAAATATGCTAAGTTAAATAAGCCAGACACAAAAGGACAAATGCTGTGTGGTTCCACATATACAGATACCCAGAGTTGTCAAGAATTCATGGAGACGGAAAGCAGAACAGTAGTCAGCAGAGGCTAAGGGAGGAAGGAATGGGAGTTATCGTTTAATGATAATGGACAGTGATGATGGTCACACAATATGAATGTACTTAATGGCACAGAACTATACACTTAAAAATGGTTACAATGAGGCCAGGCATGGGTGACTCACACCTATAATCCCAGGATTTTGGGAGGCTGACGCAGAACAATCACTTGAGCCCAGGAGTTTGAGACCAGCCTGGGCAACAGAGACACCATCTCTACAAAAGAAAAAGACCCTAAAAATTAGCTGGGCATGGAAGTGCATGCCTATAGTCTCAGCTACATGGGAGGGTAGCTTGATTCCAGGAGGTTGAGGCTGCAGCAAGGGGTAACTGTACCACTGCACTCCAGCCTAGGCAACAGAAAAATACCCTGTCTCAGAAAAAAAAATGATTCGAGTGGCAAATATTATGCTCTGTATATTTTACAATTAAAAAAACAACTTTTTTGAAGCCTTCTAAGCTTTGGCATTAAAGATATAACATGGACCAGGTGCAGTGGCTCACCCTGTAATCCCAGCACTCTGGGAGGCCAAGGCGGGCAGATTATCAGGTCAGGAGATGGAGACCAATCTGGCCAACATGGTGAAAGCCCATCTCTACTAAAAACACAAAAATTAGCTGGGTGTGGTGGCGCGTGCCTGTAATACCAGCTACTTGGGAGGCTGAAGCACAAGAATCGCCTGAACCCAGGAGATGGAGGTTGCAGTGAGCTAAGATTGCGCCACTCCAGGCTGCTGACAGAGCAAAACTCCATCTCAAAAAAAAGAAAGGGAAACAGGCTGGGTCGAGGTGGCTCATGCCTATAATCCAGCATTTTCGGAGGCAGAGGTGGGCAGATCACCTGAGGTGATCAAGATCAGCCTGACCAAGATGGAGAAACCAACATTGTGAAATCCTATCTCTAAAAATACAAAATCAGCCGGGCATGATTTTGTATTTTTAGACATAGGATTTGGCACATGCCTGTAATCCCAGCTACTCAGGAGGCTGAGGCAGGAGAATCACTTGAACCGGGGAGGCAGAGGTTGCAGTGAGCCAAGGTCACGCCATCACACTCTAGCCTGAGCAATAAGAGCACAAAACTCCATCTCAAAAAAACAAACAAATCAAACAAACAAAAAGAAAACATAATATGGTAGTTTCAGGATCTACTGTCCTAATAGTAGCAAAAATAGAAAGAGGCTATGCTTTTGTTAATCTATTACTAAGAATCATGTGACTTATTTTCTGATGGGCTTTACTGGACCCTTCACACTCAGAAAACCTTGTACTAAGTAACTCAAAGCAAAAAGCAAACATGCATGCTCCCTGAATGTAGTAAGCAGATGTAACATGTCTGCCTAAGAACAAGAAATCCTTCCACATGGCAGCAGTCTTTATTTAAGAGACAAAAAAGACCAGGAAATTTAAACTGCCAAACTCCCCACCTAACTCCCCACCAGAAAATATCCCCTCCAGGAAATTTAAAGTATCGAACTCCCCACCAGACTCCCCACCAGAATGCCTAGGCCATCTACTATTTGGTATACTTTATTTATAAATGACTACAAATTACTCAGTAAAAAACCTCAAGCTAAAGTTGTTCTGCTTAAATATAATTACTTCTTTGCAGTTTCTTCAGTGACATATGCAAAGCTACAGTCCAAGATGGCTCCACACACCAAGACACAGCATATTCAGGAACCTAATCTACCCTCCCTACTACCATTGAAAATCGCATATAAAGAACCACAGAACTCCTCCAGTTTGGGTTATACAAATCATGCCTAGAAGCAACACATGTATTATTTGTGTGTCTTCTAATTCCAACAACAGAATTCCAGTCTATTAGCACTAGTATGTAAACAGACATATCTTAAACCTCTATCACAAGAATTAGCCATCACTTAAAAATGATCATCAGATGAAAGTGTTTTTTCACTCTTGTTGCCCAGGCTGCAATGCAATGGCTACCTTGGCTCACTGCAATCACCACCTCCTGGGTTCAAATGATTCTCCTGCCTCACTCTCCCGAGTAGCTGAGATTACAGGTGCAAACCATCACACACAGCTAATTTTTATATTTTTAGTAGAAACAAGGTTTCGCCATGTTGATAAGGCTGGTCTTGAACTTCTGGCCTTTGGTGATCCTCCCGTCTTGGACTCCCAAAGTGCTGGGATTATAGGCGTGAGAGCCACTGCACCCGGCCAAAAGTTGTCTTTTAAATTTTAAAAATAAATCTACTCATGGTCGGGCACGGTGGCTCATGCCTCTAATCCCAGCACTTTGGGAGGCCGAGGTGGGCAAATCACGAGGTCAAGAGATCGAGACCATCGTGACCAACATAGTTGAAACCCATTCTCTACTAAAAATATAAAAATCAGCTGGACGTAGTGGCACGCACCTATAGTCCCAGCTACTCAGGAGGATGAGGCAGAGGAATCACTTGAACCCAAGAGGTGGAGGTTGCAGTGAGCCGAAATGGTACCACTGCACTCCAGCCTGGCAACAGGGCGAAAGTCCATCTCAAAAAAATAAAATTAAACTTAAAAAAATAAATTTACTCCGGTGAAGATGATTTTATTTTCTTCTTGGGAAATTTATTTAGAGGCTTTGATATTAAAATATTTCTAAGCCTAGAAACTGGACTTTGAAATAAATAGAATATTTCGGATGAGACATTCCCTCACCCACCCTGGAAACAAACATTCCCTAGGCCTGACCAACACTTGAATTGTTGAAGATGGAATCTGGAAGTAGCTCAGTTTATATTTTAGGCATAACAGTCCCAAAAGCTTTTTCCATTAATCCATCATGTCCAAGAGAACAGAAAGGTTTGGGGAATTAAAAAAAAAGAAAAAAAACTATTTGTCTTTAAACAAAATTAAAAGCACTAAATTGATACACAAATTACTCTGTGACATTACAGCTTGATGGAGCTTGCTTCTAGATGAGTACTGTCCAACAGAAATATAAGCCATAAAATTTTAATTTTCAAATAGTCACATTTTAAAAAACAAAAAGAAACATGCAATTAATGTAGTAATACATTTTATTTAACCTAATATATTCAAAATATCATTTGAACATGTAGTCAACATAAACTATTTTTTTTTTTTTTTAAGATGGGGTTTCATCATGATGGCCAGGCTGGTCTTGAACTCTTGACCTCTGGTGATCCACCCACCTCGGCCACCCAAAGTGCTAGGATTACAGGCGTGAGCCACCACGCCTGGCCAACATAAACTATTTTTTAACGAGGTCTCCAGAACTTGGTGTATATTTTTAAACAGTTCTACTGAGATATATGTGAATTTATCAACATGACACCATGACATCAGTTTTTCTTAATGATTTTTATATTAGCCCAGGTATAGTGTGGCTCATGTCTGTAATCCCAGAGCTTCGGGTGGCCAAGGCAGGAGGACCACTTGAGGCCATGAGTCCTAGACCAGCCTGGGCAACATAGTGAGGCCCTATCTCTTTAAAAAAAAAAAAAAAAAAAAAAAAAATTAGCTAAGTGTGGTGGCATGTCTACACTCTTGGCTATTTAGGAGGCTGAGATGAGATAATCCCTTGAGCCTAAGAATTCAAGGTTGCAGGGAGCCATGATCACACCACCACTCCAGCTAGGGTGACAGAGCAAGACTGCCTCTAAAAAAAACTTTCTGGAGCAATTATTTCCAAATGTAAATGGAATTTCTTTATTAAAACCCACACACATATATTCTGGGCTATGCCTAAGCATTATAAAGGTCTACCATTTTCTCCTACTTAAAGGATGATATGCTGGTTTATTATGGAAGTTTTTGTTTTTAGAACTAGGATGTCCAGTACTACGGCCACTAGTCACATATGGCTACTAAGTACTTGAATGTGGCTATTCACTGCACCCACCAGTACTGATCAATGCTGTAACATGGATGAACTGAAAAAACACGCTAATGAAAGAAGCCAGTCACAAAAGACTGCAATATGGCATGATTTTCCTTCTATTAAATTTCCAGAATAGGTAAATCTATAGAGATAGATCAGCAGTTGCCTTGGGCTGGAGGAGGAAAAATATGGGGGTAACTGCTAATAGTTATGAGGTTTCCTTTTGGCGACATGAAAATGCAATAGTTTCATTATGGTGATGGTTGCAAAATTCCATAAATGTACTAAAAAGCATTATGTGTCCACTTTTAAATGAGTGAATTTTATGGTGGAGGTTGCAGTGAGTAGAGATCGCATTCTAGCCTGGGAAACAGAGCAAGACTCGGTCTTAAAAAAAAAACAAACCAGACTGAAATCAAAATCTAAAATGTCAACCAGGCCAGGTACAGTGGTTCACACCTATAATTCCAGCACTTTGGGAGGCCAAGGCAGGCAGATTACGAGGTCAAGAGCTCAAGACCAGCCTGGCCAACATGGTGAAACCCTGTCTCTACTAAGAATACAAAATTTACCTGGGTGTGGCGGTACATGTCTGCAATCTCAGCTACTCAGGAGGCTGAGGCAGGAGAATCACTTGAACCCAGGAGGCGGAGGTTGCAGTGAGCCAAGATTGCACCACTGCAAGAGCAAGACTCCATAATTAATTAATTAATTTAAAAAAACACCTGTAATCCCAGCACTTTGGGAGGCCAAGGCAGGCAGATCACTTGAGGTCAGCAGTTCAAGACCAAGCTGGCCAACATGGTGAAACCCCGTCTCTACTAAAAACACAAAAAATTAGCTAGGTGCGGTGGCAGGTGCCTGTAATCCCAGCTACTTGTGAGGCTGAGGTGGCAGAATCGTTTGAACACAGGAGGTAGAGGTTGTGGTGAGTTGAGATGGAGCCATTGCACTCCAGCCTAGGTGACAGAGACTCAGTCTCAAAAAAAAAAAATAAGTAAGTAATAAAAATTAAATGTCAACCTTATTTTATTGAACTGTATGTTTTCCCTTCTATTTGTAAGAAAATGTTTTACTGCCCTCATCTTAGCATATATTTGTAATCTACTTCTCCTTTCCACACCAAATGAAAGTTTTTAGAGCATGAGTGAAATTCTTAGAAACAAACTGTACTTTACAAATACATTTTTAAAGTTATTTCACTCACTGTTTTTGTCTACCTGGACATAGGAAGTTTATTTACAACACAAAGTGGATTTGGAAAGATGTTCTATAGAGATACCACAATTTCTAGTACCAGTAAATTCTAGCAGCATATAACTTAATGAATAACTGATAAGTAAGTAAACGACCAGAGGGCGCTCTTTCCATTTTCTCACAAGGGAACTGACGGCAAGACTGCTCTTTAAAGGTAATTCAGTTTGTACTCTAAGACACAGATTTAAAAAATAGGAGCGTACTTGTATAAATAATAAAACCTCAGCTAATTCTGAACTTCAGAAAATGCTGTTTATTTTAAAATGAGAATGCTACATTTTCCTTAAATTTCTGGAAATGCATGCTTCCTTGTTTGGGGCAAAGTAAAATTGTGCCTTGGCTTCTAAGAATGATCATAGAGAACCTCAGAGTACAAACACCGCAAAAGACGTAAAAGAAAAGAACAAGATCACCTAAACCGCACTGAGTAAAGTTTTACCATAAGTAAAAATGATTGGCCAGGCATGGTGTCCCATGCCTGTAATTCCAGTACTTTGGGAGGCCCAGGCGGGCAGATCACCCCTGAGATCAGGAGTTCAAGACTAGCCTGACCAACATGAAGAAACCCCGTCTCTACTAAAAACACAAAAATTAGCCAGGCATGGTGGCATGTGCCTGTAACCCCAGCTACCATGGAGGCTGAAGCAGGAGAACTGCTTGCTTGAACCTGGGAGACGGAAGTTGCAATGAGCCGAGATTATGCCACTGCACTCCAACCTGGGCAACAGACCAAGACTCATCTCAAAAAATAAATAAATAAAAATAAAAATTTTACATACTTTGTTTCCAAATCAGACAAATACAATTTGACATGGCATTTTTTACTTTTAAATTAGTTTTTTTCAGGAGGCTGCAGCAAGAGAATCACCTGAACCCAGCAGACGGAGGTTGCAATAAGCCGAGATGGTACCACCGCACTCTAGCCTAGGCGACAGAGCAAGACTCCGTCTCAAAAACAAAAAAGAGATAAACAAATAAAACTTGTTGTTTAGAACTTTAATCTACCTAATTACTTGTTATTTTTATTTTTTTGTTTCTTTGTTTAAGATGGAGTCTCCCTAGGTCACCCAAGCTGGAGCGCAGCGGCGTGATCTTGGCTCACTGCAACCTCTGCCTCCCAGACTCAGGCCATTCTCCTGCCTCTGCCTCCCGAGCAGCCGGGTTTATAGGCATCCACCATACCACCATTCCCAGTAAATTTCTGTATTTTTTTTTTAGTAGAGACAGGGTTTCATCGTGTTGACCAGGCCACCTGCCTCAGCCTCCCAAAGTGCTGGGATATCAGGTGTGAGCCACTGTACTTGGTGGACTTCTTGTTTGTTGTTTGTTTTTTTTTAAAAGGTGAGGTCTTGCTACGTTTCAAACACCAGGCCTCCAGCGATCTTCCCACATCAACCTCCACAGTAGCTACAGGCACATACCATTACTTTTTAATTTTTAGCAACACTAAAAATTTTTTTCAGGCCAGGCACAGTATGTCACAACTGTAATCCTAGCACTGTGGCAGGCCAGGGTGAGCAGACAGCTTAAGCCTAGGAGTTCAAGACCAGACTGGACAACACAATGAGACTCCATCTCTACAAAAAAACAGCCCAGCATGGTGGTGTGTGCCTGTAACCCTAGCTACTTGGGAGGCTGAGGTGCAACGATAGTTTGAGCCCAGGAGGTCGAGGCTGCAATGAACCAAGATTGCCACTCCAGCCTGGGTGACAGAGCAAGACCCTGTCTAACCAACCAATCAATCAATCATCCAGAGTAAATTAAAACCCACAAGACATCATGTCACAGCTTTGCCACCAAAACCTGCTTCAATTCCTTCCACCTAAGAAGCCAAAATAAAAAACCCCAGAACAACCTAAGTAGTAAGAATGAGAAGGGGTGAAAGGGACCATTCTTTTCTTCAAACAGACTA
Source organism: Sapajus apella (assembly GCF_009761245.1). Lineage (NCBI taxonomy): Eukaryota > Metazoa > Chordata > Mammalia > Primates > Cebidae > Sapajus > Sapajus apella. The sequence goes on along the minus strand of NW_022436983.1, from coordinate 9,567,335 downwards.
ACCTAGCTAAAAGCAATGCTCCTAGGGACTTTGGTAATAGACTTCTTGTCACCAAATGCTGACCATGTTGTGATGTGGCCAAGCACTGGCAGCGCAGAAGCAGTTTTACAGAAGCCAAAGCTTCTAAAAGGTAGAAGACTAAACATTACCATTAAAGCAAGGGTTAATAACAGAACGATGTATTAAAAATAGAGTTTGCACCAGCTTGCAGTCAGGTGTTCACCCTTGCTAGATTTGAACTCCTCCTCCTCAGTAACACTAAAGGCACAGCCGTCCTGTCCCTCCCACCTTCCGGCCCAGTCACCGTGCAGCAGCCAGGTCCCTGCGCCCCGCCCCTGGACTGAGGGCTGGGCAGAAACTCTGGCAAAACAAGGAAGCCTCCGGGAGGTGGCAGGCAGCCAACTCAAACTGGATAGTTCCAGTTTAGGCTGGTTCAAGTAACAAACAGTTACTAGCTTCCCCCACAATATTCAGACGAAGGGGCTGCCCGGGTGAGCGCTTCTCATATGCTTCCAGAGCTAAGTCTATCTGGTTCCCATTCCTCTGCAGCCCAGCATCTTAATTAAAAGCAGGGTTCCCACTTCAGCTATATGTCAGCCCAGCACTTGTTTCTAAAATGGAATGCCTATTCTGTACAAGACCCTGCCACTGACAACACTTACACAAAATAAACAAAAAAACCCTTTACTAAAATGCTGTATTTGTCCAAAAAAGGAAATTCAGAAAGGAAACAGATCTATTTACAGGTATCCATTATAAGATCTATGCCTACTAGAGCAATTAAGTCTCTTCCATGTTCCATATTTAGCACAAAAAAGGCTTGGCTGGCTAATATGACCCCCAAAAACAGAAGGCTGTGTGTTGCTTATTGAGCAATAACAAACGACGCAAGTAATACAGCAGCCAAATAAAGAATATGTTTCCAAAATGTGGGCACTTCAGCGACCTCTGCAGTTTGTCTGCCACTGAAGGGAAAAAAAGAGGGTTTTTTTGGTGTATTTCTCTCTACAGCACGCACCACTGAATATTTATTCCATGCTGCTAAACAGCACCAAAACAGCATTAAGCAGAGAACAAGCAAATATTTATTCTTTTGTAAAGTATTTAAAAGAGTCACTCAAAATGAGGCACGACCTAACATTTCTCGAGGATTACAGACACTAATATGCCTGCTATTCTCTTTTTCTTCCCTAACCCTTCTCCAAGTAGGTAACTTTTTAAAGAATTTGGATACAAATATTTTAAGGAAAGGGCATATTTAATCGTACACTGTCAATGAAAACAATAATTGGCTCTTACAGGATTCCATCACAAAGAATAATAATAAACGTCAAGACAGAAACTTCACATACATTTCCTCTTGAATGCTTAAAAAAAAAAAAAAGAAAGAAAAAACTTCTGGCTCATGCCTGTAATCCCAGCACTTTGAGAGGCTAAGGCAGATCACCAGGTCAAAAGACAAGACCATCTTGCTGTGTCATGGTAAAACACTGTCTCTACCAAAAATACAAAAAAATTTAGCCAGACATGGTAGTGCAGGTCTGTAATCCCAGCACTTTGGGAGCCTGGGGTGGGTGGATCACCTGAGGTCAGGAGTTTGAGACCAGCCTGGCCAGCATAGTGAAACCCAATCCCCACGAAAAACACAAAATATCAGCCGCATGTTGTGGCGGGTGCCTATAATCCCAGCTACTTGGGCGGCTGAGACAGGAGAACCACCTGAACCCAGGAGGCAGAGGTTACAGTGAGCTGAGATCACACCACTGCACTCCAGCGAGGGGAGGGGAGAGGAGATGAGGGGATGGAGGAGGGGATGGGGGAGGGGAGGGGGAAGGAAAGTTGTGAAAGGCAGAAATAAATCAGCTATTTGAAATGCAATACACAGTATTTTATTTAGGCTTAAAATAAGAGTGCAAATATCATTATTATTATTATTATTATTTTGAGATGGAGTTTCGCTCTTGTTGCTCAGGCTAGAGTGCAATGGCACGATCTCAGCTCACCACAACCTCCTCCTCCCAGGTTCAAGCAATCCTCCTCTGGAGTAGCTGGAATTACATGCATGCGCCTCCATGCCCGGTTAATTTTGTATTTTTTAGTAGAGATGGGGTTTCTACATGTTGGTCAGGTTGGTATCGAACTCCTGACCTCAGGTGATCCACCTGACTCACCCTCCCAAACTGCTAGAATTATAGGCATGAGTCACCATGCCCGGCAAATATTTCTACTTTAAATGAAAACATGGGGCACAAGATAAATTAAGAAACATCTCTCCTAAGACATTATTCTTGGCTTTGGCCTTTTGTTTTGTTTATTTGAGATGGAGTCTCGCTCTGTCGCCCAGGCTGGAGTGCAGTAGCGCTATCTTGGCTCATTGCAACCTCCGCCTCCCAGGTTCAAGCAATTCTCCTGCCTCAGCTACCTGAGTAGCTGGGATTACAGGCACATGCCACCACGCCCAGCTAATTTTTGTATTTTCAGTAGAGACAGGGTTTCACCATGTTGGCCAGGATGGTCGCAAACTCCTGGCCTTGTGATCCACCTGCTTCAGCATCCCAAAATGCTGAGATTACAGGCATGAGCCACTGCGCCCCACTGACTTTGGCCTCTTAAAGGCCTCACTAAACCTTTACTGTTCCTCCTTGAAAATCCTCTCAATGGTCCCAAAACATAAACTTCAGTTGTTGTTATTCCATATATATATATACACACACACATATATATATATATATAAAATCACTGAATTTTGAGTTACTATAATTTTATCTTATTTTAATTGATAAGTAATAATTTATGTGTTCAGTAGTATCTTAGCACAGGTATCTTCTCTATACATACTCAAAAAACCAAAAAAATCCCATTTCAATTTAAGTAATCATCTCAAAATGACAGAGAGGTGAAAAGAGAAAGGTTAACATTGTACAACAATCAACTTAATTTCTACTTTCACTTCAAGCCTATGTAGCTACAAACAGAATAGCCAGGAAAAAAAAAAAAATCATGGTTGCTAATCACTAACATCCCAAAGAATGTTTAATTTCAGTTATATCATTTTTTTCTAAAATTAAAAGATGCTATTTTTGGTGATAGTGACTCTCTTCTGTTAAAAAGAAAAAAAAAAAAAATGAACACACTCATATAACCAAACAAAATTTATCTGAAAATGAAGAATCACAAAGTTGGCCGGGTATGGTGTCTCACACTTGTAATCCCAGCACTTGGGAGGCGGAGGCGGGCAGAAAACGAGGTCAGGAGCTCAAGACCAGCTTGACCGACATGGTGAAACCTTGTCTCTACTAAAAATACGAAAATTAGCTGGGCATGGTGGTGAGCACCTGTAATCCCAGCTAGTAAACACCACAAAGGCTTTCACATGTCTGCTTCCCTGCCCAGGAACTGTATGTGTGTCTGTCTTTCTCTGCCCATTCCTGTTCCCAAGCTTCTCCCCTGTATCTTCTAGCGTCTGACAGTGCAAAATAAATTTTAATAATGTAACAACTATACAATGAAAATTTGAGAAGTACACTTTTTAAAAATCAGCTCTTTCTAATTTTTTAAATCTCTTTAAGAAGAAAGCTTGCGCGGCCGGGCGCGGTGGCTCAAGCCTGTAATCCCAGCACTTTGGGAGGCCGAGGCGGGTGGATCACGAGGTCAAGAGATCGAGACCATCCTGGTCAACATGGTGAAACCCCGTCTCTACCAAAAATACAAAAAATTAGCTGGGCATGGTGGTGCGTGCCTGTAATCCCAGCTACTCAGGAGGCTGAGGCAGGAGAATTGCCTGAACCCAGGAGGCGGAGGTTGCGGTGAGCCGAGATCGCGCCATTGCACTCCAGCCTGGGTAACAAGAGCGAAACACCGTCTCAAAAAACAAAAAAAAAAAAAAAAGAAGAAAGCTTGCTCTAAAATTCCAATTTCTGGTGGATGCCATGACCTTGTCAGCCACTGCCTCCTTTCCCCTCTCTCTTCTGGGAAAAAGGGGGTTGAGGAGGGAAGGGAAGCTTCATTCATAGCTCCATGACTCAGACTTGGTTGGAGCCTGGAGGAAGCAAGAGCCCTGAGGGGGCTGTGGCCTGTGATGCTGCCAAGCAGAGCCATGAGGGCCTATTAACCTAGTCTTCTGCCATCACTCTTAAACTTGAGCATTACCCAACACCTGCCGGCCCTCTAGGCTGCACCTTTCATCCTAGTACAGGTGTGACCCATTGTATGTGCTCAGTATGGGTAAGCTATCCACACCAATCTAGTATCTGTGCATTCGTTTGCTTGTGGCAAATAATTTTTTTTTTTTTGAGACGGACTCTGTTGACCAGGCTGGAGTGCAATGGTACAATCTCAGCTCACTGCAACCTCCATCTCCCAGGTTCAAGCGATTCTCCCACCTCAGCCTCCCAGTAGCTGGGATTACAGGCACGAGTCACCACACCCAGCTAATTTTTGTATTTTTAGTAGAGACAGCTTCACCATATTGGCCAGGCTGGTCTTGAACTCCCAACTTCAGATGATCCACTGGCCTCGGCCTCCCATACTGCTGGGGTTACAGGAGTGAATCACCCCACCCAGCCTTACATGTTAACTCTTAATTAGACATGTAGAATTTGTTTGGATTAGCTAGTGTTTATTTATTTATTTATTTATTTTATTTATTTATTTATTGAGACACAGTTTCACTCTGTCACCTAGGCTGGAGTGCAGTGGTGTGATCTTGGCTCACTGCAACCTCTACCTCCCAGGTTCAAGCGATTCTCCCATCTCAGCCTCTTGAGTACCTGAGATTACAGGCACGTGCCACCACACCTGACTAACTTTTGTTATTTCTGGAAGAGACAGGGTTTCACCATGTTGTCCAGGCTGGTCTCAAACTCCTGACCTCAGATGATCCGCCTACCTTGGCCTCCCAAAGTGCTGAGATTATGAGTGTAAGCCACAGCATCCAGACCCAGTGTTTAATTCTAACTGGTTCTATTCTTGGGGCTCTAGACAATCTGCCATTAAAATATCTTAATAAGTATGGTACACAATAAAAGCATTACTAAGTAAAGAGATGGCCAAATGTAAACTCAAGTTAACTGTGGCCTAAAAATAGATTTAGGGAAGTAACCTATTAGCAGGGAGGGATAAAACAAAAAAAGGTTTTGGATTATCCAAATATCAATCTCCCTCCATTGTACTTTCATCCATTTCCACACAGGATTTGGTAATCTCCTATAGGGTATAGAATCAAGGGCTAACTGCAGCTCCAAAGGTGCCAGGGACCCTTTTTTGGCAATCTAGTAAGGTCTAGGGACCACTTTTCAGAATAGTGATTTTTAAATACATAAAGTAAATAAATAGGAATAAAAAGGAAATTAATTATATTGAAAGTTATTAAAATATTTAAATTTCTGTGATATAGTAATATATGTCTTTATTGACATTAAATATCACGACCTAACACTGGGTTCAATAACTATCTTAATTTTAAGGTAATGGTGAATATAAGTTTGAGTTATCTGCAATTATGATATTAAAATACCTTTAACTTTATACTGGTAACAAAGTAACATATACTGTTACTATTAACTGTAGTTTGTTGCCTACTTTCAAAATGGAAGGCAATGTTTACTTTCAGTTACAGGTGAGGGAAAAGATGTAATTTTTCCCCCATTCATGTTTCCAAAGATGACTGAACCCCTAATCCAGTCTAATCATCTTTGACTGTGATCAAAATGAACAACTGGGAAACAAAGCTGTCAAAATTACCTTAGTTCATCAACTTTCCAAATATCTTAATTTAACCTCACCAAATACCTTGATTCCTTTGGCCTGTATTAAAGAGAACTCTTAGAAAATAAAACAAAAAAAATTAAATAAAATAAAATAAATAAAAAGAAAATTCTTACATCTTAATGGGCAAAAAAAGTCCAATAATAGGGAACTATAGAAATAAAGAATGTTCAACCTCAGTCAAGGGATTTTAAAATAAATGCTTCTGTGGAACTTGTGCATTCAAAATGTTCTGTTGAAAGGAAATGTGGCTCCAAAAAAAAAAAAAAAAAAAAAAGCAAGGAAATGTGGCTCAATAAATGAACATAACAGAGAAACTAAAAGACATCTAGCAGTATATAGCAGCACAAGGAGCCATGTTCTCACCAGTTAAATACTGTAAAAGGTTTTGCAGAAACAGTAGGTGTATTATTTATAAGGACTTCACAACAAGACTGCCATTAATCCCATGTTTACTCATTTGAAATGCCCTGCTAGGAATCTATTCACCAAAACTGTAACAATTAATAAGGATGGAGGGTGATTAATATCCCCATCAGTCATGTCAGTCATGGAGACAGAAGAGAAACTTGTTTCTATAGGTAAAACCAAGCTATATTTTGTACACTATATGAGTGCTAATTTTAAACATCTTTAAAGGACTTAAGGAATGTCACAGTTTCACAAGTTTTAAAGATCACAAGAAATAACTTATTTCTTCCAAAAGGAAACTAAACGTTCTAAATTTCATAACATCCTAAAATATTCCACTTTAAATTCAATATAATTACAGAAGAAAAGAGAGCATCTGATAAAAGGGAATAATGGGTAAACTCTGAACACCAGAGGATTATTATTTCTGTCCACCTGCTTCAATCACAATTTAAGACAAAAACTTTTAGCTATCTACATTAATTCTGCTTTATCCTTCATGTTAACTAAGAACTGTATCTAAGTATTTCAACTACTTATTGGACATGTTTTTGGAGAAAGGCAATAAGTTCTGTGATGTGCATTAAGGTCACTCAGTATTATTCTTTCTCTTTTTTTTTTTTTTTTGAGACGAAGTTTCACTCTTGTTACCCAGGATGGAGTGCAATGGTGCAATCTTGGCTCACCGCAACCTCCGCCTCCTGGGTTCAAGTGATTCTCCTGCCTCAGCCTCCCAAGTAGCTGGGATTACAGGCATGAGCCACCACGCTCGGCTCATTTTGTATTTTTAGTAGAAATGGGTTTCTCCATGTTGGTCAGGCTGGTCTCCAACTCCTGACCTCAGGTGATCCACCCTCCTTGGCCTCCCAAAGTTCTGGGATTACAGGCGTGAGCCACCCAGCCTGGCCGGTCTTGTTCTTTCATAACCCCGAAAAGTTCATCCTGGTTTTTACACATCAGGATAATCTGATTCTTAATACAATATCTCTCCCACCTGTTCCAAATTTTCAGCATGCTAAGAGTAGGAAAAAAAAAAACAGAGATTACAGCTAAATCACCAGCTGCCTTTCTAAAACACAGATTTCAACAAGCTATCTCCTTTCTAAACTCTTTTAATGGCCCTCTCTGTATACAGAATAAAACCCAAAAGTTGGGCATGGTGGCTCACACCTGTAATCCTAGCACTTGGGAGACACAGGAGGGAAAATCGCTTGAAACCAAGAGTTTGAGACCAGCCTTGGCAACACAGTGAGACCTCATCTCTATGAAAAATTTAAAAATTAGTCGGGTGTGAGTGATGTGCACCTATAATCCCAGCTCCTCAGCAGACTGAGACAGGAGGATGGTTTGAGCTCAGGAGCTATGACTGTACCACTGCACTCCAGCCTGGGCAACAGAGCAGAATCCTATCTCTTTCAAAAAAAAAAAAAAAATCATTACCACAGTTAAACCATTCTGTGGTAATGAATGGTCTAATTCTAAATTATCTGCTATGCTCAAAACATTCTTCCACCTATCTGTATCTCCTCAGGTTGTTCCTTCTACCCACAGTGCTCCCTGTCTAGCCTAAACCTCCTCTCTTCTTGTTGGAATTTCTGCATATCCTTCATAGCCTAACCAAATGCTATCTATCAGGTCTTTCCAACAGTCAAAAGATTTCTCTCACTGTTCTTTTTAAAAGCTATCATTAGGCCGGGCGCGGTGGCTCAAGCCTGTAATCCCAGCACTTTGGGAGGCCGAGGCGGGTGGATCACGAGGTCAAGAGATCGAGACCATCCTGGTCAACACGGTGAAACCCCGTCTCTACTAAAACTACAAAAAAAAAATTAGCTGGGCATGGTGGTGTGTGCCTGTAATCCCAGCTACTCAGGAGGCTGAGGC
>NW_022436983.1:9550383-9559177 GCF_009761245.1 Sapajus apella | reverse complement strand
AAGAGCGAAACTCCGTCTCAAAAAAAAAAAAAAAAAAAAAAAGCTATCATTGGCCAGATGTGGTGGCTCACGCCTATAATCCCAGCACTTTGGGAGGCCAAGGTGGGTGGATCACTTGAGGTCAGGAATTCAAGACCAGCCTAGCCAACATGGTGAAACCCCCTCTCCACTAAAAATACAAAAATTAGCTAGGCATGGTGGCAGTGCCTGTAATCCCAGCTCCTCAGTAAGCTGAGTCAAGAGAATAGCTTGAACCCAAGAGGCGGAGGTTGCAGTAAGCCGAGACTGTGCCCTGGCACTCCAGCCTAGGCGAGAGTAAGACCCTGTCTTTAAAAAAAAAAAAAAGGAAATAAAAAGCTATCATTACATAAAATTTGTCACATGAGTGAAAGTGGAAGGAATCAATATTAATGAATGAGGTTCAAGTAACTCACTAAAAGCAATGTATAAGGTTGAAATCTGTTAGCTCTAGAAAACATGACTGTATGAAATGAAACCAATAACCTAAGTAAATGCTCTATAACCTTCAGAAGGAAAAAAATAATGATTAATATAAAGGAAGAATCTAGACAGACATAAGAAAAGGGGAACAGAGCAAGAATCTCTCAGTGATTCTTCCCCAAGCCCATGGAAAGAAAGTGTCTTCAACCAGCAATTTCAGTATACCTTACTTCCTTGTCAGATATGGTCCTACAGTGCAAATCACAGGGAAGGAACATACAAGAGCCCAAATCTGGCCTTTTAGATGGAAATTCCAACTTTTTAAACACTGGCAATAATTTAAATTTAAAACACTATACAAGGTGAATTAAATGTATCTGCTGGTCAGATGCCACCCTCCAAACCTATAGGTTGTAGCCTTCAGTATATAAGTGAATACATCTAGCTATCATAACTTGATAAAATAATCATCAAAAATCCTCTTGCTCATCAACTTTTTTACTGTAATTTAGGGCAGATTTTCTGAGTGTATCCTACCCTTCTAGCAGTTACCTTTCTGAGTGTAAGTATTTAGAAGCAAAGAGCTGCTTTTTTTTTTTTTTAATTACATAAGCAGGGATTAGCTCCATCAAATTCATCAGATCCCCTATGGGTTCAAGCTTCTGGGCTTACAATTCTGAGGGTGGATCCATTATATTCCCATCAAAATATAATGCCACCCTGAAGGCATCATTCTCTTCTAGAGATCTCAGCTCACTGAAACCTCTGCCTCTTGGCCTCAAGCTATTCTCCCACCTCTGCCTCCTGAGTAGCAGGAATTACAAGCACCCACCACCACACCCAGCTAATTTTCGTATTTTTAGTAGAGCTAGGGTTTCACCATGTTGACCAGGCTGGTCTCCAACTCCTGACCTCAAGTGATTTACCCCCTTCAGCCTCTCAAAATGCTGGATTACAGGCGTAAGCCATTTTATTTTGCCCAGCCTCAGCATCTTTCCTTTTTTTTTTTTTTTTTTTTTTTTTTGAGATGGCTTCTCGTCTCTGTCACCCAGGCTGGAGTGCAGTGTGGCTTGATCTCAGCTCACTGCAACCACCACCTCCTGGGTTCAAGCCATTCTCCTGTCTCAGCCTCCTGAGTAGCTGGGATTATAGGCATGCACCACCAATGCCTGGATAATTTTTGGACTTTTAGTAGAGACAGGGTTTCACCATGTTGGCCATTTAACTACATGACCATTTGCTTTTCTTAAATTAATTTTAAGCAGGCAAAAGAAAAATAATCTGAGCCTTTTAATCAGGTCAAAGAATTTGACTGTCAATTTTAAATATATACCACCTAAAATGAAAAGTAGGACATTTGGGATTAACAAGTTGAATAGCAGCATGTTTTCTTTTAACATACACTAGGTATCAAAATAAGCATTTTACATGAAGTTTTCTCGGCCGGGCGCGGTGGCTCAAGCCTGTAATCCCAGCACTTTGGGAGGCCGAGGCGGGTGGATCACGAGGTCAAGAGATCGAGACCATCCTGGTCAACATGGTGAAACCCCGTCTCTACTAAAAATACAAAAAATTAGCTGGGCATGGTGGCGCGTGCCTGTAATCCCAGCTACTCAGGAGGCTGAGGCAGGAGAATTGCCTGAACCCAGGAGGCGGAGGTTGCGGTGAGCCGAGATCGCGCCATTTGCACTCCAGCCTGGGTAACATGAGTGAAACTCTGTCTCAAAAAAAAAAAAAAAAAAAAAAGAAGTTTTCTCTTTAATTTTCACAATAACTTTATTAAGGTCCTTGTGAAAAATGAGAAAGCTTGGTCAGGCGCAATAGCTCACATCAGTAATCCCAACACTCTGGGAGGCCAAGGTGGGTGGTTCACCTGAGGTCAGGAGTTAGAGACCAGGCTGGCCATCATGATGAAACCCCATCTCTACTAAAAATACAAAAATTAGCCAGCCGTGGTGGCGAGCGCCTGTAATTTCAGCTGCTTGGGAGGCTGAGGCAGGAGACTCACTTGAACCCAGGAGGTAGAGGCTGCAGTGAGCCAAGACCGCGTCACTGCACTCCAGCCTGGGCAACAAGAGTGAGTCTCCATCTGAAAAAAAAAAAAAAAAAGACAGAGAGAGAGAGAGAGAAAGAAAGAGACAGAGAGAGAGAAAGCTGAGGCCTGAAGAGCATAAGCAGTTTATCCTAGATTATCTAAAGGACAATCTATGCCATATACCTAGATCTGTGATTTCAAAATCCGTATACCTAGTTCTGAGGCTAAGTTCCTTACTGAGATTACCGTCAACTTATTATTTTCATTTTTCAAATAAAACTTCTTGGCTTGGCACTCCATCTCATGCCTGTAATCCAACAATTTGGGAGGCTGGGGTGGGCAGATCACTTGAGGTCAGGAGTTTGAGACCAGCCTTGCCAACATGGCGAAACCTCATCTCTACTAAAAAACAAAAAATAGCCAGGTGTGATGGCATGCATTTGTAATCCCAGCTACTTGGAAGACTGAAGCAGGAGGATTGCTGCAACCCAGGAGGCAGAGGTTGCAATGAGCCAAGATTACACAACTGCACTCTAGCCCTGACGACAGAGAGAGACTCTGTCTTTAAAAAAAAAAAAATTATTTGTAGAAAGATATTCTCAACTAGTGAAATGAGTTTACTCTAACTTAGAACAGTAAAGTTACAACCCACATTGAAAGGAAGCTTTTCTACTTGAAGTTATAAATTGGCTACCACCTTGATATTAAAATTAAAATTTGTTCATAATTTTAGTCATTGATAATAAATGTGCCAACAATATATTTCACCCATATATATTTAAACAAACAGATTTTACAAACCTTCAACCAAAATAATAGAAATAAATTGGTATTATACACCTACAAAACTTAAAATGTTACAGAGATACCACATTTTCAGTGTCACAAGATTTGCCTTGCAAAACTAGAGTCACCACCTCTCTTCCTCTTTGATCATTTAATTTTAATATTGTGCATCTGGAGGATGAAACAGCACTTTGCAAATCATCACTTAACTTCAAGTACTAAGAATAGTTAATTCAATGGCCACATGCCAGTTTCTTTACCGATTACATACATACATGATCCAAGATTAATTTTAAAAATATTACTATACTGAAACCATTCCCACTTTGAGAATTTGTTTAAAGCTAGCTCATCTGTTATAACAAAAGGCTGTTAACCTACCTGTCACTGCTGGTACTACTGCTGCTGCTGATTGAATCACTACTGGAGGATCTACTTCTAGAGCCGCTGCCGCTAGGGGACCTTGTGGGTCTAGACGCTTGGCTAGCCAGTCTCTGAGGAGACTGATTTCTAGACTGGGATGAATGTGGTGACCGACTCCTGCTGTGCTGGTAATTCCGATCTGGCCTTCTGCCTCGTACCTCCCGGGTAATATCATCCCTGTAGATATCCCTGTGTACCACACTGGGCAGAGTAAACTGCTCCCGAGCCCTAGGTTCATATCGGGGGTCATGAGCATCAAAGCGATTTGGACTTCGACTCCGAGAAGCATAATAGAGCCCATGTTGTAAAGTCCGCTCTCGAGGATCTCTATAGTAATCCTGATCGTAATGTCTTGTCCGATCAAATCCTCCCGTCCCCCGTTCATGGTGTCCATAGGCACTATGTTCATAAGCACGCTCCCTGTTATCTGAAGCCCTGCATTTAGGAGGGGGGAAAAATATTTAATCAGAAAGGAGCAAGCAAAACTAAAAGCAAGTCATGCAAACATTCACTTCAGCATTGTCTTTGTCTTTGCAACTGGTCATTTTCTAAACAGCATTAACCTACTTAGTAAGCAAATGCTAACAAGCTTAACATTTTACTTTGCTCCAAAAATTATTTTCACAGCTGAGCAATCATTGTTTTCATCGTATATTGGGCTTTCATGACTAGTGTTTTGCAGCTCAGTTGCTCACTTTATTAGAGATTTTCTGACTTGTATACATAAATATACTATCTCCTTTTCATGTTAAATTTAATGGAACAAGAGGAGACTATTGTTTTCACGTTCATCTGATTAAAGTATATACCAAATTTTATTTACTCACAAATTTCTTTGAGGCCACATTTCCATGCTGCGTTTTAACTTAGACATGAAAGCCCTGCTGCAGCATGTCCACAGTAGGAAGGACTTTGAAGGAAGTCCAGAAAAACCTTTCTACCTTTAACTTTTTTCATTAAGTTTTGACTGCTTGGACAATTACTAAGAAAATTACTAGACTACCTAAACTAGACTACATAGACTGCACAGTGGTGACCAATTACAGTTAATAATAAAAATTAAATATCCCAAAAAAAGCCACTTCAAATATCAAAATATTGGGTTATCACATGCTGTTCTATGTAAATTTCAATAAAAATTATTTTACTCCTTGTGCTATCAAATTCCATATGACTTTAAAAATGTCTATTTCATAATTCAATTTCTTAATGTATATACTCAATGGTAGTAGAAAATATGTTCTCTTAGCTTTTAGCTATATTCAAATTGCCTGTGATGAAATTAAGCAACATTAGAAACTATAAGATATTCTAAGGTCACTTAGAATCCCACTAAAATCATTTAATAGGATGTATCTGTCAACCTAAAAAGTACAAAACATGTTGCATGTACAATTACACACATGCAATTATGTGTTAATATTAAAAACTAATTGTAATCCTATGAAGAAATCATAAATTCTCTACTTCTGTAGCACATACAATTATGTGTTAATATTAAAAACTAATTATAATCCTATAAAGAAATCTGGCCAGGCACAGTGGCTCACATTTGCAATCCCAGCACTTTGGGAGGCTGAAGCAGACAGATCTCCTGAGGTCAGGAGTTCGAGAGCAGCCTGACCAACATGGTGAAACCCCATCTCTTTACCAAAAATACAAAAATTGGCCAGGCATGATGGTGCGCGCCTATAATCCCGGGCTGAGGCAGGAGAATCGCTTGACCCCAGGAGGCAGAGGTTGCAATGAGCCAAGTTCGCACCACTGCACTCCAGCCTGGGCGACAGAGCGACACTCCATCTCAAAAAAAAAAAAAAAATTTGTAAGTTCTCTACTTTCGTAGAGAAGTAGAACTCAGCTCCTGAGTTCCTAAAAGACCATTTCACTTGAGTTTCTCTTCAACCCATCTCTGGATCTATCTTCTATCAAAAGGGATCAAGGAATCATGAAAGATAAAGAATTAGAATATCTCCAATGAAGAGTATCTGGCAAAATTTTATGATAATTAATACTAGATCCTCAGTACATGCTTAGATTCCAGGTCTCTCCACTAATAGTCATTTTCACCCATCATTTTACTTAGTAGCAACCCTATCCTCCGAGGCTTAGTTTAGCTTTTTTGCTGCTATTGTGAAAAACAACTGGCATGATAAACATTCTATATCTTTCCTACTTAAATGTATTAAGTGACTTTCTCTTTTATTCACTACAATTCTGAAATTTTGATATTTCAATGTCTAACAAATAAGAAGGTATCCTTTGAGAAAAATGCCATAAATAATTAATTTAGCACCCTACCAAATGTTAATCAGTGAAAGCCAATATTAATGATATAACAGAAACAATAGGAAAAAAGTTCTAGGATAATTACCGCTACAGCTGCTATTTTATAAATATGCAAAGTTTTTATCCATTAAGAAGATACAGAAGGCAGGCACAAGAGCTAGCAGAGCTGAAATCTAATGGCTATTCTCTGATTCGCTATTAGTACTAAATACTTCTAGAGTTAGTGGGGGAAAAAAAAGAGAGTTTGACTTGGGTTAGGAGAGGGGCTAATATACACAGGTCAGGACATACCAACCTTTTCCAAGTGTGGAAACACGACCTATAATCCCAATTAAATCTAGGGAGAGAATTGTGAACATAACTTCCCCAATTTTGGCCCCTCTTATGGGGGTAATCCACCTTCTTAATGGGCAAGGGTGTCAAATGATATTTAGATGAACCACAAGAAAAAAAAATCTTAGTGACCAGACAAAATAATTCCACTGGAAGCAAGTAGTCCCAAACAAACTGTAACTCTCAAACCCCCAGACTTCTTTCTTGAGAGAGTAGACAATTAGAAATTTATCCACATTCATAAATATTTCCAGCCCTAAGTGTGAATCAGGCAGCTGGCAGAAGAGGAAATATCCTCTACAATTCCAACAAATGAGGAAGCACAGTAGCTCGCCAAGAGTTCACTTTTGTAGCCATCCAGCCCAGTTAATTTTGACTGCTGTATCCACAACTGATCATCACCATGTGTTCAAAGCTAAAGTACCTTTGATTGGACAGCAACTTGCTTAAGAAATGATATAGTAATCCTCTTTCCCTGGGCTAGTGGAGTCTTGACAGCATGACATCCCATATATCCCAGCAATTAGAAAAGAATCGCTATATTCCAGGATTTAGGAAACGTCCATCATTTCATTTTTCCCCCATTCCATCAAGGAGTATAATTCCAACAATACAGAGATTGTGTAGATCCAAAATGGAAAAATCAAGCATTGCCTTCTCTCTTCATCCAAGTACACATTTCCATGTTAAAGAATTGTTTGTAGAATCCAAGTGGTTGAATCATTACGGTCTGCTAGACTCTCTGTGACAATCCAATTTGTTTGTACACTTTATGCAGTGAAAATGGAGAGGCAGATATCAACTTCTAAAAGAATCTGTAGGCTCTTATATTCCAGAAATATTCCATATAGTACGAACACAAAAGCCAAATAGCTCCATCAGGTAGAAGGGATATATCCAAGGAAAGACTTAACATTATCCAAGAGAAGGAATAATTAATTCTAGAAGACAGGTAACTCCAAAAATGATGCTTCCACAGGAAATCTTCCACCACTTTATATCTCAGGAACAGATATCCAATCAGCTGCAGGAAATATCCTCTACGATTCCATAAGATAACAGCCATTGGGATAGAAATCACTTCCGTTTCCAACCCAAAATAGGAAACATTGAGAATGCCCAAAACTTTAAATCCGTCTGGGGCCCCTAAATATGAGTTTCTGTTTCTCACCATATCAAATACAAAATACCTGCCTACAGAAACCTTGGAACTTACCCATCAAGTCTCCGCTCATAACGTCCTTCTCGTGCATGAAGTGACGGTGGGGGACCATAAGCAGGCCCTCCACCACCTCCTCTGAACCCAGAAACCTCTCTACTACGAGATGCTATGGAAACTGTATCATCCAATCCCCGAGCAGCACTCGGGATGGTGCCTGGTTCATTATAATCCGTGCGTAGGTCTCTATCTCCCATTTTGTTGACTGAGTTATGAGCTTTCTGTGCACTTTTGATGTCCACAAAATCCACAAAGGCAGCCACTCCTCCTTCAGAGCCCCTCTTGGGGAGAATTTTGACACTTTCCACACGGCCATATCTGGAAAAAATAAAGTCAACGTTATTGCTGCATATTAATTTTCCAAAATGAGATTTTAGAAATTTTTTAGACAATTTATGTTATGTATATAGGAGGGCCAAGCTGCAAAATGACTTTTTAAATGGCTCTCTTTTACATTTACATTTTTGTCTCTGGGGAAAATATTTTTACCACATTACTATATTACTCTCATTTTTTAAATATAATATTTACTAAACTCCCCTTCACCTTTCTAGAACACTTAGCTGAAATACATTTCTCTTTTTTCTTTCAAGACAGAGCCTCCCTCTGTCACACAGGCTGTGCAGCGGTACAATCTCGGCTCCCTGCAACCTCCAACTCCCAGGTTCAAGTGATTCTCATGCCTCAGCCACCCAAGAAGCTAGGATTATAGGCATGCACCACCATGCCCAGCTAAAATTTTTTTGTATTTTTAGTAGAGACGGGGTTTTGCCATGTTCCCCAGGCTGGTCTCAAATTCCTGATCTCAGATGTGATCCATCTGCCCTGGCCTCCCAAAGTGCTGGGATCACAGCACTCGGCCTTGAAATACTTCTCAGAAGCTTTTAGAAATACTTATATTCGAAAAACGATTACTGAACCTAGGATAGAATCAAAGTAATTGATTCTGTAATCTGTAAAACTTCTATTAAAATTTAAAAAAAGTAATCTGTAAAACTTATATTAAAACAAAAACATACATAACTATTTCGCAGATTTCATTTTAACTTAATTAAGTAACAATCATACTGGAAAACTGAAGTACTCAAACACTCCTTACTTGAAGGCAAAAATAAATCAAAATATTTTTGTGCCCATTTGCAAGCGACAGTCTAATTTTTTAATGTAATTTTTTGCTATTTAAATTTCTTTTTCCAGGGAGTTAAAAAAAAAACTGTTAGATTTTTAATATAGACATAATTTTTTTTTTTTTTTTTTTTTTTTTTTTTTTT
>NW_022436983.1:9534761-9550283 GCF_009761245.1 Sapajus apella | reverse complement strand
TTTTTTTTTTTTTTTTTTGAGACGGAGTTTCACTCATGTTACCCAGGCTGGAGTGCAATGGCACGATCTCGGCTCACCACAACCTCCGCCTCCTGGGTTCAGGCAATCCTCCTGCATCAGCCTCCTGAGTAGCTGGGATTACAGGCACGCACCACCATGCCCAGCTAATGTTTTGTATTTTTAGTAGAGACGGGGTTTCACCATGTTGACCAGGATGGTCTCGATCTCTTGATCTCATGATCCACCCGCCTCGGTCTCCCAAAGTGCTGGGATTACAGGCTTGAGCCACCGCGCCCGGCCTAATATAGACATAATTAAAATTACTTATACAGGCTAGGCGCAATGGCTCACACCTGTAATCCCAGCACTTTGGAAGGCCAAAGCAGGTGGATCATTTGAGGTCAAGAGTTTGAGACTAACCTGGCCAATATGGTGAAACCCTTGTCTCTACTAAAAATACAAAAATTAGGGCCAGGCGCAGTGGCTCAAGCCTGTAATCCCAGCACTTTGGGAGGCCGAGGCGGGCGGATCACAAGGTCAAGAGATCAAGACCATCCTGGTCAACATGGTGAAACCCCGTTTCTACTAAAGCTACAAAAAATTCGCTGGGCATGGTGGCGCGTGCCTGTAATCCCAGCTACTCAGGAGGCTGAGGCAGGAGAATTGCCTGAACCCAGGAGGCGGAGGTTGCGGTGAGCCGAGATCGCGCCATTGCACTCCAGCCTGGGTCACAAGAGCGAAACTCCGTCTCAAAAAAAAAAAAAAAAATACAAAAATTAGCAGGGTAAGGTGGCATGCATCTGTAATTCCAGTTACTCAGGAGGCTGAGGTGGGAGGATCACTGGAACCTGTGAGGCAGAGGTTGCAGTAAGCCAAGATCGCACCACTGCACGCCTGCCTGAGTGACAGAGCAAGATTCCATCTTAAAATACATATATATGGCTGGGCACGGTGGCTCACGCCTGTAATCCCAGCACTTTGGGAGGCCGAGACAGGCAGATCACGAGGTCAAGAGATCGAAGCCATCCTGGCCAACACGGTGAAACCCATCTCTACTAAAAGTACAAAAAATTAGCCAGGCATGGTGGTGGGTGCCTGCAGTCCCAGCTACTCGGGAGGCTGAGGCAGAAGAATTGCTTGAAACTCGAAAACGGAAGTTGCAGTGGGCCAGGATCTTGCCACTGCACTCCAGCCTGGCGATACAGCGAGACTCTGTCTCAAAAAAAAAAAAAAAAAATACATATATATATATTTATCTATACAAATTAATAAATCTCTAAGAAAATCTTTTGATAGACCATACATCCTAATTTTTATTCTTAAGGAAAGTGTACAATGTCTGTAAAAAGGGAATTTTAAGGTATTTGCTATATTTTGAAGCACATGTGAGAAATAAAATTTGGAATCACTATAGAAAATCATGAAAATGTCATAAATTTCATTAGGAGTTAATACTTTACATACACGTAATTTGGCAGAAAAGCAGGCACAAGCACTTTTTTTTTTTTTTTAAATAAAGACGAGGCTTCACCATGTTGGTCAGGCTGGTCTTGAACTCCCGACCTCAGGTGATCTGCCCACCTTAGCCTCCAAAGTGCTTGGATTACAGGCGTAAGCCACCGCGCCCGGCCACAAGCACTTTTAAATATAACATTCTTATTTGCTGACAATCCACAGTCATAATTTTACACTTCCTGTGAAGAAGCTGACTTTATAAGAAAGCAGAATTTTTCCTTTTTGACATCCCCTGACATGATTTAAGTTACCATCTCATACAAAGTAAACATAATCCCAAAACCAGATTCATCAGGAAACTGAAATAGAAGTAATAAAATTACTTGGCACAAATTAATTTATTAAAATGTCCTTTTTCACCCTTTTACTGAGCAGCCCCCAAACCAGAATAGTTTCAGAGGGACCCTCAAAAAGAACATTTTTAGTTTAGAAAAAAAAAGCTGATAGAAATTGAAATACTTCTTTCCACACAGACACAAAAAAATGACATCCAATGTATTTGACAAAGGACTTGTATCTAGAACACAAGAAACCTTATCTGGGCGCAATGGCTCACACCTGTAATCCCAGCACTTTGGGAGGCCAAGGAGGGCAGATTGTGAGGTCAGGAGTTTGAGACCAGCCTGGCCAACATAGTGAAACCCTGTCTCTACTTAAAATACAAAAAATATTAGCCAGGCATGGTGGTGTACGCCCATAGTCCCAGCTACTCGGGAGCCTGAGGCAGGAGAATCGCTTGAACCTGGGAGGTGGAGGTTGTGGTGAGCCAAGATCGTACCACTGCACTCCAGCCTGGGAAACAGAGCAAGGCTCCACCTCATTTAAAAAAAGAAAGAAAGAAAAAGAAAAGAAACCTTACAACTCAATCAAATTTTCTCTAAATGGTTAAAACATTTCACCAAAGAAGATATATAGATGGCAGACAAGCACATGATAAGATATTTAAAATCTTTAATCATTAGGGAAATATAAATCAAAACCACCATAAGATACTATTTCAAGCTAGGCACAGTGGCTCACACCGTAATCCCAGCACTTTGGGAGGCTGAGGCACGAAAACACTTGAGCCCAGGAGTTTGAGACCAGCCTGGACAACAAAGCAACACCCTGACTCTATGAAGAAAAAAAAAAAAGTAGCCAGACATGGTGGCATGTGCCTGTGGTCCCAGCAGCTGCTCAAGAGGCTGAGTCAGGTAAATCACCTGAGCCCACAAATTCAAGGCTACAGTAAGCCGAGATTGTGCTATCGCACTCCAGCCTAGGTGACAGAGTAAGACTTAGTCTCAAAACAAAAAACAAAAACAAGATATCTACTTCACACTCACAAGAATGGCATTTTTTTTTTTTTTTTTTTTGAGACAGAATCTAGCTCTGTCACCCAGGCTGGAGTGCAGCAGCACAATCTCAGCTCACTGCAACCTCTGCCTCCCAGGTTAAAGCAATTTTCCTGTCTCAGCCTCCCGAGTAGCTGGGATTACAGGAGCCCACCACTATGCCCAGCTAATTTTTGTATTTTTAGTAGAGACTGGGAGGAAAAAAAGAAAAGAAAAAGAAAGTCTATCATTTACATACACGAATGCAGGGAAAAAAAAAAAAAAAAAAGAAAAGTAAAGGCGGAATTTCACCACGTTGGCCAGGCTGGTCTTGAACTCCTGACCTTGTGATCTGCCCACCTTGGCGTCCCAAAGTGCTGGGATTATAAGCATGAGCCACCTCACCTGGCTGAGAATGGCTTTTTTTTTGAGAAGGATCTTCACTCTTATTGCCCAGGCTGGAGTACAGTGGCACAATCTTGGTTCACTGCAACCTCTGCCTCCCGGGTTCAAGCGATTCTCCTGCCTCAGCCTCTCAAGTAGCTGGGATTACAGGCATGCACCTGCACGCCTGGATAATTTTTTGTATTTAATATAGAGATAAGGTTTCACCATGTTAATCAGGCTTGTCCTGAACTCCTGCCCTCAGGTGATCCACCTGCTCATCCTCCCAAAGTGCTGGAATTACAGGCATGACCCACCACTTACTTCCAGCCATGGCTATTTTTTAAAAACTCTAAAAAACAAAAAATGTACATCCTTGCAAACACTTCTTTTCTGTTTTTTCATTTTTTGTTTTTGGCTGGGCCAAAATTACGAGGTCAGGAGATCAAGACTATCCTGCGCCAACATGGTGAAACCCATCTCTATTAAAAATACAAAAAATTGGGCCGGGCGCGGTGGCTCAAGCCTGTAATCCCAGCACTTTGGGAGGCCGAGGCGGGTGGATCACGAGGTCAAGAGATCGAGACCATCCTGGTCAACATGGTGAAACCCCATCTCTACTAAAAATACAAAAAATTAGCTGGGCATGGTGGCGCGTGCCTGTAATCCCAGCGAGTCAGGAGGCTGGGGCAGGAGAATTGCCTGAACCCGGGAGGCGGAGGTTGCGGTGAGCCGAGATAGCGCCATTGCACTCCAGCCTGGGTAACAAGAGCGAAACTCCGTCTCAAAAAAAAAAAATACAAAAAATTAGCCAGGCATGGTGGCACGTGTCTGTAGTCCCAGCTACTCGGGAGGCTAAGGCAGGTAAATCATTTGAATCTGGGTGGCAGAGGTTGCAGTGAGCCAAGATTGGACACTGCACTCTAGCCTGATGACAGTGCAAGACAGTCTCAAAAAAAAAAAGGGAGAGAAATTTAAATCCTTATGCATAGGTAGTAGAAACATAAAATGATACACAGTTCTGTGAAAAAGTTTGGCATTTTCTCAAAAAGTTAAGCACAGAATTACCATATGACCCAGCAATTTGACTCCAAAAAAATGAAAATTGGGACTCAAACAAGTAGTATCCACCAATGTTCAATTCAGTTCAGCACTATTCAGAATAGGCAAACAGTGTAAACAACCCAAATGTCCATCAATCGATGAAGAGATAAACAAAATATGGAATACACATATAATGGAATATAAGCTATTAAAAGCAAATAGGTTCTGATAACATGCTACAGCGTGAATAAAACTTTGAAAACATTATGCTAAATGAAATAAGCTAGATACAAAAGGACAAACAGTATATGATACCACTTATATGAGGTATTTAGAATAGTCAAATTCATAAAGAAAGTAGGCCGGGTGCGGTGGCTCACACCTGCAATCCCAGCACTTTGGGAGGCCGAGGTGGGTGGATCACCTGAGGTCAGGAGTTTGAGACCAGCCTGACCAACAGGGAGAAGCCTCATCTCAGAAAAAAGAAAGCAGAATAGATTACCAAGACCTGAGAGAAAACCGGAATGGGGAGTTATTGCTTATAGGTAGAGTTTCTATATGGGATGATGAAAAAGTTCTGAATACAGTGATGATGGTTACATAACATTGTGAATTTACTTAATGCCACTGAATTGTGAATTTTAAATGATTAAAATGATAAATTTCATATTATATATATTTTACTCCCCCAACACACACATACACACACAGAGCTTATCACTAAACTTAAGTTCACATAGATTTTTCTCTTATCTAAAAAATAAAAAGAGGGCTGGGCACGGTGGCTCACGCCTATAATCCCAGCACTTTGGAAGGCCGAGGCGGGTGGGTCACAAGGTCAAGAGATCGAGACCTCTTGACCTGGTCATGCTGGTCAACATGGTGAAACCCCGTCTCTACTAAAAATACAAAAATTAGCTGGGCATGGTGGTGCACACCTGTAGTCCCAGCTACTTGGGAGGCTGAGGCAGGAGAATTGCTTGAACCCAGAAGGTGGAGGTTGCAGTGAGCCGAGATCACTCCATTGCACTGCAGCCTGGGTAGTAAGAGCAAAACTCCATCAAATAAATAAATTAATTAATTAACTAATTAATTTATTTTTAAAAAGCTGTCACTTGTCATCAACATAACTAAAGTAGATATTAAGACTACTTCATTCACAATTACTGATATATACTATTAAAAATACAAAAATTGTTTGTAATCATACTCATACTCATTACTTGAAATCATATACTCAGATTACAAGACTCCTACAATTTGAACATAACCAAATAAATAGTAAAATTTGTAATATGTCATCTATCTCATGTCAGTTAAAATAAATTAAAACCAAAAGTAAAACTTAAGTTTTAACAATTATCCAGCAAGTCAATGATAAATCTAAATAGCTAAATGACAATGAAAAACTAAAATAGTTAATATAGTTTTATTCTATCTAAAGACATACCAAAAATAGACATAATCCTATGGGATAGGAGAAAATATTTACAAATTATATCTCTGATAAGGAACTCACAACTCAATAAAAAGCACAATCCAATTTTTAAAAAGGAGGCTGGACACAGTGGCTCAAGTCTGCAATTCCAAAGCTTTGGGAGGCCATGTGGGAGAATCACCTGAAACCAGGAGTTCCAATCCCACATATACAACACAGCAAGACATATCTCTACCAAAAAAAAAAAAAAAATTGTTTTAATTAACTGGAGCTGGAATCAGTGGCTCACACCTGTAATCCCAACACTTTGGGAGGCCAAGGCAGGTGGATCGTTTTAGCCCAGGAGTTTGAGACTAGCCTGGGCAACATGACAAAATCCCATCTCCACAAAATACACAAAAATTAGCTAGGCATGGAGGTGCATGCCTGTAGTCCCAGCTACCCCAGAGGCTGAGGCAGGAGGATTGCTGGAACCCAGGAGGCGGAAGCTGATGTGGGCTGAGATAACACCACTGCACATCAGCCTGGGTGACGGGGCACATATACATACACAGAGAGAATACATACACAGAGAGAGATACATAAATGGCCAATAAATACATGAAAAGATGGTAAATTTAGTCATCATTAGTCATTAGAGAAATCAAAATCACAATTATATACCACTTCATACCCACTAGGGCAGCCAAAAAAAAAAAGAAAAAAAGGCAGTGACAAGTAATAATGACGAGGAGAAATCTGAACTCTCATACATCGCTGGTGAGATAGCCACCTACCCTGGGTGACAGAACAAGACCCTGTCTCAAAAAACAACAACTACAAATGTACAGATATTTTCATTGCAGCATTTTTCATAATAAGCAAACATAAGAAACAACCTAGTAACGGATAAAACCTGATAAATGGATAAAAAATGTGGCACGGTATCTCATGCCTATAACCCCAGCACTTTGGGAAGCCAAAGTGGGCAGAACACTTGAGCTCAGGAGTTTGAGACAACAAGGGGCAACATGGTGAAACCCCATCTTCTAAAAATAAAAATAAAAGGGGGGGCATGCCCATTCAATGCAATATTCTTCAGCAATAAAAAAAATGAAGTTCTGATATATGCTAAAATATGCATGAACCTTGACAACATGCAAAATGAAAGAAGCCAGTCACATACTGTATGATTCCATAATACACAAAAGATCCAAAATAGGCAAATCCATACAATCAGAAAGTAGATTAGAGGTTGCCAGGGGCTGGGGACAAAGAATGGAGAGCCATCACACCCAGCTGGTAATATAGAACTCTTTCAAAAAAATTATTATGAAATGATTTTATATATAAAATGGATAGGCTGGGTGCGGTGGCTCACGCCTATAATCCCAGAACTTTGGGAGGCCGAGGTGGGTGGATCACCTGAGGTTGGGAGTTTGAGACCAGCCTAACCAACGTGGTGAAACCCTGTCTCTACTAAAAATACAAAAATTAGTCAGACATGGTGACACACACCTGTAGTCCCACCTACTCATGAGGCTGAGGCAGGAGAATTGCTTGAACCCGGGAGGCAGAGGTTGCAGTGAGCAGCGATTCATGCCACTGCACTCCACCCTGGGTGACAGAATGAGACTCCATCTCAAAAAAACAAAATAAAATAAAATAAAAATGGACATATGAGCTGTTCTTAACTAATGTATTCCTCCTTTAATCACTCTTTTGAGTAACAAATACTTAGTAACAAATAATTACTAAAGATGGCAAAAGACACTGAGAATTCTTTTTTTTTTTTCTTTTTTTTTTTTTGAGACGGAGTTTCACTCATGTTACCCAGGCTGGAGTGCAATGGCGCAATCTCGGCTCACCGCAACCTCTGCCTCCTGGGTTCAGGCAATTCTCCTGCCTCAGTCTCCTGAGTAGCTGGGATTACAGGCACGCACCACCATGCCCAGCTAATTTTTTGTATTTTTAGTAGAGACGGGGTTTCACCATGTTGACCAGGATGGTCTCGATCTCTTGACCTCGTGATCCACCCGCCTCGGCCTCCCAAAGTGCTGGGATTACAGGCTTGAGCCACCGCGCCCGGCCGACACTGAGAATTCTTAAAGCCAGCAAAAGAAAGTCAACTACAGAGCCCTAATCTCATTTTCAGAAAAAGCTCATACCCTGAAGTATTTATCTACTTGGAGGGATGGGAGAAGGGGTGGAAAAAGTGGGCAAAAGGATTTTTACTAGTTTGAAGATACGTATTAGCACTCTGCCAAAATAATAATAATAATTGAGCTGTTTTTTTAATTTTAGAACTAGGAAAGAATTGCATGATATAGAATCCCTAAACCATAAAGGAAAAGATCACATAAATCAAACCACATAAAAATTACAACTCCTGAATCGCTTGAACCCAGGAGGCGGAGGTTGCAGTGAGCTGAGATCGTGCCACTGCACTCCAGCTTGGGCAACAGAGTGAGACTTCATCTTCAATAAAAAAAAAAAAATTACAACTCCTATATAGCAAGATATAAAGTCAAAAGACAAATGGAGAAAAAACACTTGCAACACCTGAGAAATAAATGATTTCCTAATTATGCAGAGTTCTTACAAATGAAGGGAGGGATATGCTCCAACAAAAAACAGGCAAAGTGGCCAGGCACTACTCGGGAAGCTGAGGCAGGAGAATCGCTTGAACTCGGGAGGCTCTGGTTGTAGTGAGCCAAAATTGTGCCACTGCACCTTAGCCTGGCAACAGGGTGAGACTCCCTCTCAAAAATAAATAAATAAATAAATAAAAAACAGGCATATACCTGCATAGGATGTTTTCTAAAACATACTCACTCACAAATGGTAATTAAAACAAACACACTCACACCAGGCCCAGTGGCTCACATCTGTAATCCCAGCACTTTGGGAGGCCGAGGAGGGCAGATCACCTAAGGTCAGGAGTTCGAGACCAGCCCAGGCAACACGGTAAAACCCCGTCTCTACTAAAATACAAAAGATTAGCCAGGCATGGTGGCACACGACTGTAGTCCCAGGGAAGCTGCAGCAGGAGAATCACTAGAACCCAGGAGGTGAAGGTTGCAGTGAGCTGAGATCGCACAGCTGCACTCCAGCCCAGGTGACAGAATGAGACTCCATCTCAAAAAAAAATAAAAATAAAAACAAAAACAAATACACTGAAAGCTGCTCAGTTTCACTCAAAATTTTAAAAATGGCCAGGAATAATGGGTAATGTCTATAATCCTCACCACTCTGGGAAGCCAAAGTGGGAGGATGATTTGGGGACAGGACATCAAGACCAACCTGGGACAACAAAGCAAGACCCCTTCGCCCACCCAGTCTCTACTAAAAACAAAAAAAATTAGCCAGGTGTGTTGGCACACACCTGTAGTCCTAGCTACTTGGGAGGCTAAGACGGGAGGATCCTTTGAGCCCAGTAGTTCCAGGCTGCAGTGAGCTATAACCACATCATTGAACTAGAGACTGGGTGACAGAGGGAGACCTTGTCTCAAAAAAAAAAAAAAAAAAACACCACAAACCTAAGTTCACAAACCTAGAAATTCCATTCACAAAAATTATCATACATATGTAATTGCACATGTCTGCAAGTGTACAAAATTGCTTACTACAACACTGCTTACAGTATTTTTTTTTTTTTTTTTTTTTAAAGCAGCCCGGCGCAGAGGCTCACGCCTATAATCCCAACATTTTGGGAAGCCGAGGCCGGGAAGATCCCTTGAGGCCAGGAATTTGAGAACAGCCTGGCCAATTCGGCGAAACTCCCATCTCTACTGAAAAAACAAAAAATTAGCCGGTAGTGGTGGTGTGCACCTGTATTCCCAGTTGCTTGGGAGGCTGAGGCACAAGAATCACTTGAACCTAGCAGGAGGAGGAGACTGCAGTGAGTTGAGATCTCACCACCAGACTCCAGCCTGGGCTACAGAGTGAGACTCTAACAACAACAAAAAAAAAGGCCGGGCGCGGTGGCTCAAGCCTGTAATCCCAGCACTTTGGGAGGCCGAGGCGGGTGGATCACGAGGTCAAGAGATCGAGACCATCCTGGTCAACATGGTGAAACCCCGTCTCTACTAAAAATACAAAAAATTAGCTGGGCATGGTGGCGCGTGCCTGTAATCCCAGCGACTCAGGAGGCTGAGACAGGAGAATTGCCTGAACCCGGGAGGCGGAGGTTGCGGTGAGCCGAGAATGCGCCATTGCACTCCAGCCTGGGTAACAAGAGCGAAACTCCCTCTCAAAAAAAAAAAAAAAAAAAAAAAAAAGGCAACAACCATTCTACTTGCTGTCTTTATGGAATTGACTACTGTACCTCATATATGTATAACATACACTCCATTTTTCCTTCTTATGTAATGGCTTATTTCACTTACATAATGTCTTCAAATGCTGTAGCATGTATCAAAATTTCCTTTCTAAGGCTGAATAATACTCCGTATGAATTCTGTTTATTACACATCTGATAAACGCATTCTGTTTACCCATTCATTGGTCATCGATATCAGAGATGCCTTCACGTTTTGGCTACTGTGAATAATGATGCTGAAAACATAATAGATTAGTTTTTTTGCTTGTTTTGTTCTAAGACAAAACAAGGTTTTGTACTGTGGTCCAGGCTGGAGTACAGTGATGTAATCTTGGCTCACTGCAGCCTCAACTGCCTGGGCTCAAGCAATCCTCCTATCTCAGCCTCCTAAGCAGTTGGGACTATAGGCAGGCACCACCACCCCCAGCTAATTTTTTTTGTTTTCCATAGAGATGAGGCCTCAACACGTTGCCCAGGCTGGTCTCCAACTCCTGGGCTCAATCAAACCTGTAGTCTCGGTCTCCCAAAGTGCTGGGATTACAGGTATGAGCCACTGCACTAAGCCAGATTACTTTTTTATATTAGAAACTATTTATTGGTTCTAATTAGAAAATCTTTAAGAAAATTTTAAGACCAAGAATAAGCTTAATTCAGCCAATAAAACTATACCCCCGTTTACTGAATCTAGAGTGAGTACCTAGATTCCTGAATATGGAAAACTTGATAATTACAACTCCTGGGAAAAGACATCTGTTTGCAGTAGAGCTCTGAATGTAAATATTCTTCAGAACTATTGCAGGCATCATTACTCCAGTAAGGAAAAAAGGTGTGTGTGTGTGTGTGTGTGTGTTTGTGTGTGTGTGTGTGCACGCACGTATGCATTTTGGGACAGAGTCTCAAACTGTCACCCAGGCTGGAATGTAATGGCACAATCTTGCCTCACTGCAGCCTCGACCTCCCAAGCTCACATGATCTGCCCACCTCAAGCCTTCCAAGTAGCTGGACTACAGGTACACACCACCACACCAAACTACCTGTTTTTTCCCCATTGTTAATGGGAAAGTACTGTGATTAGAGGCATGAGCCGCTGTACTTAGCCAAAAAAAATTATTTATATACATACATATTCACATTATTTGACTCCAATCTAATGAAAACTTACTTATTAAATAAAATTAACTTTTAACAAAGGGATCGTGTTCAAATGACAAACCTCTCAAAAGATTGTCCAAGTAGGAGGAGAAAAATTCCAGCTTTCTGTAATCTTTAGATTCTACTGCTTAAAGCAAATAAAAAGCCTGAATATTTTAGACAATCTTGGGAAAAACTCACAGTGTGCTTCTTCCCCAGAGAACAAGATAGGAATATACACTGTAAGAATCAAAAAGTGCAGGAGGGGGAAAAAAAAAAAGTGTAGGAATATAAATAATCATGATGACCATTAAGCTAACATTTGGACACTGTTCTCAGAATAATTAATGAGTAACTTTCAACTGGTCATGGTGGCTCATACCTGTAATCCCAGCACTTCAGAAGGCCAAGGTGGGCAGATCACGAGGTCAGGAGTCGAAGACCATCGTGGCCAACATAGTGAAACCCCATCTCTACTAAAAATACAAAAATTAGCCAGGTGTAGTGGTATACACCTGTAGTCCCAGCTACTCAGGCTGAGGCAGGAGAATCACTTGAATTCTCCCCAAGTCTCCCTTGGTCTCTGCCAAGACCATGCCATTGCACCCCAGCCTGGGTGACAGAGTGAGACTATATCAAAAAAACAAAGGCACTCAACCTGGCCAATGTGATGAAACCCCAACTCCATCAAAAAAATGTTTTTTAATTAGCTGGGTATGGTGGCACAAAACTGTAGTCCCGGCTACTTGTGAGGCTGAGGTGGCAGAATCGATTGAACCTGGGAGGCGAAGGTTGCGGTGAGCCAAGATCACGACACTACACACTCCAGCTTGAGCCACAGAGTAAGACTCTGACTCAAAAAAAAAAAAAAAAAAAAAAAAAAAAAAAAAAGGCCAGGCACAGTGGCTCACACCTGTAATCTCAGCATTTCAGGAGGCCAAGCCAGGCAGATAATGAGGTCAGGAGATCGAGACCATCCTGGCCAACATAGCAAAACCCCGTGTCTACTAAAATACAAAAAATTAGCCAGGCTTGGTGGCATGCACCTATAGTTCCAGCTGCTCAGGAGGCTGAGGTAGGGGAATTGCTTGAACCTGGAAGACGGAGGCTACAGTGACCCCAGATCGCACCACTGCACTCCAGCCTAGCGACAGAGCAAAAAACAAAGTCACTGCTGGCATGGCTCACACTTAAAACGGTAATCCCAGCACTTTGGGAGGCTGAGGAGGGAAGATCTCCTGAGCCCAGGAGTTTGAGATCATCCCGAGCAATACAATGGAACCTTATCCCAACAACAAAAACAAAAACAAAAAAAATTAGCTGAAGCTACTCAGGAGGGTGAGGTGAGAGGATCACTTGAGCCTGGGAGGTTGATGATACAGTGAGCTGGGATTATACCACTGCACTCCAACCTGGGTGACAGAACAAGACTGTCTCAAAAAGAAAAGCAGTCACTGAAGTCTATGTCTTAAGATGTTAACTGAACATTCTTTACACTTATTAAACATCTGAGCCTTTCCAGTCAACATTTTAATCTGCTGAATTATAGTATCTCTAGAATTAAAAGCTTTCTCCAGAAATAAAACACTTTTAGGAAGAATCCTCTCAGCAAATCATTTTTGAAACAAATTTCAAATCAATTCAATATACAGGAAATAAAATGTCACAACTCTTTGAGACCCAAAGCTGTGATGAAAGTTCCTTTTCTATATCAACTTTTAGAACGACAAAGCAAACTTAGGTTGAAAGGGAATGATCTGTGTCAAAAAAATTATAATAACTTTGGAAAGTGGCAGGGCGAGGTGTCTCACGCCTGTAATCCCAGCACTTTGGGAAGCAGAGACAGGTGGATCGCCTGAGGTCAGGAGTTCAAAGCTAGCCTGACCAACATAGTGAAACACCGTCTCTACTAAAAATATAAAAAATTAGCCGGGCGTGGTAGTGGACGCCTGTAATCCCAGCTACTCAGGAGGCTGAGGTAGGAGAATCATTTAACCTGGGAGGCAGAGACTGCGCCATTGTACTCCAGCCTGGGCAATAAGAGCAATACTCCGTCTCAAAGTAAATAAATAAATAAATAAATAAATAACTGTGGATAAGGGTTACTTCATAAGAAAAACAGGTTAAAGGGGGCCGGGCGCGGTGGCTCAAGCCTGTAATCCCAGCACTTTGGGAGGCCGAGGCGGGTGGATCACGAGGTCAAGAGATCGAGACCATCCTGGTCAACTTGGTGAAACCCCGTCTCTACTAAAAATACAAAAAATTAGCTGGGCATGGTGGCGCGTGCCTGTAATCCCAGCTACTCAGGAGGCTGAGGCAGGAGAATTGCCTGAACCCAGGAGACGGAGGTTGCGGTGAGCCGAGATCGCGCCATTGCACTCCAGCCTGGGTAACAAGAGCGAAACTCCGTCTCAAAAAAAAAAAAAAAAAAAGAAAAACAGGTTAAAGAGCATATTTCATATCTTTATGAAGCACAGATTAGTATAACAGAGTAAAACAAAGCACACGGTCATTTTTTTTTTTTTTAATTAACTGTGGCTCACACCCGTAATCCCAGGTGGATTACCTAAGGAGTAATTGAGTTAGTAGAGGGTAGAGCCTACCTAGGCTATGGATTGGGTGGTAGTGTTCTATCAATTTTGATTTCCTAACTAGGAGGACTACAGGGTGACAATACAGGAAAGTGTCCTTGTATCAGGGAGGTACACACTAGAGAATTTAGGGTTGAAGGACACTATGCCATAAAGACAATAAAGGGTAAGAGAGCAAATGTGACAAAATGTTAACTGGGGAATTTGGGAGAAGGGGATGTGGGAGTTATAGTCTGCTCCTGAACTTTTCTATTTTTTTGGCTGGGCCCAATGGCTCACACTTGTAATCCCAGCACTTTGGGAGGACAATGCAGCAGTATCACTTGATCCCATGAGTTCAAGACCTACCTAGGCAACATAGTGAGACCTTGTCTCTAGAACAAATTTTTTAAATTAGCTGGACATTATGGCTCACGCCTATAGTCCCAGATACTAAGGAGGCTAACATGGGAGGATGTCTTGAGCCCAGGAGGTCGAAGCTACAGTGAATCATAATAATGTCATTACATTCCAACCTGGGTGCGAAAAAACAATTTTTTATGGAAAAAAAAATAGGAGATGGGCACGGTGGCTCACACCTGTAATCCCAACACTTTGGGAGGCTGACACAGGCAGATCACTTGAGGTCAGGAGTTTGGGAACAGCCTGGCCAACATGGTGAAACCCTGCCTCTAATAAAAATACAAATATTACCTGGGCTTGGTGGCATACACCTGTAATCCTAGCTACTCAGGAGGCTGGGGCAGGAGAATCACTTGAACCTAGGAAGCAGAGGTTGCAGTGAGCCAAGATCACACCACTGCACTCCAGCCTGGACAACGGAGCAAGACTCCGTCTCAAAAAAAAAAAAAAAAAAAATAGGCTGGGTTCAGTGGCTCACACCTGTAATCCCAGCACTTTGAGAGGCTGAGGTAGACAGATCACTTGAGCTCAGGAGTGTGAAACCAGCCTGGGCAACACAAAGAGACTCTGTCTACAGAAAATACAAAAAGTAGCTGAGTGCGGTCATACGTGCCTATAGTCCTAGCTACTCGGAAAGCTGAGATGCGAGGATCACTTGAGCCTGGGAGGTTGAAAGGACAGTGAGCAGTGATCATGCCACTGCAATCCAGCATGGGTGACAAAGTGAGACCCTGTCTCAAGAAAAAAATTGAATAAAATAAGGTCAGGCGAGGTGGCTCACACCTGTAATCCTAGCACTTTGGATAGCCAAGGCGGGTGGATCACGAGGCCAGGAGTTCAAGACCAGCCTGGCCAAGACTGTGAAACCCTGTCTCTACTAAAAATTTTTTAAAAATTAGCTGGGCAAGGTGGCATACACCTGTAATCCCAACTACTCAGGAAGCTGGGGCAGGAAAATCACTTGAGCCTGGGAGGAGGAGGCTGCAATGAGCTGAGATTGCACCACTGCAATCCAGCCCTGGCAACAGAGTGAGACTCCATCTCAAAAAAAAAAAAAAAAAAAAACAGAGAGAGAGACCGGAAGCAGTGACTCACACCTGTAATCCCAGCACTTTGGGAGGCTGAGGCAGGCAGATCACGAGGTCAGGCCAACATGGTGAAACCCCATTACTACTAAATATACAAAAATTAGCTGCGCATGGTGGTACACACCTGTAATCCTAGCTTCTCAGGAGGCTGAGGCAAGAGAATTGCTTGAACCCCAGAGGTCAAGGTTATAGTGAGCTAAGATCACGACACTGTACTCCAGCCTGGGAAATAGAGCAAGACTCTGTCTCAAGAAAAAGAAAAAGTGCCGGGTGCGGTGGCTCAAGCCTGTAATCCCAGCACTTCGGGAGGCCGAGG